>NC_090925.1:1114687913-1114990944 GCF_040938575.1 Ambystoma mexicanum
CCTGAACTGGCTTCCCGGGAGTAGGCATCATGACAGTGTGAGCCTTTTTCCCACTCTCTCATGTGTTTTGAAATGTGTTTTACTCTTGTGTTTTCTTTGGTTATGGAGTTTTAGACAACTCCATAGGCATCATCTTCTGTTTTGTGTCACAGAGCACCCTCAGTGCAGTGGCACAGGGAAACCTTTTCAGGCTTTCCCAAGGTTTAAATACCTTCTCTGTGATGAACTACTGTTTTCCAGAGTAAGTAAGGTGAAATTGACTTTACTAGTCTTTTTAAATTCCTATACCCAGCACACCCTATTTTACAATAGAGTGCTGGAGGGGTTACTTAGTATCCCCTGTGTCTATGTACTCATGTAGCAGTCAAATGCTACTCTTTCCTCTCGAAATGGTTGGTGGCAGTGGTTTTACAATGAACTACCAGGATTTTTTCCCGACCACGAACGCCGGTAACGTTAAATCGCAGGAGCCATGTTTTTCAAGAAGGCGTCTGAGCCCCCTCTGTAAAAACAGGTCCCAGTCTTCTTTGTTCGCCATTTCTTTGTGGAAAGGTCCTTCTAGAGTTTTGCTCTGTGCGCCAAACCAGGTTTGGTTCCTTTGTTAATTTGCCTTTGGCGCCCGAGTGTCTGGGGTCGGCAGGAAGTGAGGAAAGGGCCCGAAACTTCCTGTGCTTAGTCTCATAGGAGACCCAAATGCACTCTGTGGTGATTGGCTGGCTGACTGTCCGGCAAGGACAGCCACCCTGCTGGGTGAGTGACAGCTAGGCTGGAATGAATGGGAGAGAACTGAATAAAAGGTGAGTCGCTTGGCTTGGAAGGCAGAGTGGACCACTGGAACGAAAGAACCGAAGACCAGCTTGAAGAGGACAGCTGCTGCAACTCCTGGACTGTTGGTTTGCCCAGTGAAGCCCTGCTGCAGATTTGAATTGCTAAGTTCATCTCGACAGAGAAGCCCTGCAAGGACGACTTCTCCCTTTGAGTTGGTGGGACCAATCAACTCGACACTAAGCCCCGTGGATACCATTTTCGGAGCTGGTTGTATTTTCCTCAGAGTGCTGCAGGAAACCAAATAACCAGGGAGAGGGACACCAGCTTGTATGCTTGACTACAACTACCGGAATTGAAGATTTGCCAGTTGCCAGCTTTTTGACCAGTCCCAGTGCAGTGCAGGAGTTCCCGGACGTCCTCCCGCTTGTCCCCACGACTGAGGCCCAGGAACAGCGAGATCTGCAGGAACTGCCAGGAACAGAGGTCACCAGCTACATCTTTTTTTTCATTTGTAAAGGTACTGTAAAACCAGACTGACGCGGTGGAGTACTGGAAACTTTCCCAACTCAGAAGCCTAACCAGCTTGTGACCCAACATATGATTCTTCTTGTTACAAACTATTCCTGAGAACGTTGGAAGAGACTTTTCCGTTTATCTACCAGAACTGCTTCATCCTATCCAAGACTTTAGCCCATTGACTTTGGCCTAGCCTATTGAATTGAATTGACTCTTCTGGTGAACTAAAAATATCTGCACTGCCTAAGAAATAATTGTATTCTTTCTATGTTCTGATAACCTATGCCTTTTTGCTCCTCCTTGAAAGTATTCTGAATGCCTCAGAAACTTAGAGTGTACATTACTGAAGTATATTTGTGTGTGATTATATTGGTTCCTTCTTATGAATGTTTTATAACTGACAGTTAAATAAAGTAATAAGTATTTAACTAAGAAATCTTGAGTGTAAGAGTTTATTTGAACACCTGTGATTGTAGACCTCTGTGTAACATCATAAGATTAGCTTGTGCACAATGTTCCCTCGGAGCTCGGGAAGAGGTCTCCTAGCCAGGTCCTCTCTTGGATCAGTTTCTTGAAGATACAGCAGCTTTCAGATTACGTCAAAGGGAAACAGCAGTTAACCTCCTTCTTCCGGCTCGGCTTCGAGAGTAAGCATCAGTATCGACTTCAGCTTCTGAACGATTTCCATCAGTGAGAGGTCCCCAGATATACTGTTAGGTCTCTCATTCACTCTGCTGGGTCACACTCAGGCAACCAATCATTAAGAAGGGCATTTATGTAGGCAGCCAATCAGGCTCACAGTGCATTCAGGCCATTCTCCTCCCTCCAGACACTCGCAACACGGAATGTGTTTTGGGACAAGTACCCAGCCATTCAGCACTCCACACTGCATTAATACCAGTTTCGGCAGGGCTGTGTCAGTCTTTGTGTCACATACCAGAAACCAGACACCCATAACAAGAAGTGCATATTCGTCACACACTCCATTTACCCAGGTCCCACCCCAAGGGTGTACCCACAACATACAGTCATTGGGAAGGCTCCACACAGTCTGACCTGGACTACCCCACAATACCATACATGGAACTTCCACCCAACAGCGAGTCAGGAGGAATGGACAGAGTCAGGGCTTCCCAGGACTTTGGGAAAACAAGGTAACAGGCAATAGAAAGCAAGAGGCCATAGGGACCATCTTGTCTCCCATCAGGAATCAACTGATTCCAATGGCAGGGCCTGGGTATCCCAAAATCGAGGATACTCAGAGCACCTGTCACATTCAGCATAGAGCTGCCACCTGCCCATACCCTGCTCTATGAGCCACCCACAGGTGCCCAAAAACATATGCAAGGGGTACAGTGTTGTACCCCCACCCCTGGGTGCCATAAGGGTATCCCAAGGGTCTGTTCACCATGACCAAATAGAGGTAGAGCTGCACTGCCTGGAGTCCCACATGGACTCCTGTGCAGAAAATAAATAACACAGAACACACATGATAAAAGGAATACAGGACAAGGACATGGAGGCCCTGTCCCTCCAATACATTTCCAGCATCACAATCGCACACACCCTTTCGAGGGAAAACCTTGCACACCAGAAATGTAACTGCACATTTGGCATCCGGATGTCCTGCTTCAACCCACGTCAAAAGGGGCAGATCACGACAATTACGTAGCGAGATCCATTATATCTTTCTCCCATTTCTGCGTAGTCCATGTATGAGTTACAATATGTGTAGACAAATTGGGAACCTTTTTCACTACTTACGTCGATGACACCCAGCTAGTAGTGGAACTGAGCAGGAACAATGCACTGGATAGCACATGGGTGAAACCACTATACAAATCCATTAAGAACTGGATGAACAATAACTGGCTGTGTTCAAACGCAAAAAAGACAGAACTGATGATCTTTGGAGCAAATCAAGCCAGAGCCAAACTTGATAGCCAGTACCAATCCTTTCTCATAAATGACTCTGAAATAAAGGTGGCCACAAAGTAAAAATGCTAGGAATGTACATGGATGCATCCCTGAGCGCATAAGCCCAAGTTCGTCAACAAAACAAAACCTGCTCCTATCACCTACGGCTCCTCGGAATAATACGCCCTTATCTGAGCAAAGCAAATTGTTCCACAATAGCTAGAGCAACTATCCTATCACGGTTGGATAACGGTAATGCCCTTATGTTAGGTGCCAAAAAAGGACTCATTGCCAACTGCCAAGTAATTCAAAACAGTGCAGTCAGGATCATCAAAAATAAAACTAGAAAGGAACTTATCAACAAGGACAGAAGGAACCTCCATTGGCTAGTGGTGGAGGACAGAATACTATTAAAATCCCTGACACTAACACACAGATGCATTTACGGGAAGGCTCCATCCTATCTTAAAAATAAAATTAGTTACGAATATGCCAAGACGCGCACTCAGGTCGGAACCCAAAGGCCTAATTAAGACAATCAGGGTGAAGTAAACATATGGCTTGGGCAAAGCTTTCCACACTGAGGCAGCCACGATGTGGAACAATCTTCCTCTCACTATCAGGCTAGAAAAGAGCTACACAAGCTTTTGTAAAAAACTGAAGACTCACCTCTTCAAATAAATCCCTGCGCACCAGACATAACTGCGTACCAGACATAAACCCAACCTCAGACTCAATCTAATTGTCCGTGATTATATGTTTTGTACCAATTGTCTTTATGTTAGCGCCCAGATGCTTGCGAGCGATCAGCGATAAATAAATAAATAACTCGCTGAATGGCCCAATAGGGCGGAGTAATGTGCCCCACAGTGTTTGGAGCTTCATGCCTATGCGGAATGTTTGACATGTGGTGCAGTGTATGACCATGTTTGTCAGGTGGTCTTGAAGATTGGGCACAAACCAATCTTCCTGTATGTCTGCAGCGATATGTTGCTTTGAGCTACGTGCTGGATAGTGGAGTTGATCAAAAGCTTTTGTTAGCAATTCGTATGGCATTACTGCTTTGCCACTACACTCCTATCGCTATGGTATATCTGTTGGGGATTGTTTGCACCCTCCTTTAAGCCACACTTCTTTTCCATCATTTGGCGCATTGGGTTGCAGTTCAATGATTTGGGCAACAGGAAGGGTTGTGAGTGGCAGAGAGTGGCTGTCTGAGGCTGAGAGGCAGTTTGTCAGTCTGTTCTTGCTGCGCATTGCTAGAGGAGGAGCTTGGCAGAGAAAAAAAACCTGCTAGCCGCGGATCGGCGATGAGTTGCAGAGAATGGCTGTCTGAGGCTGAGAGGCAGTTTTTCAGTCGGTTCTTGTTGCGCATTGCTGGAAGAGGAGCTTGATAGAGAAAATAAAAACCTGCTAGTCATGGAGTGGCAGAGAGTGGCTGTCTGAGGCTGAGAGGCAGTATTTCAGTTTGTTATTGCTGCGCATTGCTGAAGGAGGAGCTTTACAGAGAAAAAAAACCTGCTAGCCGCAGAGTGGCACATAGTGGCAGAGTGGCTGTCTAAGGCTGAGAGGCAGTTTGTCAGTCTGTACTTGCTGTGCATTGCTGGAAAGAAAGAGAAAAGAAACATGATAGACGCAGAACGGTGTGGAGTGCGGCATAGTGTCTGTCTGAGGCTGTCCGAGGTTGCAGAGTGAAGCCGCGTGGTATTGCCATCTTCATATCTCCATATCTCTGTCTGATTGTGGTTGGAGCTGGGATTGTTACCTTAATTCTCATGGAGCCGGAGTGGGAGGAGGTCAGGCAGACCCAGAGCCAAGTCTGTTTGTATTCTAGTGATCCCCTGGAGTTGAAGGTGAGCGGGTCAAATCAAAGTTGGTTGCAGGCTATGTCTGTGTCTGAATCCGACGTGGTGGCTGGGAAATCGCCGGCCTGACAGTGGTTGTGGCACTGTGACGCAGTTCCTTGACATGACCGACACCCAAGGCTTACTCTGAGTATCTCTGTGGTCTGTCCCTCTGAGACCAGTGTTGGTCTGGTGCTCCCCAGAACAGGGGCCCTCCTTTGCAAGGGCTCCACATTTTACGAGGAAAACAGCGATGGGCTGGCTATGCCAACTAGGTGCCTCACAACAACTGTAATGTTACAAGCCCCCCTCCTAAGTTCTTCCAGGAAAGGTGTTGACTGCTACCACTGAAAAGTCAGGGTATGGAAGCAGACACACAGCTGAATCGTTGGTACTCAACCCGGCTGAATTACCTGGAGTAGAAGGGGCAGAAGCGAATGGATGGGTGCCAGAAATAGAAACCGTTAGTGAAGTCTCTGAGGCTTCAAAGAACTTGACTAGGCGGCCTCTGAAAGAGGGAGGAAACGCACATGTGGTGGGCCTCACAGAGAGTGCAAACATCCCCTCTATGAAATCGTCCGATGTAGAGCTCCTAGAAAATGAGAGTTTCCTTGTCGGGCTAACACAGAACTTACGCTGAAATGTATGACATAGTGCCCCAACTGCGACCCAAACGCATATAGGACCCTGGTCCACCACAGTCCTCCCTTTGACCCTGAAAAAGAGATGTCTGACAGAAATACGTACACCCATTTCCTCACCCAATGAGTCCTTGCCTGCCGCTGATTCTACCCCTGGGGTGGTTGAACCTATCCCGCTGGTGGAGAGACTGCCCAGTGATACTGTGAGCTCTCCAGCGGAGATGGGAAAAAAGAACGGATCAATAAAAAAAAGAAGCATACATGAAACGAGTCATTGCTCCTCGCAGCGTGCAACCAAACTCAGATGGGCGGACTCAGTTGTTAAAGGATCAACCTCAACCAACTCTAACGACGTGGGAAACCTAACCGACCGGAGGTGGCCTTGGAGAGTAATTGACAAATTGGGCCCTTGTTCAGATTCAGAATCATCCTCCTGGGAGTCAACAGCCTCTCCGAGAAGCAACACAAGGCCAAGAGGGAGTAATAAGAGATTGGGCCTAAACAATTGTGAACATTTGTCCAAAATTTCAGACTCAATGTAGTCTGATGTCAGCTCTAACTATATCCCTCTCTCCTTTTCTAAAACTTTAGGAGACCATTAACGACAAATATAAAGATCAGGCCACTTCACTTGCCATGACCCATTTAAAGTTGATCCACATTGAATCCTTTCTAAATACCCTCCAAAGTAGACTGAACAGAGAATCTCAGGCGGAAAGTCTTCTGCATAAACTTCTCTGTGATCAAATATAAAAACTCCAACTGGAAGCAGCAATTCTGAAATGGGGCAAAGAGGCATCAAAAAAGTGTAGTCCGGATGTCACTAAAGAAGCTAGATCGCCCAGTAGAGAAAGAGGTTCAAAAGTTCTAGCAGGTTCAATCGTCCTGAGTGTCAATGGTTTGGGAGCGATGACCCCCTTGGCTAATCAAACACGTCAGTCTCCTTCAGTCTTCTTCAGTTTTTATAGGAGAATGGGCCAACATCACAGACTGTCCAGTGGAGGTTTTGGTACCCGAGGTGGTGTGCACGGGTGGGCCAGTTGCTATTCCGACACCTGACAATGAAGATAGGGCCCTGGGAAAATAAAGAGCAGCTGGAGGACAACACCTATAAAATGTTCTATACCCGAAGAAAGAGGAAAGAGGAAACAACTGGCTAGACATAATAAAGCTATGCCTCAATTGAAGCAGCAACAAAAGAAATCCAAAAATATGCCTACCACGAAACCCTCGAAATCAAACGATTCTCCGGACTTCATTCGAAATGTAAAGAATCTGCCCTTGGACCAGGAAAGAGAAAATAAAAAGCCAGAAAACATTAAGTCACCTAGAGTCATGACGGCCTGTGCCGCTGCCCCTTCTACTATGATCTGGATTATAGTGTTCAGGGCTCCCCAACTATGCCGCTTTCAGCAGTAATTGCGGGAAACTCAGCATGTGGGGACACAGCTGAAGACCGGGTCAGTAGAGTGAACACACTGATTGTTTCTAATGAATCCCCGGTTTGTTTTCTAACTTTGATAGACAGGGCCAATGGGTAGCTCGACCTAAGACAATGAGCCCATTAAACCCCCAAAATAAACAAATCTAAGGGATTAGAAGGGTCTGGTTCCTATCACCCCTTCTTGGGGGTGGAGAGACGAGAACGACCACCAGGAGAATGGCTGGCCTGCTCAGATTCCCAAAAGATATTTTGAATACTATCTAGCTAATCATCAAGACAGAGGTATAAGGGTCGACTATAAAGCTAAAAAACGGGCTCCTCCAGTGGCTCTACGGAAGGGGGGCTTCCCTGAAAGTGGTAGAGACAAAGGCCGGTCTCAGGTTGAAAGCAACTCGGGCTCCTAAGGGGTACTTTAGGACAGAATGCTATCAGTGGACGATGGGTTGAGGCTAAATAGAACAACATTCCTGAGAAGGTTTCAACATATACCACAATTATGTGACATAACACCAGAAGACATTATAGCAGTGGAGTTTCCAAGAATTAAACAACTAGACTACGTTTCTTTGCATGTAAGATATAAAGTCATCTACAACCTGCTGTTGGAATCTGTAGAGGCCTTTTGGCCCCTAGGTTTCAACATTAGAGACAATAGTGACCCTAAATGCTAAAGGTGGGGAATACCTCTGAGGTACGAGCCACAGTATTCCATAAAAAAGATGGACAAAGAGTTCCATTGCAATAGATCCCTGGTTACATAGGAAAATCGGTGTTGGGGAGTCGCTGGCTCTCCTCCTTCAGGGGCGGGGGCGGGGGGTGGCCCAACAATAAACTCACCTGAAGGATCACCTTTAATTAACAACCAGAAGTTAAGAAGTTGATAGTAACTGTCATGCATCAGCCCTGGAGGTATTGGCTTCGATGGAGGTACACTTAACATGGATGCAGAAATTCCATTTGCCAGTCTTTGCCTTTTCAAGATGGGCACCAGAACGTAGTTACGTCAGGCGCAACAACACCCGGATGTGTTGTATCGTTTTCGAACTGAGACGCTGCCAGTCTCTGTACTCCATCGACTTGCTCATTATATCTCCATTAGTTCACTAATTCCTAATCTTTTATCCAGACTCTTTACTCCTGCACGCTATACTCCTGCACGATCGTGGTGTTCTGTCTACGCAGGTTATTCTTTCGCTGGTTTTTCTCTTTGAAAGCATGGGCTGGGTTGTTTTGTAATCTGACTCTGTTCTACTCCTAAACTTCTGTACCTCCTTCTAGTATTCGTATCCCCTAGTCTTTGTATATCTACCTATTAGCGGGTCTTCAGTGTATTCGTATCCCCTAGTCTTTGTATATCTACCTATTAACGGGTCTTCCATTTTCTGAGCCGTTACTGCTTTCCATTCTCTCTTTTTATTAGTACGAAACATATTGCTCGCCGTTCCTTTGGCAGGCTATCTTCTATACTTAGTGTTAGGACAGTTTTTCTGAAGTCCAGTTAAGGGCCTAGTAAAACCATTCAACTGAGGCAGTACAAGACTCCACTCTTAGTATAAGACTGTACCACCTGAGTACATGGTAGCGTAGGCAGAGCAGCCAGGCTTATCTTAGGAGGGAGAGAGGGCAGTAGATACAGTACAAGTGAAAAATTGTAATACAAATGATCCAAAGAAACACTGAAACACTATGTATTATCAAAATAAAGGATTTATTTAAATACAAGTAGGCCCAGATAAATCTAGGGGTTAAGTAAATACTGAAACATTATATGAAATCACAATATAAAACACAACACTATACTTGAAAGTACACAGACCCAAGTATAGACCTTATTTGGAACACCTAACAGTAGTTCTAGGGAAGTCAAAACCTTGTTATACACATTTAGTATAGGCCAAGCCTATTCTTTGGGAGTAAAAGACCAATGGTTACTTTTTTGATTACTTGTGGTAATACAAGGACAGTAGGCCCTTCCAGTTGTACAGTGACTCTTGGAACAAATCACATAAACAGTCAACTGGACAATATACTTTTGGTGAATAGTGAAACACTTATTCTAGGTGCAGTAAAAACCTATCACTACTTTTGTCATAACACACAGTTATACCAGGTGAGCAAAACCTAATGGATGTAATATACAATTACAGATGCTTTGGAAATCAGGGAACACCAGATGGAGATAAGCAATAACTCTTGTAACTTGTTTTGGATGGCACACAGCTAACACAAGGTAAGTAAAACCCACTTACTTTAACTTCACAATGAAGGGGAAAGTAAAACCCAATGTCACACTTTACAGAATAGATATTCTAGGTAGGCAACAACCTATTGTAGACTTATTAAAGACAGGCTAGCAGCAAGTCAGGGGAAGCAAGACCCAGTTGGGGGACACTCATACAGTTATCCTAGCAGGACTAACCTGGTGATACCAACACATTACTTTTGTAAAGAGGCACAACCTAATCACAGGAGAGTAAAATACCTTTACATCTACTTTCTTTTAGACTGGCAAAACAGTGGCTAAGGAAGAAAAGATGTTAACCATACTTTTAAGAACAGTGCATCACACATTCAAGATCAGTAAGAACTTTTGTAACTGTTCACTCTTAGAATTACAGTTACCAACCAACCAACTCTTTACAAGTAAGTAAAACACTTGATTTCTTTTCTAGGCAGAAGTCCCAATCCCTTCAAAGTCTTTCCCTTTGAGCATGAGTGTTCTCAGTGGCAGAAGGGGGTCACTAGGACTAGTGACCAACAGGCAGTGTTAGAATAAGTTCTTTAGTAGCAAAAGTCAGGGTTTCCTTAGGAAAACTGGCAACCAAGTGAGTACTTTACTTCTAGGGTTAGAAGAGGGTCCAGGGGCTTCGCAGAAGACACCCCAGCAGGATTCTAGCAGTGGGACTGGGTGTACTGGACGAGGGACCTCCCAATCACAGAAAACACCCCAGGACTACACAGAAATCCCAACAGGCTTAAGGTAAGTATATACCCAAGCCAACACAGTACCTCAGCAATGAAGAAGAGATTGCAGCAGGAGAACTTCAGGGACTGCAGCCAAATACCCGGTCACTGGATTCCTTGTCCTGGAGACTGAACACAAGACCTCAGAAGGGACTTTGCAGCAGGGATCGATGAAGAAGGCTCTAGGCAAGATTTCTCTCGCGGCTGAATGCGGTTCTGCGGGTTTGGCGCCTTTTCAAGGAGCACAGATGAAGACAGAAAATCGCGGTTGAATTCTCGTCGTTTAAAAGGTCCAGCACTCTTGTGAGGGGACTTTTTCGACTCGATTCGTGTCTCTGGAGATAGACCAAGGTGCCCACGAAGTTTCAGCAAGATTCGGAATTCGGAAGATCATGCACCGCACAGTGGCAGGAGGTCCCAGGGTATTGGGGTATTGCAAGAACGCAAGGTCGCAGGAACCCGTGGGATGGCTCAAAATGCAGGTCGTCTTGAGTCTAGTGGGTCTCACTAGGCTCTGGGTTCGGGTCGTCGTTTTCGGAGACCCCAGGTCGATCGGAAGGAAGGGCTGCAGCAGGCTCTGGTTACAAAGCAGGCTCTCCGGCCGCTGGAAATCATTCCCGCCGCTTTTCCTTCGTCATCCTCTTCGGTTTTCAGTTCCAGTGGTCGACATGACCTCAGCTTCCAGGTTTCCAGTATTTATCAGGAACTGCAACACAACCTCTGCATTCTCTCCCCGCATTTTACAAGAAAGGGGCGTTTGGCTGTCCAATCAGGACAGCCAACCCCCCACTGGGATTTGGCCCAGTTGAAGGAAGACCTAAGACAAAGGAGGGGGAAGTTTGGGACCCCTCCCCCACTTCCTGTGCTTACAGACTGACTGGAGCCTGGGCGGGGTGTCCAGGGGACTCCCGCCGAAGACAAAACTCAAACAAAGGATTTTCCCACCCTGGATGTCAGGGGAAGGAACAAGAAATGACAAGAAACACTAAAATGGCAGAAAAAGAAGACAGGGGCCATTTTGGTAAAAATGAGCACCCTTAGGTGCCTTTACTGCAGCTGTGATTACAGCACGCGGTAAAGGTGCACCAAATTAGTAAAAGGTATCACTGCCACCAGCCATTAAAGGTAAGCTTGTCACTGTAACAGAATTGTTACAGTTTAAATGTGAAAGGGGATACATTGTATCTCCCCAGCACTCCACATAAGGTGGGGTGTGCTGGTTTCACAGAAGTAAATGTAAAAGGGATCCAAAGATCCTTTCTACCCTTGGGAACAGTAGTTCACTCAAGGTTAGCACAAGAAAGTTAAATGGGGAGCCCCTAGGGCAACCCAGCAACAACAGGCACTTACTGCCAATAAGTTGTTAGACATGATAACTTTAAAAAGACACTATGGAGAGTCTTAAAAATGACACCCATAAAAAGAGTTAAAGACAGGTGAGTGTGGAAAAAGGTTCCCACTCACTGAGGTATTAATGGAAAATATCTCACTAGAAAATCAAAAAGTTCTGGAGTTGAACCAGGCAAGGAAGATTTACCAGCCCTGTGGAAATCTTACCTAACACTCGTCCCCCCCAGACTAAGGAACAGGGGAAGCTAATCCTCACCTGGATAGATCTCTTGTTTCTAGTCGGTTAAACTGTTTGCTGAGTCAACTAGCAATCTTTTTGTAACCCTTGCTGTGATACTTTTTCTTATATTAGTTATCATTTGCAAACTATATGACCTACAAGTAGTGTTGGGCACTTTACTCTTGTCTAAGGTATAGGGGATCTGATTAAACAGTCCCTCAGAAGTTGTGACAACCTCTGAACCTACAATAGGCTTTTTAAAGGGGTTCTTATAAAGAAATCCCTTAGACCTAGAGGGGTCTCCATGATTCCTCACCACCTCTCTCACATGAGCAGGTTGGGTCTCAGGTATCCTAGTTGGAGGGGTTGTGGCAAAGCATTTTACATCCTTCCACTTCCTCTTAGATCTGTTTTTACCTTGGTTAGGGTTTTCCATTCTAACTCTAGGATTTACAAGGGGGTCTTCAGCAGAAGAGCCCACAATGTCAAAGGGTTTAGCCTTAGACATATCTTTTCTGGATTTCCACCAGCTTTGAGGTTTACCAGTCCTCAAAGGCCTAGTTAGGTTTCCAACTTGTCTATCCACCCCTTCCTCAGAAGCAGTGTGGGTCAAAGACTTTAGAATTGGAACTGAAATGGTAGAGCATGGTTTGGGCTCCCATTTCCCTAATAGTCTAGATTTTGATTTGCCTTTGTTAGAGGTTTCCCTTCTAACATTAGGACTTTCAGTAGGATTCGCTATAGAGGGTCCTACAGGTTTAGAGTGGTCTCTTGAAACAGAGACCCTAGCCTTGTCAGAACACCTATCCATCTCTCCTGTAGGAGTAGTTGGAGTCACAGGCTTTTTATTAGAAGGCCTAGTAAGAAAGCTACTCTTAGGTTTCTTATAACTCTTTTTGGTGTTCAGTTTTTCAGGCCTAGAAGTTACATTCTGGGCACTCTGAACTAAAGGAGAAAACTCAATTCCTATCTTGGGGTCAAGGAAACTCCTTGCCCTCTTAGGGTTGTTAAAAACACCTAAGCTTTGTACATCCATCTGGATCACCTCCACTGTAAGTGGGTTTTCAGGCGTATCCAGGTTTAGAGTTTTAGGAACCATTTCCACTGTAAGTGGGTTTTCAAATGTTTCAGCCACTACAGGTTTAACTGAAGGGGCCTTTATTCTAAAGGACATACACCACACGGGGTGTGTGACATGAACACTAAGGTTCTTGTCAGGTTCAACAAAGTTTTTACACAGTGTTATAGATCGGACAGGAATATATAAGTTTCTATCCACAGGTTGAACCACTTCCACTCTAGGTGGGTTTTCAAGAGGTTCTATAAACTCAGTGTTAACTGAAGGTGGGGTCACAGCAGTGACCTGGTTAATGGTATTACACCATAGGGTTACTAGGACAGAAGTTTTTAAGTTTCTGGGAACTAGTTGAATCACTTCCACTACATGTGGTTTTTCAAGAGGCTCTATCACCTTAGCAGCAGCTAAAGGTGGGGTCACAGGAGTGACCTCTAGCTTTGTGGGCCTAGGGGCTTTGTCCCTATTTGAAGTTATGGGTGCTACACCCAAGTGCCCTTCAGAGTGGCAGTTAATGCCTTTTATCTCTAAAGAGGGGTCTCCTAAGGGGACCTCTCTTACTTCAAGGTTAAGAGCCTCAGCCTTTTGACAAGGGGGCTCAGCTGAGTCTAAGACCACAGCTTTTCTGCTATACTCAGTATTGACAGATTTCTTAAGGGATGAGGAGACAGCACTTTTTGACCTACCTCTATTCTCAGAGTCCCTTAAGGAGTGTAGATATGTAGAAGTTTTTTTCTTATATCTATCTATGAGAGCTGTTTTTACCCTATCCCAGTTACCTATTTCTACTTCAGGTAAATCCAAGAGCACATGGTAGTCCCTCTTGGGAAGTCTAAAAAGAACCCAGGGTATTCTATCACTCTCACACAGACCAAACCTTTTACAAGTGAGGTCAAAAGTTTTCAGCCATACAACAATGTCACACTTCATATCATACTGACTCACCAATTCTGGGAACCTGGAAGCTGCAGACACAGAAGACCTGGAAAAAGAAGAGGGGTGCAGAAAATGGTCTTCTACAGACCTGTTATACTTTTTCTCATAGTCCCACATCTTCATATTGTTTTCCCACAGGAATTTTCTTATATTCAGTTCCTTAGATATCTCAGAGCACATGGTAGGCAGTAAGGTAGAGGCAAGAGAAGGAGAGGGGGGTGAACTAACATCCTCCTCATCAGAACCCTCATATCCCTCCTCTGAGGAGTTTGGACAGCTGTCTGAACCCTCATCATCCTCACTCCCAGCAATATTGTAAGAAGTGGACACAGGTTCACTGGAACCATGCATATGGTCCCCTAACCTTTGTAATAATTCAAGCTTACTTCCTTCACAATTGAGGCCCTTCTCTATACACATTATGACCAAATGTTCTATTGCAGCATAAGAGGAGTCCTCAGGCCTAAAGCAGGCCATGGTGTTGGTTCTTGTGTTAAATACAATAAGTACACTTTACCTTGGCTAAACCAAACCTACTGGATGGTTTCCTTTGGACACAAAGTATATCAATAATCAATGTAATGTAATCTACCTTGATCCCAGCGCATGCCAACAGTGTTAGGACAGTTTTTCTGAAGTCCAGTTAAGGGCCTAGTAAAACCATTCAACTGAGGCAGTACAAGACTCCACTCTTAGTATAAGACTGTACCACCTGAGTACATGGTAGCGTAGGCAGAGCAGCCAGGCTTATCTTAGGAGGGAGAGAGGGCAGTAGATACAGTACAAGTGAAAAATTGTAATACAAATGATCCAAAGAAACACTGAAACACTATGTATTATCAAAATAAAGGATTTATTTAAATACAAGTAGGCCCAGATAAATCTAGGGGTTAAGTAAATACTGAAACATTATATGAAATCACAATATAAAACACAACACTATACTTGAAAGTACACAGACCCAAGTATAGACCTTATTTGGAACACCTAACAGTAGTTCTAGGGAAGTCAAAACCTTGTTATACACATTTAGTATAGGCCAAGCCTATTCTTTGGGAGTAAAAGACCAATGGTTACTTTTTTGATTACTTGTGGTAATACAAGGACAGTAGGCCCTTCCAGTTGTACAGTGACTCTTGGAACAAATCACATAAACAGTCAACTGGACAATATACTTTTGGTGAATAGTGAAACACTTATTCTAGGTGCAGTAAAAACCTATCACTACTTTTGTCATAACACACAGTTATACCAGGTGAGCAAAACCTAATGGATGTAATATACAATTACAGATGCTTTGGAAATCAGGGAACACCAGATGGAGATAAGCAATAACTCTTGTAACTTGTTTTGGATGGCACACAGCTAACACAAGGTAAGTAAAACCCACTTACTTTAACTTCACAATGAAGGGGAAAGTAAAACCCAATGTCACACTTTACAGAATAGATATTCTAGGTAGGCAACAACCTATTGTAGACTTATTAAAGACAGGCTAGCAGCAAGTCAGGGGAAGCAAGACCCAGTTGGGGGACACTCATACAGTTATCCTAGCAGGACTAACCTGGTGATACCAACACATTACTTTTGTAAAGAGGCACAACCTAATCACAGGAGAGTAAAATACCTTTACATCTACTTTCTTTTAGACTGGCAAAACAGTGGCTAAGGAAGAAAAGATGTTAACCATACTTTTAAGAACAGTGCATCACACATTCAAGATCAGTAAGAACTTTTGTAACTGTTCACTCTTAGAATTACAGTTACCAACCAACCAACTCTTTACAAGTAAGTAAAACACTTGATTTCTTTTCTAGGCAGAAGTCCCAATCCCTTCAAAGTCTTTCCCTTTGAGCATGAGTGTTCTCAGTGGCAGAAGGGGGTCACTAGGACTAGTGACCAACAGGCAGTGTTAGAATAAGTTCTTTAGTAGCAAAAGTCAGGGTTTCCTTAGGAAAACTGGCAACCAAGTGAGTACTTTACTTCTAGGGTTAGAAGAGGGTCCAGGGGCTTCGCAGAAGACACCCCAGCAGGATTCTAGCAGTGGGACTGGGTGTACTGGACGAGGGACCTCCCAATCACAGAAAACACCCCAGGACTACACAGAAATCCCAACAGGCTTAAGGTAAGTATATACCCAAGCCAACACAGTACCTCAGCAATGAAGAAGAGATTGCAGCAGGAGAACTTCAGGGACTGCAGCCAAATACCCGGTCACTGGATTCCTTGTCCTGGAGACTGAACACAAGACCTCAGAAGGGACTTTGCAGCAGGGATCGATGAAGAAGGCTCTAGGCAAGATTTCTCTCGCGGCTGAATGCGGTTCTGCGGGTTTGGCGCCTTTTCAAGGAGCACAGATGAAGACAGAAAATCGCGGTTGAATTCTCGTCGTTTAAAAGGTCCAGCACTCTTGTGAGGGGACTTTTTCGACTCGATTCGTGTCTCTGGAGATAGACCAAGGTGCCCACGAAGTTTCAGCAAGATTCGGAATTCGGAAGATCATGCACCGCACAGTGGCAGGAGGTCCCAGGGTATTGGGGTATTGCAAGAACGCAAGGTCGCAGGAACCCGTGGGATGGCTCAAAATGCAGGTCGTCTTGAGTCTAGTGGGTCTCACTAGGCTCTGGGTTCGGGTCGTCGTTTTCGGAGACCCCAGGTCGATCGGAAGGAAGGGCTGCAGCAGGCTCTGGTTACAAAGCAGGCTCTCCGGCCGCTGGAAATCATTCCCGCCGCTTTTCCTTCGTCATCCTCTTCGGTTTTCAGTTCCAGTGGTCGACATGACCTCAGCTTCCAGGTTTCCAGTATTTATCAGGAACTGCAACACAACCTCTGCATTCTCTCCCCGCATTTTACAAGAAAGGGGCGTTTGGCTGTCCAATCAGGACAGCCAACCCCCCACTGGGATTTGGCCCAGTTGAAGGAAGACCTAAGACAAAGGAGGGGGAAGTTTGGGACCCCTCCCCCACTTCCTGTGCTTACAGACTGACTGGAGCCTGGGCGGGGTGTCCAGGGGACTCCCGCCGAAGACAAAACTCAAACAAAGGATTTTCCCACCCTGGATGTCAGGGGAAGGAACAAGAAATGACAAGAAACACTAAAATGGCAGAAAAAGAAGACAGGGGCCATTTTGGTAAAAATGAGCACCCTTAGGTGCCTTTACTGCAGCTGTGATTACAGCACGCGGTAAAGGTGCACCAAATTAGTAAAAGGTATCACTGCCACCAGCCATTAAAGGTAAGCTTGTCACTGTAACAGAATTGTTACAGTTTAAATGTGAAAGGGGATACATTGTATCTCCCCAGCACTCCACATAAGGTGGGGTGTGCTGGTTTCACAGAAGTAAATGTAAAAGGGATCCAAAGATCCTTTCTACCCTTGGGAACAGTAGTTCACTCAAGGTTAGCACAAGAAAGTTAAATGGGGAGCCCCTAGGGCAACCCAGCAACAACAGGCACTTACTGCCAATAAGTTGTTAGACATGATAACTTTAAAAAGACACTATGGAGAGTCTTAAAAATGACACCCATAAAAAGAGTTAAAGACAGGTGAGTGTGGAAAAAGGTTCCCACTCACTGAGGTATTAATGGAAAATATCTCACTAGAAAATCAAAAAGTTCTGGAGTTGAACCAGGCAAGGAAGATTTACCAGCCCTGTGGAAATCTTACCTAACACTTAGCCTTCGGATTGTACTGCTTTCTGACACCTTCCTGTGTACCTAAGCTTCCTCCGTTCCTGCTGTTCTCAGAGGAAGTCTGCAGTTACCTGATCATACGCTGCATTCTGAAGGCGAACATTAAGCCGCCATACCTTTCTAAGACCTCCGGATTCCGACTGCCAAGAACCTGTGCATATCTGCTACTTACTACGAACTGGTGTATTGTTTTTGTGTTGACACGTCTTCAAGATTCACCTCTCAGTGGAATAAAGCCAGTAGGATTCCCAAGACAATCAACTCAACACTTCGCTCAGCGTTTTTTCAGCTATCAAGCTTTTTCCCTGAGATCTGGAGTCTGCCCCTTGAAGGTCCCTCGGACTTGGTTCTTTTTCCAGTTAAGGTGGCCACCAAGGAGGCTCCCCCTATTTACATCGTAAAAAGGAAAAGAAGGAGAAAGAATCCCAGAAATCAAGAAAGAAGAAGGAACTAGAAATCCTTTAAAGCTCCTGGGAAGACACAGGTGCAGAGGAGTCGAGGGAGGGACTTTCGAGTCTTGACAGTACGCAGCTCAACTCAAAAACTAACCCAGTAACGCCTTAATCCCACAACTAGATAAGTGATGGTATTGGGTTCCTGGAACACAAGAGGATTCAGACATGTGTTTAATAGGGACCAGGAAAATCTAGCAAAATATGATATCTTGTCTCTCCAGGAAACTTGTGTCTCCAGGAAACCTTTGACTGCCCCTGGTTGAGGGTTTTAACCTTTTCCTAAACCCTGTTAAGAGGGGAGTGAAAGGTAGGCTGTCTACAGGATTTCTAACATTGACAAAAAGGGCCACGGAATGGAAGTGGTCAAAACCAGTAACCCTAACCCTTATATGCAAACCATATCCTTAGAAATAAAGACCCAAGAGGCCCGGTCAGCTCTTTCAGTAACAATTATACATTTGTATTGGAACCCAATGATCTGGAAGGATGGGGGATTCGCTGACACAGTAATGGAACTGATAGATAATTTTAGGTTGAATCTGTTTGATCCTTTAATTATTGTGTGTGGAGACCTCCATATAAACTGTATAAGGTAAATGCAGAAAGGTGGGGACCTGCAACCAGAGACAGATGTGGGAGAAAACAAAAGCTAGGGCGGAAATTTGGTTGAGCGAACGGGAGGAGCGTGACTTTCCCATGTTAAATGGCCATACTATACGGGACATACTGGCAGTTACAACTTGGGGAAGAGGTAAAAAACATTCCACTCTGGATTACTTTTTCGTCTCCTCTAGTGTTGTTCCTCTGACTAAATCATTGGAGGAAATAAAAATGAAAAACAGCGACCACGATCTAGTGCAGCTGACTCTGAGGCTAATGGTAGGTGGGAAATCTGACTTATGGGAGCCTAAGGTGGTTGTGGGACTGGGAAGAAACAGACTCCTTTTAAATCATAGAGATGTTGTTTGCCTTAATAACCAATATGTCATAGGGCCTCATTACGACCCTGGCGGAGTGGGTTTACGCCAGCGTTATTCGCGGCGGACCCGTCCGCCCTACTACGAGATTCCGTAGCGCCATGGAGCGTTTTCCGCCTGGTTTTTCCGGGCGGAGAAATCCATGGCGCTACGGGACCTTGTTGTTAATTACGCCACCGTATTTAACGGTGGCGTAATTAACGCCTTCCCCACTCCCATTATACCCTATGGGGCAAAAATGGGAATGGGGAAGGGTAAAATGGGGAATGGGGATTTACCGCCCCGCCAAGGTCGGAATGGGGCGGTGAATCCGCCAACCCCCATGGCGCTATCGGCAGCTTTCCGCCGTGCTCCATGGTGCATTTTGCACCGCGATTTCCGCCAGGGTCGTAATGAGGCCCATAGCCTTGAGGCATATGAACTTCGGTTGTGATTATGTACCCCCGTTGAGTGACTATCGGGAGGTCAAAGCGGGTGGATTGAAATCCCAGTTTAAACCAAAGCATCAACATGATACTGAAGTGGCGGGGGAAAAAAAGAGAACTCAATAGGGATATAAGAACATTGCGTCATTTACTGGGGCCAGAAAGATGCTCCTTAATTGAAAAAGCGAAGACAGCAATATAAAAATTGGTTAATATCTTACAAGAGCACCATTTTACAACTGGAGTCCGAACGAATGCTGAGGATTCTATCTACCAAGGACTCTAAGAGTCTGTGGCACCTCCTGAATGAGACGGGGGGTCCCAGACGGTGCTTCTGGGTAACACTGTGAAAGATGAGACTTGAGTTTCTCTCTTCGGTGCCTTGTTTAGTAAAGTTCAGCAAAGGTGACTCGTGTCAGGCTTATATCGGAAGGGGCTCAGTGGAACCTGGGTATCCAAAATGAGAAGGTCATTGGGATGATAAAGAGGGCAAGTAATTCCAGGGCCCCGGCCCTGAATCGTCTTTCAAATTTCATGCTTAAGGGAGCTCCGGAGGAGTGGGCGGCCTTCTGTATGAATCTATTTAGCAAGATCACGATCTGGAAGGTGGTCCCCGATTCCAGGAGAAAGGGAGTGGTTGTCCCGATTTTCAAGGGAGGCAGTAGGGCGGATTCAAAAATGTACCGCCCTTCTAGATGTTTTGGGGAAGATATTTGCATCCCTCTTGTTGGTCAGATTGAAGCGATGGGTGGTTGAGTCGGAGCATCATGATGTGACACAAACGGGATTTGTAAAGGAAGTGGGATGCAGCATGAACCTGGTTTTGCTGAACAATTTTAAGGTCAAAGCAATAAAGGAGAAGGGTAAAGTTTATATTGCATTTGTCGATTTCACGCAATCATTCGACACTATAGATCGTAAGCTATTATGGGCCAAAATGGCTACATGAGACTGTCCTGGTGACCTCCTGGCCCCAATTATGGCCCTGTACTCTAACACTTCTATGCAGGACAGACTAACCCAGAAGGGCCTACTTTCTAGAGAAATTCCTACATCAAGGGGCCTGAAACAGGGTTGCCCACTCGCCCCAGAACTGTTTAATCTATTCATATCAGACCTAAAGGCGGCAATGGAGGGGAGTGATGGGTTACCACCTAAGATCAATGGGGTGACAGCTGGTTGGATGCTATACACAGATGATTTGGTTGTATTGGACCAAGCCCCAATCGGCCTTCAATGAAAATTAAACGCCCTACAGACTTACGTTAACCAGAACGGCCTGAAAGCGAATGCTGTGAAATCAGTGATTTTGGTGTTAGAAAGCCTAAAAGGGCGCAAACGTAATCCTTTTACTTGGCGATTGGGTAACGAGCGAGTGAATCTAGTGGAAAATATCAGATACTTGGGAATCCAGATAAATTCCAGTGTAGACGACAATCCTTGTAAACTAGAACTTAAAGCCAAGATGAGGAATTTGGCCACCCAAGGTCTTGTAATACACAAGTAGTTTGGTACATTTTCACTCCTCACAGTGTTGAAATTCTATAAGCAAAAGGTCCTAGCAATCATAGCATACAGAGCTGATGCTTTATTATGTCTATCATGGAAGATTTGCCCTTCGCTAGAAGGATTGTTTTGGAGAATTCTTCACCTACCCTGATGTGTACCAATTGCAATCATAAGGCACAAACTGGGGCTTCTCTCAGTATATGCGTGAGTGCCCTGGAAGTCCCTACTGCTGTATGGAAAACTCATAGAGAAGTTGCCCCTCCAATTGGATATATTATAAAACCGAAAAAAGGAATCAAGCTGGATGGGGTCTTGGAAATGTGGCTGAAACACTGTGCTGCACTCCTGCATCTAGATGATATTACAGAGGAGACGTTGAAATCCAACCCAGACTCTGCAAAAAAAATATGGGACACGGATTGGATTTCTACAGAAACACAACACAGGTTATTTGAGCACCTAGGTGAAGAAACAAAAGCGCTGAACACACTGCCTAAATACCTGGCAAAATTTCAAAGCCCTAAACACTGTGAGAAACCTGAAGGTGTCTCTGTAACTAGTCCCCGCGGATCCGTCATTCAGGTGTCCAGGACATGGCCATCGCTATTGGATCCAGTTCTACGAGGTGGACCAGTGAGCGAGGATCACCTGGATGAGGGATCCTCAGGAAGTGGAAGTGGGACACTGATGGGTGAGATGCGGTATCCCTTTTCTTCCAACACCCTTTCCCCATCCTACCATGTATATTCCAAAACATTGCCCTCCCCTTTTTCCACACAAACACTTTTGCACACAATGAAAGACAACAGACTAACACGATAGCCGTTTACCCGACATGTCCCAATACAAGGGTCAGGCAAAGTCAGGCAATTGACCAAAATCACACACACCAGACGGCCCTTCCTCTTCCCCACACACAAGGTGGGGCACAAGAGAACAGTATAAGCAACCAGGCAGCACAACAAGAGAGTTAACCCAGCATGGCAGTTCAAGAGGAGGAGAAAGGCAGTGAGAACCAGAAGGCTTACAAGGAGAGAAGCGACCTTGCCCTTTCCGAACCAGACTCGCAAGACCTCCGTGGAAGGAATCGTAAAACTGCGAACAATAGCCCAAATGTGTTGCACAGCAGATGTCAACAGTACACGGAGCGTGCCTATGCTGATAAGAAGGACAGAGGAAGACGCCTGCTACCATGGTACCGGCCTTCACTCCAGATAAAAGGAAGCCAAGCGGTTCATCACAGCCGGTGAGTCGAGAGGAAAGCTGATAAGAAACCGAACTGTGTTGAACAAAAATAGCAAATAGCTAATTGAAGAAAAGTACAAAGAACTGTTAATGTGATTGAAGAAAAGTACAAACAACTGTTAATACGAGAGGGGAAAAACAGCTGCAGTAGAGTCCAGCACCATGTGGTTGCTCACTCGACAAACTCTGGGCGAATACCCTATTGTTGAAACTACCGTTACCAGAAGGCCTTAGGAACGGGGTCAGAAAGGGGTCAAAGTGGTCATCCGAGGGTCTACAAAATCCCCTGTACAGTTGAAAGTCTTTGACGGGCAGAACATTGCAAAGTTAAGGGAAGTGAATCCTGCATCGTAAGAAAGTAGAAAGGATTGTGTGTTGGTCAGAAATTGGCATGAGTGAACCCGACGGAGGGATGCCGATGAAAAGGGTCAAAACCTAGTAAAGTCCCGATGAACAGTGTGTTGACAAAGGTGAGCACGACAGAGGGATGTCCACTGTGAACTGTTTTGTTTAAAAAGACATTAAGGCTCCTGAATGCAAGGAAATCCATAGTGAACCCGGCGGAGGGAGGCTGGCGTGCAAGAGGGATCTGTGCCTGGAAGAGGGGAATCCAAGGTTGAAAAGCCATAACCCAAAGTGCATCTGAGAAGGAACTTTTGTTTGTTATTTTGAATACATCAGGTCCCTGAAGGCAAGAGACTTTTTACAGAAAAGAGACTTGACCATTGACGGTGCTGGTAGCTGAGAACGGAACTGTTGTCTCGTGCTGGGAAAGCTCGAGAGTGTGCTGTGCTCAGAAGTCCCACCTTGTCCCATGCTCAACATGTTGGGAAGGGAGATCCCAGGCTACTATATCCTGATTTATCATTTGTGAACACTTCTTTCTTTCTTGTGAACCCTATCCCACACTCTTTTGTATTTAGCGTAAGGATTAGCAATAGGTTTTTCTTAGTATAGGCCCTTTTATTTGACAAGACGCCACTAGGGCTGCCTTATTATTATTTGATGGCCGTAGTTTGCTCCCATCTTAGATTTATGTTCAGATTAGGTGTTTTTCCAACCTACCTATACAGTTTAAATAACACCCTTGGACTGTGATCACTTGTGTCTGTCTATTCTTGATACCATGCATTCCTTACAACAAAGTGTCATTTTTATGAGATTCAGGATGAACCTGTTTCATACTAGAGAGGTCCTCAACACTCGGAACCAAGTTTTGGACAAACAGGGTGAGTGTAGGTTGTGTAACGCCCACAAAGAAACACCTAAGCACTTGGCACTTTATTGCCAGCCTTGACCAACCACCCTGAGAACAAAATTCTTACGGGAATTTATACATGACATGCTCGCCAGGAGTGCATCCCAATGGTGGGATCCCGTGTGCTGGGATGAACATTTTAAACTGATATTCGAGTTGACAAAATTTGTAGTTGAAATATTCAAATTAATTTTAGAAGGATAAACGAGTGCTAGTGGAGGTTGAATTATTTGTTCTTTTAATTTTCTTCTTTTTAAAGATTTTGGTGATCTGGGTTTTAAGCAATGACATTTTTATACAAAGCGTTGGTGATGATTTAAAATTGTATGCAGTATGTAACCTGTTCTGTTTGCTTCATCACTCTTGTCGGGTTGGACTTTTTCTTTGGTATTTTATTGCATGCTTTTGTTGTTTGTGTTGTTGTTCTTTTCCGTTACGCTTTGGCGAATGTTTGTAGTAAACTAAATACTGTAATAAAATAATTTTAAAAATAGGTACAGCCATATACAGGGTGTTTTGATGCTTGTTCGAGGGTGTGGTTAGGATGTACTCGCAATTACTGGGACCAGAAGATAGGCCACCAGTTGCAGCATATGCAGCAATGTTTCCTAATTAAATTCTGTCTGTATTATTGGTGTGAGTGGTGCATTTGACGACCGCCACTACAGAAGGTTGGGGTAGTGCTGAAATCAATCAGTCTAGCAGATCAGCATTTTGGAGTGGGGAACCCTTGGCCCTGCGGAAGCCTCTCCTTTTCCATTGTGATAGACAGGCATGCACTGTTGTAGTGACGTACTCCAAATCAGAATAACTAGTCACATGGCAACCTGGTGACGCTCGCAGCTCTTCAATGATCACTGAGTTCTGCTGCTTGGGCAGAGTAGTGCTTTGTTAATCGTTTCATAATCAATGTTTCGTATTCTCCTGCCTTGAGGAGTGCTTCTGTGGCACCCGTATTTCTCTGGCCTGTCAGTTGGTCGATAGTCACTGACCCGCCAACAAAGAGAATCTCATCTCCTTCTAATGGGCTGTCCCTTGTCTTGGGAATGTCATTTTTTTCCCCTTCAAAAGTGACACAATCATGATTTGCTAAGTCTTGGTGTGTACACATTTCTGTTAGAAAGTTAGCAGGGTTCACTGTTTTGCATTGTATGATGTGAATGTTTGGGCTTGAGAGGATAATCTCATAAACCGATGCTCTTTGCGTGGTTAGGGTAGATTTTGATCTCTCAAGAATTGCGAATACTGAATGTTCAACATACAAAGTGACGGAACAGCCAATGACAATAGTGGAACTTTTCTCTATTGTGAACGCGGCTGCAGCAATTGCTTGTTTGCAAATTGTCCTTACATCACAAGTCCAGTGTGCCGGTGTAATAGGCCAATGGCGTGTGGCACATGGTACTTTTCTGAGTCAATACTGCAGTCATGAGCTGGCCATTAGAATGGGAGAATATGTATAACTCTTGTGTGTAATCTGGGGTAGCGAGCACTGAGGCTGTGGATATTACCTCTTTTTAATCACTGACATTTTTTATAATGTCAGTTGTCCATTGGTGGGGCTTGAAGGAGTGGCCTGGTATATGCTGCATAGTCTAGGATCCATGTTCTGCAGTAGTTACACAGCCCTAAGAATGTTTGCATGTCCTTCACTGTGCTGAGCTGGGGGAGGGGAAATGCACAGATGCTGCTCTTTCTTGTATTATCCTATTGCCATTTGCTGAGATTAATTGACCCAGATATAACAGTTGTTGTTGGCAATATTGCAATTTGGCCTTGTGAACTTTAGTCCCCTTTCAGGCTAATAGTTGTAACAGTGTGATGGAGTCCCTTCTGCAGTGCTGCTCACTGTCGCTACATACAAGAAAATCGTTCACGTACTGGATGATTGTGCTGGGTTCTTGGATGTTTCCTCAGTCGGTCTGTACTATCCTGTTAAAAATGCTTGGGCTTTAGCAGTACCGCTGGGGCAAACGAGTATGTTCGTAGCACTTTCCGCCATGGGTAAAGGTTGTGAGGCATTTGGAGTAGGGATGCAAGGGTATTGAGAAGAAGGCGTTTTTCAGGTCAACTACAGTAAAGTGAGAGGCCTGTTTGGGGATACTGCACATAATGGTGGCAGGGTTAAGAACCACATGAAACTCTTTCTGTACTACATCTTTTAGGGGTTGTAAATCCTTTCTCATCCTCTATTCACCTGTTGCCTTTTTCACAGGGCATATAGCCGTGTTTCACGGGGATGTGGATGGCACTTTTGATCAAGTAGGGTCTGCATTGTGTCTTTAATTCCCTCTTCTGCCACTCTGGATAGTGGGTACTGTTTTACTCAGGGCAGCCCTGCTCATCCTTTGAGTGGTGTGTGCAGGGGGTCACTTCTCATAAGAGCCCAACATCATGGGGATTGGTGGTCCATTACTGCTCAGGTACATACTCTAAGTCTGTTTCAATGAACAGGGGCAAGGCTACACTAGCCATCAATGGGCATTGCACTCTTCGGTACTGTACCATGATGTCAGAGGGGGTGCACATTTCAAATATTATTTCTCCATCGGTGTCATTATTCTCAAATAATTCTGCATCTGTCTCTTCTTTTGGGGGCACAGTGGGGTCAATGCAAAGTATTGTGTGCCACACGCACCCATGCCTGTCTGTGCCAACACAACCACCCTTTTTGCTGATACCAACAATCCTTTCAAATCTAAGGACAGGATGGTGCCTGCAACCAATTCTGGGGACACCATGGGCGGAAAATGAAATTTTGGCACTCTCCAAAACCTCTCAGAAATTTGTGGCAGTGCCTCAACAAGTACTGTTATTCCATAGATTAACATGTCTGGGTCTACAGGTATTTCACGGACCACATCGTCTCCTGCCATTGCATGGATCACTACCATCACCTTCATTGTGCACATCCCTGCTGTGGCACAAATAATACCATGGTCGGTAAATGAGATTGTCATGTTCAATTTGCTGAGCAGATCCCTCCCCAGCAAGTTGACAAGGGAACTCTCAGGATACAATAAAAGGGTGCGTACCACTTTTGCTCCCACTTTTACTTCTAGATCTTTGGTGTGTGGAACCGTAGAAATTGCCTGAGAGAATCCCTGCGTGTCAAGACTTTTGCCTGATAATGGAAAGTCCCCCCTCGCTGATGCATGATTTTGCAGCACCCCAGTCGACCATGAAAATGAATTGTTTGTTTCCTATCTCTGCCCACACCACCAAGGATTCCTCGTCAGGGTTGAGGGTCATTGAAAGGACCAGACATGCAAGAGTTCCCTGTGGGCTGTCCTAGTCAGGATATGTATTTGCACAGTAGCCTTGTTTAATTTGTTTTTTACCAGTTTAGCTTCAGCTGCTTGTCGGATCTGCACCATTTCCCTGTCACGCTTTAATTCTCTTACAATGGTGTAATAATATGCACTGTATTTTGTCCCACTCTTTTGCTTCCATCCCTACGGTCTTATCTAGTGCCTTTTGTACTTCTTTAGGCAGACCCTTTTTAACTATAAAATAGAAAAAGTGTATCGATTGATCCCACGAGTTGCCCGTTACCTCTCTCCACATCTCCTGAATTCCAAGAATAAACTGACAGTTGTCTTCGCCATCACCCATAGTGCATTGCATTATTGACTGCAGGTCGGGTGCATTTGGGAATGCTTGCCGTAGCGCGTTACATATCTTCGCTCTAATCTTATTAAAGGATGCTCCATCATCTGCATCGTTTCCCAGAGTTACCCCTGGGTACCCTGCTTTTACCCACACATCACCAGCCTGATCTCCGATACTAGTTACCAACAGGCTTTTGATGTCCCCGACTGCCAGGGGCACCCCTGCTGTCTGTTTTCAAATGCGTAGATCCACCACCCGTGCCCGCATGCCGAGCACTTTGATGAAGTAATTTGTATCCATTTGGGCCAACGGCACATAGTGAGGCCTGCCAGCACCTTTATGTATGAGAGGCATTTGCATTCTCGTTCTTTTCCCCTCACCCTTTTTTTCACTTCCCTTTTCCTTGCTACTGCCTTCCGGCCAGACCTGCTCCTTAACCTCCTGTCCCACAAGCTTTCCACTTGAGGAGTTCGTTCAGGCGCTTGTTCTGCCTCCTCATCCTCGCCATCCTCAGACTCATGAAATGTGCTCCACCCACCAGCATTGTCATATCCTAGACTGTCTGCCCCTTCACTTCCTACTCCCTCTTTTTCTATATGCACATTTTTTATAAGTTTATTATCTATCCTGAATAGAAAGTCTCCTGCTTTCCACTCGTCTGATCCTTGCTCTGCCGGTATGCCGGCATTCACTTCATTCGGTACAGCTTGCAGTCTATTCAATTCTGCTTTTGCTGATGCCAATGCCACCTCTAAGTCCCTTTTATTGACATCAGCATGTGCTGGGTAATCTGAAGGGGGTGCATATGGGGCGATGGGGCTGTCACTACTGTTGATATATATGTTTGGTTAATATAACCCATTGCGGGCGGGCTGTTAAAGGGTATATCCCTGCGTGCTCTGTGGCTGTCCTGCCCTCCTTTCCTGGACAATCACCCTTGCTATCGTCCTGCTTATCCCCTCCTTCACAATCTTCTCTGTCTTGGAACATCTTCCAAAGAACTAGTATTTCCTTTCTTTTTTGTAGTTGTTTTCCCTTATATTTGGCTGTTAGAAATACGGGCATTTGTACTAGCATACCCTTATTGTGAAAGCCCTGCTCTGGCCACGAGCGGGGCATCACCCCACCTCTTGTTTCTGTCACCCGCTATTTATGGTATTTCTCGAGTCCGTCTTGGTACAGTGGTGGGGCCCTACACATATTCTCTATGGGTGCTTCCCCTCCCATGATAATGATTGTCATGCTCTTGCTGCCCTTATGCCCTTGCTAACGCGCCGCACACGCTGCCGCTGTTCGTCAAAAAAAGAGTCAATTCTCAAAAAACAATACATTCTTTATCCCCTCCCTCACGTTAAAAAATCAAAATACCTGTTCTCCCGAACCCACTCTCGCACTTCATACACTCAAAAACATACTTAAACATATACAATACCCCTCTTTGGGCCTCTGCAATATACAACAAGAAAACACAAACGAAACAAGCTAAAATAACAAGTTAAAATGAAAAAACAACTACTATTCCTGGGTCCCTACTTATTTCCCTTTTTTCCTCTGTTACACAATGCTCATGGTAGCTACTTCTGCGCTCACTCAGGAAGGCTCCCTACCATTCTGTTTTCCTTTCCTTAATATTCTCCTTAAAACACTTATCATACTAAAAAATAAAACAAACCACATCCACTCCACACCAACAACCTCAATTTCCACGTGCCCACACTCTTCACACCTTCCCATATACCTGTTCCCCACTTGTTATCACTTGCAAGGGTATACTCACGTGCGGATGTTCATACGAACTCCTCCGTCACAGGGTTCCAACAACACCAGCCCGCAATATCCTTCAAAGAGCAGACAGGAATTTTGCAAAGATGGCTCCTGTAAAACCAAGCGTTAATACGTGTTTTTTGGGACTGGTCGCTGTAGGTGGGCGTGGCCCCTCGGGAGAAGTGGCCTGGATACCTCTGCAGGCATGGTGGGATGCTGGGATCACGTTGGGGTCACCAAATGAAGGCATGCCCCTGAACGCTCACTCCAGAAAAAATACAACCCACTAGGGAAAAAGGCCCAGGAAACTCTTGCAAGGATAACAAGTTTTTATTTCTACAAAAAGTAGGTGTGCCAGCAAAGAACTCTGCTGCCCAGAATGTTCTGACGAGAGGGGGTAAAAGCAGAGGTTTAAAAGGGGTCAAAGCGTCATACGTATACAGTAAATATCCGTGTGGCTGGTTTGCGCAACCCTATACATGGGCGGCCTGCTCCACTGGGGATGCCAGGCTGCTATTGGTCCCAGCGTAGCCTGTCCATCTTCCATCACATGGGGTCTGCTGAGCTCATCGTCTCCAGGAAACCTAGGCCAAAGAAGCAATTAGTTATATTTGCAAATATTGCTATTCTATCATTAAAGAGTGCACCTGGCATGCTCGGAAGACTGGCACAGGGGGGAGTCTTGAGGTCACACTAACCCACACACACACCACACATTTCACTCATCCTGATCGCGTCTTCTGACTTCCAAGGATTCCACCCTTGCTTTTGAACTATAATGTATCCCTCCCTGTACACTGCATTACAAATCATGCCTTGTGAAATAAAGGTGGGGCAACCATACTCTTAGATCCTTTGTGGTTGATTAGAACAAACATATTGGCAACAATTTTAGAACAAAGGGGGAGTTCTGTGAAAGTTAGTAGCAGTGTGGGCCTCTCTCAACGGCGTTTAGGACTCTTCAGATTCCCCTTTCCAGCTTGTGGCCTGTGTTTAGCACACTGACCACCACTTGGCCATGCAGGCCCAATAGTTTGACTATGATTACAAAATGGCGTCTATATGCGTGCTCTATGTCTAAATCACACATAATATTATGACTGTGTGGAGACCTTTGAGACAACTCACTCCCTCCTTGGCTATTAGCGATCTCTTAAGGGGGCTCGCCTCACCCTAAACTACCTAGGGGGGTGGGATAGGTTTGTTCCCTTCCAAACACTCCATAAGAGGGGATACATGTATGTATGTGCCCATCATAAAAATGTGTGCTCGGTAGAAATGAGGGTTGAACAGCAGAAAATCAAGAGGAGACATAGTGCTCATCTGAAATATAAGTTCCTTGCTGGTCTTGGTAAATTGAGGATGTGACGTGAGAGGGCCTATAGCTTGATGTTGTCTCCAGAGTTTCTCGTTAGAAGGAGCGCTCTCTTTTTAAAGTAAAGTGTGTCTATGCCACCTTCCTGTTAGAGCATAGGACTAGCTACTGCAGTGCCAACCCTAGACATAGACAAATGCTTACTTAACATTTCTTAAGCACTCATCAAGCGGTAGTACTGTTTAAATATTAGTTCCCAAGCAGTGATACGCATTTCTCTTGTACAAGCAGTTCATTGACTCTCTAAGCATTTACTAAACCATTCATATTTGATGACTGTTTAGCTAATTTACATTTTTCATGCCCTATTCATGTGTATGTATGGCTTGGTAAATACTTAAACGAGATCTTTTCAAAGTAATTTGCTTGCTTAGCCAGTTCCAAAGAAATGTCTTTCATTTTAACAAGGGTAGTCACTCCAATATGGCAGCACTATAACATTTACATGTCCCAACTGTCATGATCTACTGACTGGTCCTTGTAAAACATGCACTCCCTCCTTTCAGCATGTGAGGCATGGGAAGGATTTTAAAGTCACCATTTTTTAGGTCCGAACCACACAGTACAGTTCATATTGGTCTTGGTTAAGCAGTAATATCTTGACACTGAGATGCTAGTTTTCTGGAAGCTGGGCCGAGTTTAAACCTATTCTTTAGAAAAGGAGAGAGAACAAGCATGAAGGTAGGCCGATTCGATTTAGTTAACAACAAATGATGGAAAGCCCAAACCAGAGAATGTAGGAATAAGAGATTAACCTATTGCAAGTAGCTGCAAAAAGGATAAGGCTTACCTGACTCAAAGTGACCAGATGGGCGAGAGGACGATGGAAAATAAGGAAGTGGCAGAAGAGCACAAAGACAATTATGAACGCGAAGGACATATTTGCTCTAAAAGCCACGTCTGGCAGCCTATCACAATAAGAACAATCTCCTTTAATCCTTTCAATAGGCATTCTAAGCTCACCAATCACCTCATATTGGTGGGTTGTGGGGTAAAGACCATGACTCGGATGCCCTGCAACAAAATCTTACACAGGAAGTATAATCTTGTTGTAAAAATGTTTGCAGCTGATGGATTCCTGTTAAAGAACTTTTTAGATGCAACATTTCATTAATTAATTTACTGGATGAAGATCCTAGTAAAAATGTAGATACTTTAAACCCCCCTGTGAGGCAGACATGGTATCACAAGAAGGACGAGGACACAAAAAATACAAATCACCCGTTTTATTTCCTTCAAAAGGGGGTTGGAAGAGCTGTCTTGCCGCAACAGTAAAGATGGGAGTACACTCTAACATCTAAATAAAAAGAAAACAGTCCTAGTCCGTCATTGGTCCAAAAGAATAACACTTAAACTAGAAAATCTATTGCCTGCCCTCACTCTAAAACCATACAACTGAAATAGGAAATGTAATACAAACAGAAAATCAGTGGGAAACAAAAGGATGAAAGAATGGCATCAAAAGATTATTGCCCACGTTGTATAACATGTGGGTGGGGTGGAGCACTTGACGTATGGGCACACTCTGCTATGCGAGTTCACCCGGGGTAGCTGGCTCGACCCTCCAGAGCCTGCTTGGCATTGAAGTACTCTGTCTCAAAGTTTGGGGATTTTACCTCTCAGGTCTCCCTTTTGCCCCAAGTCCAGGTCAATCCCCTGTGTTTTGCAACACCAACACAAAAGATCCAAGCTCTTAACCACAAACACAAAAGTTCCAAGCTTTTCAGCACAAACACAAAAGTTCCAAAGGAAAATGTATTTTAAGTCTCTATAGGCCCCTTCAACTGGGCTCCACCCATTTACTTTCAATTTCTTTCCTTGGTGCTCCTCTTTTGGGCTCAAACCGTTTCACTTTACTTTCTCAGGGTTCCCTCTACCCTAGCTTTATTCTTTAGCGTTTACTATGCCTTATGGTACTCGTAGGCTTTTACACAGTTCAAATATTTGACAAGATTCAACAGTTTGCACAATCTTCTCAGGCTCTCTTCAGCCTTGGCTTTAACAAAAGAATGTCTCTCTTTAAACACAATATCTGGGTCTCCCTCTCTCGGGCTCAGACCCGTTTCAAACACAATTTCTGGGTTTCCTTTGTTCGGGCTCGGACCCTTTTCAAACACAATTTCTGGGTCTTCCTTGTTCGGGCTCAGACCCCTTTGCATCCCAAAACGTTATCACAGCTCAATTCCTTTAGGCTTCCCTTGTTCATGCTCGACCCTAAAAACAGAGCACAGAATCTTTTGAATGGGCATACTTCCGTTTTCTACGGGACCACTCTGTTAATTTAATTTACAGTTTCACTTCATTTAAAAAAGAATTTCAAGTCCCATAATGCCTTTCATGGGCTTTTGTTTTTCCTGCTTTCTTCATCAAATTCAATGCTCAGGTTCCCACTCGAGCCGCACACACGCTCACCGGGATTTCCTCTCTTTTGTCATGAGACTCACCCGGTTAGCGCGGTTCTGGCGAGCAACTTCCCTGGAGCTTTCTGGGTCGAGGTCAGGGTCTTCCAACCTGCCCCACAGGTACCTGGGCTTTCCTTCATATGTCCAGGGGAAACAAGTACTTCTGTGGGCAGAGTCAGCAGGATATGATCTGCCCTCTCTGGCTCTTGGAGGGTACAGCCCCTCAGCCCTGCTGCAGCCCTTCAACAACTCAGGATCAGCGCCTTTGCCCTCAGCTCCCTTCCAGACTCTCCAGGGTTCTTTCGGCACTCTCCTCTGCATCCCCAGCTCGCTCAAAGTGTGTCTTCGGGCTCCACCTTTTATACTGACAGGGAGTGTTAAATTGGAGTCAGGTGTGGGTGGTTGAAAAGGGAGGTCTTACCCTGCCTGTCCTCGTTGATAGGACTAGATGGAGACTGCCCATAGGAATCCATGGTACATTGGTTTCTATGGGCAATCTTCATAGTCCTGTTCCTCTTCTTCTTCGTCCCAGTGGTTTTGAAAGAAGGCAATGGGGAGGAAGTATGGGAGTTGTAGTTTTCCCTAATGATGGAGGGAAACTTCTGTAAGTGTTTGTCAGTGTGAAGGGGATAGATGTGTGGTTGTAGGTGAATTGTTTTTAGATGATAATGTCCCATAGTGACTGTGGGGATGTCAGGTAGGGATATATTTCTTCTCCTACGCCTCCCTTTAATGTTAGTACCTGTTGGAATTGGGGAGGGAAAAACGCAACAGGATTCATAACAACCTATAAAGGTGGAGGAAGTGTTGGGTAGGGGTTTATCAGAAAGGGGGGAATACCGCATCTCTCGTGAGGGCATTCCTCCAACTGTCCCCAAGGTCCCCCTGCCCAGTTGATCTTCCCGCACTGGTCCACCCCCAGGGTCTGGTTCCAAAGGCGATGCCGTGCCCTTGCCACCTGAACAAAGAATACCTGCGATCCATAAGTGAGAAAGCCCTTAGGTTTCTCACACCCCCCTCTACCAACCCACCACTCCCTGCATCATTGCAGTGGGACCTAAGGTTCAGTCTTGAGGTGCAGGCCTTGGTTGATCCACTGCTTCAAGAGGCTACAATGGACTTTGTCCTTCATGAACAGCATCCCAAAGGAGGCTGCTACCTCCCCTGCACAAATCTTGAATAGATCTTGCATGCAGAGTCCTGCTACTTTCCGTCCAGTCCTGAAAAGCACTCAGTGTATCAACCCTTCCCATAAAAGAGAAAGAGATTGATGAATATCCCCCAGCCCAGCGGTACTTAAAGGCTAGAGGAGACATAACGTTCTGTGCTATAGGAAGCCCAAATGCTGAAGATGAGTGTGATTAAACCGATGGTGTCATCCCTCCTTTCCCGGCGGTGAACTCTCCCCATGTGGCCAGTGGACGGCAGCCGCTACCTGATCCTGACCCCAAAGGTGGCTATATGAGGGATAACGCATGGTATTCCCCTTCCTCTCTTGAGCATACCCCATCTATACCCACTGCCTTAATGGCATGTTGTTACACCTCCCCTCATTTCCCTAGGAAAGATACTGAAGACCTTCTAACAAGATCTGATTTACCCTCCACAACCCATGACAATTTATTTATTTATTTAATTTATTTGAATTCTTCTTAACGCGCCAAATCGCCCGAAGACCTCATGGTGCACACGGAACCAAACACAAAAAGACAAACAAAGAAAGAGAGCACAGAAAATGGAACTCTAAGGGGCCGTAAAGAAAAAGGTCTTCAGCTTCTTTATGATAGCTTAAGGTGCAGAGGAATTGAGTTCCACATAATAGGGGCCACAACATCAAACCTGGTTTTCCCAAATTTGGCAAGGCGAAATCTGGGCTGGCTACGCCTAGCCTGTTCCAGTGACCTAATGGGTCGTGCCGGCACATAACGCTGAATGCGCTCAGTGAGGTAGCTGGGGTTTCAGCGTTCAAACACTTAAAGGTAAGTGTAAGGATCTTGAAAGAAATCTGGTGCTTGATGGGCAACCAGTGCAGTTTTTGTCTGGCTTCCGTAATGGAATGACGTCTTGGAAGATCCAGCACTGCTCTGACCGCACCATTCTGTGTAGTCTGAAGGGCGGATGGGTTGGATTGAGCAGTGCCTACTAAGAGACTGTTAAAATAATCTAGCCTCGAGTAACCAAAGCCGAGGCTAGAATTAATATAAGAGGAGGCAAAGAGCCAAGCTGCTTATTGATCCAACCGCATGAGGCATGAGTCTTAGCCACATGAGGTCTCATGGTAAGTTCAGCATCAATGGTAACACTGAGCATTTTAACGGTCTGAACCGCGGGAATAGACAAGTTGGAAATCAAAAATGCTGTGTATTCAGAGGAGAGATATTTTCGCATATGGCTAGGGGCGGTGATGAGAATCTCTGTTTTATCACTGTTCAAGGCCATGGAGGTTTGGATCATCCAAGCATGAATGAGAGTATAGATAGCATGAATAGCATCAGAGTCCACAGAATACACGCCCGACAGTTCAAGGATGACCTGGGTGTCATCAGCATAATAAGTATACAGGACACCCAGGTCATCGAGCAGCAAAAGCAAAGGAATAATATAGATGTAAAACAGTGTCGTGGGAGAGGGGGGGTTGGCGTGGCTAGGCAGCACGCCATGCGGCTGTCTTTCCCTTGAGCTCCGCTTCAAGGTGCCCAAGCCATGCAATTATATCACTTTTACGCTGGAAATTCCTGCTTGATTTCACCCTCAGGGTGATTCTGACGAAGTACTAATGTAGCAGTGGATTCTGTGGACCGAAGCGCATTATATGGAGCATTTTATTTGACAGTGAACTCTGGCAGCGACAGAGAGGAAAATGGGACTTTCTCAGCTTAAATATCCGGAGGGGCGGCACGGCGGGGAGCTTCCAGCTGGCCCCGCCAAGATCCTCGTAGGAATGCCGAGACTTGGCTGGGCCGGGTGAGCCCGCTGTCGGAGAGCCTTGGAGAGGGGGAGGAGCGGCGCCGCAAGCGAAGGCCGCTCGACTGCTTGTCTGGAGGCAGGCCGGTCCTTCTGCTGGGACAGCTGGAGTTGGGGTGCCAGAGCCGCGGAGACACTGAAGAGTCAGGACGAGTGAAGGACTCTGCCCTGCCGGCTCCTGCTGCTCAGCGCCGCCCCTGGGAGCCTGCTCAGGGCAGCGCATATGATAAATGCCGGAGCTCTAGGGAGCCGACGGGCCAGAGCGGGATAACTCCCCCACAAGCTGGGGCCCGCATAGAAGCCAGGGGATGGCGGTTGGGCCTCCGCGGACACCGACCTGTCCTGAAGCGGGGACACCCGAGCCTTCTGCTGGCCAGGCTGGAGCTTGGTGGAGAGGTGCGGAGATACTGCGAAGGAGGAGCGGCAGCCCTCAATGCACGGCTGCCATCTGCAACATGGAAGCCTGCCCGGAGCTGAGCCCTGGTGAGTGCTGCAGCATTTCGGGGCAGGGAACAGGATCCCCCTCTCCCACAAGCGAATATTATCAACACAGAAGAAACCCAGAGGGATCTCCCAAGGGCCTGAAACAAGATTCTTGCAATAACATGGCGGGAGGCCTTTCATCCTTTGCAGGGCCCAATTGATCACTTTATATAAAAACATAAGAGGCTGACCCTGCATATCTGTCGCCTCATGTTCCTCCAGCGGCACTGGGTCTATAAGTAGGTGACCCCTGCAATCTCCCCAAGGGATGCACAAAACAGCGGTAAAAAAGAAGGGGCACAGCATACAGGCCTATCTGGCACCACAGCCTCTGGATCCAACCCCCACACGCAAGGTCACGGATGAGGTTCAGCCGGCTTCATCTCCAAATCTGGCTCCAGACATGGCGATGTCCAAAGAGGAACTGCAGGGAATGCTCAGATCCTTTAAACAGGACATTACCCATGAGATTAAAGAAGAGATCAAGACCTCTAAGGACTCTTTGGCCCAGTCCCTTGCAGACCTCACTTCCCACCTTGGGGGACTAGATTCCAGGGTTAACGACCTGGAAAACGCATCTTATGATAACAACGAGATCCTAGCAGAAAGGGTGAAGGTCAAAGAGGAGCAGCTCGAGGATATATGGGCAAAGCAGGCCGACTTGGGAAACAGGTCGAGACAGAATAATGTGCGCCTCCGTGGCGTCCCTTGACAGGTCCCCGATCTAGCTGAATATGTAGAGACACTGTTCAGATCCCTTCTCGACCTCTCACCAAATGAAGAACTACAGCTTGATAGAACCCACCGGGCGTACTCTTCAGCCCAACTTAAAAAGAATCTGATACCAGATGTGGTCACTCGGGTATACTTTTTTCGCAAGAAAGAAGGGATCATGGTGGCAGCCAGGAATTCAGATTTTATACAATTCCCAGGCGTGAAGGTACAACTCTTCCAGGATCTGGCACCGTGCACTCTGGCATGCAGACGGCGACTGCAGAGGGTAACATCTTTGCTAAGGGCCCGGAAGATCCGCTATCGCTAGGGGTTTCCATGCAAGCTGATCTTTGATTTCTATAATCAACATTATGTAGTTTCCTTTGAAGAAGAAGCGAGAATCCTGATGTTGGAGGCGTCTGATAACGGTGATCTGAAGCCGCAAGCTCAGAGCATGAATGGGACTACTCCACACCCCTTGCCGAAAATCGGACGAGGGAAAGCCCGCCGTCGGCCCCAATCTGCAGCGAATCCGCACCAGGAACTCGGCCTAGAGAAAACAACCACAATCCCAGAGAAGACATCAACCCTGAATCCGGGGGAGGGGGAGGGTTGGGCGGCTACCTGACCTGACCACAGAGGATATTAACGACCCTCAATGAGAAGATACGGTCTCTGCCAGGCCCTCGACGCTTCTTGGCGAAGAAGATTCTCTGTGGCCTGGGCCTCTGAATATGCCTTTCCTTTCTCTCTCCTTGGACGCACCCAGGGGCGCCGTATCTTCAGCCTTGTGCCGAGAGACCAGGGGAAGACTGGATTATCTCAACATACATTTGTAAATTATGCAGCTCCCCACCGCTCTTGAATACTTTGTTTGGCTTTACTTAAGAGCAATGGAAATTTCTGTATATTAACCGGCTTGGGCGCCTGAGTGGATGGTGCCCGACATACTTCATACCTGGTTAAAGTTGACTCTGGGTATGGGAATAGCACAATCCTTGATGAAAGTAGCTTGGTTATTTTGTTTTGTCGGTTATTACCTTGATTATTTTCTTGAGTTTAACCTGAAGCCATTAAGTTGGTGTTATTTTTCCACTCACCACAGACCTTTTACAGGTTACATTGCAATGATTTGCCTAACTGGGTATCTTGCCCCTGTCCCCCTTAGGTGGGCTTACTTAAAGCGAAAACCCGAGCGAGTGTACTATGGCAACCCCGAGTTTTAGGTGTATCTCCCTTAATGTGCAAGGCCTGAACTCCCCCTGAAACGTAAGGCACTCTTTCATCGACTAGGGTCCTTAGAAGCATCATTTCTATTTCTTCAGGAGACCCATTTATGACCGCCAGATGAATTCCGCCTTAATGATAGGCTCTACCCCACCAAATTCTTTGCCTCAAGTGGACTGAAGAAACGAGGGGTTGCCATCCTGGTGCGCAAGGGGATTTCCCTTAAGACCTTGTGAGTGGTACGGGATGAGGAGGGGAGGTTTCTGTTGGTCAACGCCATGCTAGATGATCGTAAAATCACACTGGTTTCTATATACGCCCCAAACACTAAACAAGACCTGTTTTTTATGAAATTGTCGAAAGCCTTACTTGATCATGCAGAGGGGTAAGTGATCTTGGGCGGGATTTTAATGCAGTGATTAACCCCCTGGTTGACAAGACGCTTCCGCCAACATTAAATGACAGGAACAACTTCTGCTCTGTTCTCTGCTGAAAGAACGCTATTTGATTGAAGTATGGAGGTACTGAGAACAAGATGAGAGGAACTACACTAATTTCTCAGGTGTTCATGGGGGATTCTCAAGATTGGATATGTTTCTTATCTCAGATTCGCTCATCCAAGATGTGGTGGATGTAGATTTTCTCCTTGAGGCGCTTGCAGATCACTTCCCAGTTCTATTGACAATAGCCCCTCCTCGAGATATCCCTCCCACGAGACCTCCCTGGGGATTAAATGATTTCCTGCTAGAGGACTCAGTGATCTGTGCCCATATTAGAGAATCCATGGAACTATACTACAGAGAGAACGACACTGGCGATATGAGCTGGGGCACGGTCTGGGAGGCAAGCAAAGCAGTGATTAGAGGACACTTTATTGAGCAGGCTGCACAACGGGGGAGGGCCAGGAGATTACTTCAAGAACATCTGGAGGGGGAAGCCCATATACTAGAGGAGGCACACAAGAAGAAACCCTCACAGTGCTCATTGAGGGACCTGCAAATGGCTAAGAAAGCGCTTGAGGCACACAATATGGGGAGGGCGGCCTACTGCATGATGCGTACCAAGCGATTTTTTTATACTAAGGGAAACAAGGCCAATAAACTACAAGCAGCCAAGCTAGGGAAACAGACACAGCAAAATAGGATAGACTTCCTGCGCGATAAGAAAGGCAAGAGCACCTCCCATGAAGAGGGCAAATGCCATATTGTTGAGGAATTCTTCAGGGAACATGCGGCCCCGCACAGGGGGGACTCACAATCCACCAGGGATTTCATAACCACGGCAGACCTACCACAACTGCCACAATCTTTACAAGAGCACTTACAAGATCCAATATCTGTTGAGGAAGTTGAATTAGCTATCAAATCACTCCCTATTGGCAAGGCTCCGGGCCCAGACGGCTTCACAAATAATTTTTATAAAACCTTCTGTAAGGAGCTCACACCGCATCTCACAAAGCTATTTAATGTATGCTGGGAAACAGGTACTGTTACACAGTCCATGGCAGAATCGAAAATAACCCTAATTCTAAAGCCAGGGAAAGACCCGGCAGAATGCTCATCCTACCGGCCCATAGCCTTGCTCAATACGGCGGCTAAGCTGTTTAGCAAGATCATAGCGCAGCGATTTGGGGAGGTTTTACCTACGCTAATATATAGAGACCAGACAGGCTTTATCCAGGGTCGGTCTGCTCACGACAACATCCGCAGAGTAATAGACCTGTTAGCTCTGGTCCCCTCCGTTCCAGGTCCCCTCTCACTGCTATCCTTAGACGCCCATAGGGCATTCGATAGCATGTCTTTGGAGTATTTGCAATTAGTCTTGAAGGGCTTTGAGTTTGGCCCACAATTTTCTAAATAGGTCTTATTGAACTTCCAGATCCCCTCCACCCGAATACGAGTCAACTCTCGGTGGACACCCCAGATACCCCTTGGTAGGGGGACCAGGCAAGGGTGTCCCCTATCACCACTGGTCTTTGCACTAGGGTTGGAACCCTTAGCCCAACATATCCGCCTCCACCCAGAAATTCAGGGGTTCGAGGTGGGAGACCAGTGTCACAAAGTTGCACTTTATGCAGACGATGTGCTCTGTTTCCAAAAGGAGGCCCGGGCTTCGGTCCCCCCGTGTATGGGTCTGCTTGACCGATTTGCAGTAATTTCGGGAATCACAATAAATACGATAAAATCGATTGGCCTGAATTTGTCTGAATCACCACATGTGCTAAACGCCTTGCAGAACACCTACTCCCTTAGCTGGGAAAACTCCAAAATTACGTATCTTGGGGTGCACCTGACCCCCTCCTATTCGGGCCTAGTGAAAACCAACATATCCCCTTTGCTAAAAGATGCCAAGGAATCTTTACAGAAGTGGGCCCTTCAAGAGAAATCATGGCTGGGCGCATAAGCGCAGTTAAAATGACTTTGCTCCCTAGGCTCCTTTACACGTTGCAGGCTCTTCCTGTTCTAATTCCAGAGCGAGACTTACTAGACTTGCAGAAAGAGATAAGTCCCTTTATCTGGCAGCAGAAAACACCTAGAATTCAGCGTAAGATTCTCACTTGGGGCAGGCAGCTAGGAGGCCTTGGGCTCCCCTCCATCTTAAGATATTATTGAGCAACCCAAATTGCCCCTATCTTGAGCTGGACTAACCCAGTTGACCCCCCCAAGTGGCAGGACATAAAGCAGCTGTTTTCTGGGGCTCCTCTCTCTCATCTCCCCTTCCTCCTGCGAGAGGCGCGTGTCTCTCAGAAGCCCCTCCTTCCGACTACAGGGTCGACTCTTCGTTGTTGGGACAGACATTGCAAGTTAAGGGGATTCCCCCCAGGATTAGGACCCCTCTCCCCAATCACGCAGACTCCAGCCTTCACCCCTGGGCTCCAGCCCAACTCCTACCAAAACTGTTCAAGAGAAGGACCCCTGAGACTGCAGGAACTCTATGCTGACAATGTCCCACTCACCTTCGCCCAATGCAAGGAGAAATGTAACCTCCCGGAGACCGAGAGGTTTAGATATATACAATTATGGCATTGGATCACCAATCCGACCACCAAAAAGGATGCCACTAAGCCCCCTTCAGGTCTCGGGTTAACGGTCTCGGAAGGCCAATGCTCACACAGAGTGGCGACTTGCTATTACCTCCTGGAAAACGTCCCAGAAGACGAGAAACTCCCTTACATGTTGGCATGGGAGAGAGAACTAGGAATTGAGGTACCCCCGGAGTCATGGAAAAGAATCTGGGATAGAGCGCATAGGTCCTCTAAAAGTACGGCAGTGAGGGAATGTGCACTTGAGATCTGCTATCGTTGGTATTTCTCCCCGCAGAGGCTACACGCGATAAACCCAGAATATCCGGATTTGTGCTGGCACGGCTGCGGGGCGAAGGGAGATCTGGGTCACTTGTGGTGGCCTTGTCCTGTCATCCAAACTTACTGGTTGGAGATTAGGTCAAAGATCAAGGACATATGTGGAATCCTGCTCCCGATGGACCCGTTAGTAATGCTGTTAGGTGACACACCAGATGATGGGTCTTACCCACGCTCTGGCCCTAATGCTCGCCTGATTACCCAACTACTTATGGCAGCCCCCCTTACACAAGCTCGATTTTGGAAGGAAATAGAGAGTCCCCACATAGCATACTGGTGGGTAAAGGTTTGGGAACTTCTTGGAGTGGACAAACTAACAGCGGCGATAGAAGGCCAGACACCCAAATTCTCATGCATCTGGGGCCCATTTTTGGATCACGTTGCAGAAAAAGAACATATGTTTTTTCAGCCTAGATTGGTTAAGTACCTTTTCCTGCCCTGACACGCTTCTGACATGGTGGAAGTACCTGTTAGACTGAAATCTGGTAGTGGGGGTGATACAGCTCCTCATAGGGCTATGCAGTGAACTGTTGGCAACTTTGGTGGTGTTTTTTTTTTCCCCTTCTTGTCCTGCTTTTCCTTAGTTATGAGTGCTACAGGATGTTAAGCTAAACTATCCTATTCATAGAGGATGTTTATGAAATTATATTTACTAGATGAATTACAAAGATGTTAAAATGAAATGTTGATGCATTGTTTGAGAGATTAATTGATGTTGCAATTGCAGTGACAAACAACGAATTTAGCCTTTTTACATATGTTGCCGAAGTCGATATAACTGATTAATTGCAAAAGATGCTGAATTAGATTGTTCATGGCTCTGGAGATTAATTATGTTGCCACTTGCAGTGATATTTGATGAATTTAATGTTTAATCAATATTTCAATAAAAAGATTCTGACAAAAAAAAAAGTGTCGGTGACAGTGAGGAACCCTGAGGAACACCCTGTGTTAAAAGAGTGGGAGAGGGTGAGGCATTGTGAATAACAATGCAAGCATTACGAGGGCCCAGAAAGGAGACCAGCCATTGCATAGTTTAGTCAGTACAGCCAACCAGGGATTGGAGCCTGACTGCCAATAGCTCGTGGTCGACCAAATCGAAAACAGCCGAAAGTTCCAGCAACATAAGGAGTGCTGGATGACCGTGATCGATGATGGCCGCCAGGTTGGACTTTAAATCAAGCATGGCTGTCTCAGTGCCGTGTCGGTCACGATAGCCGGATTGGCGAGGCCCCAGGATGGAGTTTTCCTCGATGAATCATTGTAATTGAAGGTAACCACCCAATCCATCACCCTGAGCAAGAACGGAACGTTCGTGATCGGGCAGTAATGTTTGGGCAGAAGCGGGTCAAGATTATCCTTCTTAAGAAGCAGAGTGATCCAAGCTCCTTTAAGATCTGTTGGCACTCGACCCTCACGAAAGAACTGATTAATCAGTTTGGTCACCCAAGGGCCAATGGTAATGAGACACGGCACCAATAGCCTGCAAGGACAGGCATCCCCCTAGCATGTAGTTGGCTCCATATCAAGAATAATCTTGTTTACTTCAGCCACTGGCCAGCGGGGTGAAGGAAAAAGACAACTTAGGGGCGGAGGACACTGGAGTGACGACCAGCGAAGCAGAAGCCAGTTGTGAAACAGCTGGTAACGTCGGCTTAGAGCTGGGTTGTTGAGATATGGAATTGGCGCAAGAAGAACAAGACGCTTGTGAGAGTGCTGAAATCGGAGAAGCATGCATGACATTAGTCTGAGATGAAGTAGTATCCTCCAAATGAGAGGCAACTTTCGCAGAAAAGGCGTCATGTATAGTTTGACACCATGTAGAGTCTTACGATGCCTTGATATTAGTCTCTGTGTTGGAATTAAAATCCCAAAGAATAGAGAACAGCTCTTTTGAACTCGACTTCGCTTGGAGAATTTCTTTATTGTAGTATGAAGATTTAGCATGAATACCAGAGGCCTTGAATTTTTTTACCGCGCATTTATACTCGGCCAAAAGCCCTGGGGAAGGTTGCTTCCGCCAAGCGCGTTCTGATGCTCGTCTACCATGCCTGAGGAGAAGAATATTGTCATTAAACCAATGCTTGGTCAAAGATTCTGGCTTAATACGCCGAGAGGTAAGAGGGGCAAGATCCTCAATGATAGACTCAAGAGTAGATTTCGTATGGGCTGAGATGGCTGCCAAACTATCAAAGTTCTGCATATTACCCAGTCTATTTTCAAGCTCCTGTTACAACCTCTGAGGTGTACGTTCTTTAAAAGATCTGACCATAATCGATTGTCTAGGGTTAGCGTCAACTCTCGCCGATGTAGCGGGCATTGTAATGGAAAAAGTGAGCACGGAGTGGTCAGAGCAGGGACATAGCTTGATGGCTGGAATAGAAGCAGAAACTCTATTTAACAGAACCCAATCCAAGATATGGCCCCCGATATACGTAGGTTGTTGTATGAAGCCAATGGCTGCAAGAGCAGCCACCAATGACGGAGCGACCCTATATGTGGGCACATTTGCCCAGAGGTATAAATCACCCATCAGGACCACCAGGGCTTTACCTCCTGTGACATTACTGAGCAAATGTAGAAGTTGTTCTTCAAACATAGGAAGACTTCTAGGTGGGCGATATATAACAATAACCGTAACAGTAATGTTATCATTGATCTTTATCTTGACCAATGATTCACATTCGTCTAATGGCTCGTGAGGTGTAAGATGATACTGAAAAGTGTCTTTCAGAAAAAGGGTGATACCCCCTCCTAAAGTATCCTTGCGGTCATCCCCTAACAAGACGCAAACTGGAGGGATAGCCAGGGTAGCCTCATTAGATATGCTATCATTGAGCCACAACTCAGTAATCGCTAAGAGATCATGCCCTGTCTGTGTGACAAGGTCTTCTACTTCAACCCCATTAGCCACTGAGGAGTGTGTATTAAGAAGAAACACAACCAGGGATTGAGAAAGCATGCCCCTATTCAACGGCAATGGTCTGGCAACATTGACACAGGCGGCCTCCTCTAAGTCCAAGAAAGATCCTTTGGGCCTAGGACACACCGTGACACTGGGGGGATAACAATGTGACCCAGCGAAGTAGGAGAGCCCACCAAGAGCCTACCTGCAGGCAGGAGATGTGCAAATACTCTGACGAGGTGAGAAGGAGGAAGTCCACAATTGTCTGCTATCCGGACGCAAATCGGCGATAACCAGGCCTATGTAAGGCGCCGGCGTAGGCCGGTTATCAACAGAACTACAAGAAGCTTGCAATAGGCTTGGGAGTTCAATGTGAGAACAGAGCAGGTAAGATGTCTTGGTCTCAGTAAAGCAGTGCAAGCTGAAACTAGCGAACATTGCGATACAAGTAATAAAGTATTGGCAATTAAATCGTAGGTTGGGGAAACTGGTAGTTAGTCCCAGAAGAACTTTATGCAAATGTCAGGAGCGAGATAAAAACACAAACACTCAGAACAAAACACTGAAACAACACCACTGGAACCGTCAACAAGCGCAAAAGTATCAAGATGCAGAATGAGAAAACTGATCTATTTATTCCGGCGATAACCCACCTACGTAACGCACTGGCACTGACACGCCGCCAAGGTGATCAAATGGAGCTTGCCACTTGGGAAGTGCAGTTCAACAGAACTACAAGAGGCTTGCAATAGGCTTGGGAGTTCAATGTGAGAACACAGCAGGTAAGATGTCTCGGTCTCAGTAAAGCAGTGCAGGCTGAAACTAGCGAACATTGCGATACAAGTAATAAAGTATTGGCAATTAAATTGTAGATGAAGTACTTTATGTAAATGTCAGGAGCGAGATAAAAAAACAAACACTCAGAACAAAACACTCAAACAGCACCACTGGAACCGACAACAAGCGCAACAGCGCAATATCTCCTTCTGACTCTGCATATATGTTATTTAAACTTACTTGCACTTAAAGACTTCTGAAAACACTCACCCAGACTTTCCACGTAAAACATCAAGAATGGACTTCCATTCGCATAGCTGCAAGAATACTGGGACGTGGAAGATGAGCCAAGTGATGCAGAGCGAAAAGGACCAAGAACACAAGATACGCTCTAGTTGTTGATAGCGCGTACCAATAGCCTGGAGATTTAAACCGCAGCAGCAGCTGACTGTAGAGAACTGCTGGAGAGAGAAAGCTACTTCTCTCGTTGGGGAAAGGGCAACCGTGTGTCCTCAAGGAGTTCCGTGGAGCCATCTGGCTCAGAGAAAGAGAAGAGGAAAGCTGTCTGCGAGAGAAGGTACGCTGTAAGAGAGCAAGAAGCCAGCACAGGGCTCCTGGGTGTCTGCAGAGGTGCAGTGGCAGCTTTTGCGTCCATGCAGCCTGACATGAAGCTGACGGGCCCAGAAGGAGCCGTGAAACACAGAAAAGCCAAAGAACGAAGGCAGCATGGCGAGGAGAGACACTGAACAACCGTCACCGGCTGACTGCGAAGGGAGCGAAGCATGCCAGCAAGAACCAGTGAGTACCTGGAAGGGAAGGAGGGACACTTGGGCGTATTAGCAGATATGCCAAGGGAAAATAATTATAAAGAAAGCGAATAAAGCAATTGAAAGAGAAGGAACCTGTGAGCATATCACTGAAAGATGTACCATGCCCCCTGCAGCCACAGGTAAACCCTATTGGGCTTCAGATTCTAACAATCCATTGCCCTGCAAATATGGCTGCTAGATTTCAGACAACCACCACTGAGTCCTGCAGACCCTTCACAGACCCACCTCTGATTGGCCTGCTTCGCCTTATGACCCTCTTCATCCCCCGAGCCGGAAGGCAACACTGGCCCCATTAAAGGCCTTTGTTTAAGGCCTGTTCATCACTCATGTTTGGCCCTGTCGGACAATGGATGTAGGCACGCCAGACCACTTTTTGTTCTTCTGACCCAGCCTCTACATTGCGGTAATACATTCAACATCATGACTACCGCTATCCCGCACTGTTTCTGTTCGCACTGGCTTCCATGCCTCTTGCCTAGTCTGGGGAACCACTAGGTAAGGGCATGAATACCCCCTGCATGCAATAACAGTTACTATTGAAATGGATTCAAAACGAGCCCCTCATATCTAGTCTAACATGCTTCACCAGGTGCAGCATGCATATATTCAGTGTCATAAAGTGATCTAATGATTCAGTGAAGAATATTGCAATGCTACTTTGGCCCAATGTACCTAAAACAAAACTGCCATCTTGTCACCCTACTCCTCCGAATTCACGAACCTGCTGCTTTCACAGGTGGCGTGGTGCACAATTACCTGTAAACTTATCAATTATTACTTCTTAGCCTATTGCTAATCCTGATTCCAGTCCATAACGCTCCAGATTTGTCTCTCTAGCCTAGGCTTAAACTTACATCACATGGAAAATAAACCGATTTTGACTGTCAGCCTATTGATATACTTGTAATATGTCTGAAACGCACATGGGGCCTCATTACAAATCAGGCGGCCCGGAAATAACGGTGGCGGTAAACCCGCCGCCACCGTTGTTTCCGGACCGCCTGATCCCGACTCCTGCAGGCGGGAGGTGATGTTCCCGCCAGGTTTTACCTGGCTGGTTTAACACCGCCCACCTGCAGGCGGACGAGGAAACACCGGCAGCATTACAAAATACTGCCGGTGTTTCCATGATCCCCATTCCCATTGAGTCCTTCTGGACTCAATGGGAATGGGGATTAACACCATTCCGCCTCCGTAATTCCCGGAAAACCAGGGTTGTAATGCCCCGGTAATTCCGGGAATCACGGAAGCGGAATGGTAATACGAGTCCGGCGGTAACCAGGCGGTTTTACCACCTCGGTTACCGCCGGAGTCATAATGAGGCCCATTGTCTCCCAGCCGAATGCTGGAAACATACCGATTTTGACTGCCAGCCTATTGCTATACTTGTAATATGTCAGCAACGCACTGTGTCTTTGTCTCACAGCCTCATGCTGTAAACATACTAATTTTGACTATCAGCCTATTGCTATACTTGTAATATGTCTGCAACGCACATTGTCTTATGCCTTATGCTGGAAACATACTGATGTTGACTGCCAGTCTATGCTATATTTTGCAATATGTCTGAAATGCACCTTATCTTGGACTTAGGTGCAGTCACTCTGATGTTGTCAGTCATGTTTGCTCTCATATCTGCAATAGCCCCCATACCATGAGGCGAAGCGTTGCCAGAATGTGCGTTCACACCTATTTTGACACTCATGTTTGCTGTCATATCTGAAGTCGCCCCACATACCATGAGACGTTGCTTTGTCAGAATGTGACTTCACACCTATTTTGCCACTCATGCTTGCTCTCATATCTGAAGTAGCCCCCATACTATGAGGCGAGGCTTTGCCAGAATGTGCACTTACACCTATTTTGTCACTCATGTTTGCTTACATACCTGAAGTAGCCCCCATACCATGAAGTGGGACCTCACCGGAAGGATTTTTCAAGATACCTTGCCATATTTTGCAACCCTCTCTGTGTTCTCGCGCCCTGTGGCTTATGCTATTGCACTTACTGTAGGTATGTATTCACTGCTATCTACTGCTTTGACTGTTAACTCTCACGATTCGTGTAAAAGCAATGTGATACCTCTGTGTCTGGGCGCTATACAAATGTACAAAATAAAATAAATAAATACATAAAGGGAAACCAAATGAAAAGTAAGACACTTTCACGAATGTCAATGTGTACAATACACATTTAAGAAAAGCCCTGGCAGAATAGTGCACCAGGCAAATACCTAGTTAGATAAAGCAGATCCAAGAAGATATTATGTTGGAAAGTGGTTGCAGAACCCGCAGGAAGAAAATCCCTGGAAAGAGAAATATACCACGCAGTTGCAAGTGTGTTTAAGAAAACCCTGGCAGTAGAGTATACCAGGCAATTACAATTCTAAGCATGCTAGGCCGTTACAAGTGTGTGTAAGAAAGCCCCAGTAGAGAAACACATCAGGCCAGGACAAATTGAACAGTGTATGAGAAACACATTTGCCAAAAGGGGTCCTGAGAAGGATATATCAGGATTAGCCAAAGGCTCTGTAAACTAGACAGAAGAGGAGTGAAAACCTGGCTGGGGAGTACACCAGGTATCCTACCAAGATAAAGATAAATAACCAAGTTGTTTTCTGTATCAGTTGTGTTGTGAAGGAAGAGAAACTCAAGTTACTGATATCTTTGAATATACAACAGAGGGAAGAGAAATCCAGGGGAAGGGAATCATCCTCTGGAACGAGGAACTCTATCTTTCTGGAACTTTGCCTTGGAGTTATGCATTTTTCCTTTTGAACATTTATCAATCACTCAGGGCCAAAGAAATTACCCTTTTCACCTTAGAGTTTACTTTATTAGAGTGTGGGGCCAGAATAGTACTTTGGACACGGGACGGTTTTGTTTTGCACATTCTGACATCAACAGACCTCACACTAGTTTAAGAAAATCTCACACCTAACACAGAGAAACATTTTTAAAAAGAACACTGCAGACAAATCCAGTCAGTTGGAAATTAGAAACTGGCAAGAAAGAATAAAACTCAGAGCATCCTGCAAGTTTACATGGTTGTGACTAACTTATTAATTAACCTTTTGTAACACGCTTAATACTGGAGAACAGTGTCAAAGCGAAGGACCTGGATTCGAACCTGTGTTGCTCTTGCTTCCAAGACAAACGTGTTGCCCCTGAGCTATCCTTTCTGCATGGCCTGCCTTCAAAATGGCAAACACGAGTTCTTTGAGACCCAGAAGCCTTTTTTAGAGCTGTGTGACTGATTTTGCCATTGATGATGATATGGTATTTGTGTTGATTTGCCATATCATATGTTCATTCGAATCACTGCACACATTAGTGAAAATAGTCTGAAAGTGTGGCGCCTGCTTCATATCCAACAACCTGCTTCCCCCTTTTCCTTTGCACCGAGTCCACAGTAGGCCCAACTCTCCCAACCCTTTGTGCCGGAGCCCCGCCTGCCCTTTTCCAACTTGGCTTCAGGTAAGCGTTTTGTTTCTGTAGTGCCCTTGGCACTTTTAAAAATATGTAGCGCTTCATTTCCCATTCCATCCGACCCTCGAGGTCTGCGCTGCTCCCTCCCCAGCCTCCCCTCCAATCATGCCTCCCAAGCCCTCCCCCCAGCCCCGATTGTTGAAATTGCACCTTGGTGTGCAGGAGGGCCTAAACCCTCTGCACACGCGCTTCCTGAGCCAAATTTCAACTTGGCTTCAGGTAAGCGTTACGCTTCTGTAGTGCCATTGGCACTTTTTAAAATATGTAGCGCTTCATTTCCCATCCATCCCCAGCAATCCCGCCTCCCAAGCTCTCCCCCCGGCCCGATTGGTGAAATTGCACCTGTTGTTCATGAGGGCCTAAACCCTGTGAACACGCGCTTCCTGAGCCATTTCCAACTTGGCTTCAGGTAAGCGTTACGTTTCTGTAGTGCCGTTGGCACTTTTAAAAATATGTAGCACTTCATTTCCCATTCTATCTGACCCTCGAGGTCTGCGCTGCTCCCTCCCCAGCAATCCCACCTCCCAAGGCCTCCCCCCGGCCCTGATTGGTGAAATTGCACCTGTTGTTCTGGAGGGCCTAAACCCTGTGCACACACGCATCCTGAGCCATTTCCAACTTGGCTTCTAGTAAGCGTTACGTTTCTGTAGTGCCCTTGACACTTTTAAAAATATGTAGCACTTCATTTCCCATTCCATCCGACCTTCGAGGCCTGCACTGCTCCCTCCCCAGCCTCCCCTCCAATCCCGCCTCCCAAGCCCTCCCTCCGGCCCGATTGGTGAAATTGCACCTAATTGTGCAGGGGGGCCTAACCCCCGTACACAGGCGCTTCCTGAGCCATTTTCTAACTTGGCTTCAGGTAAGCGTTACTTTCTGTAGTACCCTTGGCACTTTTAAAAATATGTAGCGCTTCATTTCCCATTCCATCTGACCCTCGAGGTCTGCGTTGCTCTCTCCCCAGGAATCCCGCCTCCCAAGCCCTCCCCCTGGCCCTGATTGATCCACCACTCCTTATCCTGGTCCTGACGTGGGCAGCCCTCTGCCCGGCGGCCCCTGCGGCTAAGAGCCCCAAGGCAAAAGGCAGCTCCTACATTGGCGGCTCCAAGACGTGTCTGCAGGTGTCCGCAGGGGAAGCCAATGAAGCCAACAGACACCAACAAAAACTGTAAGTGTGGCTTGGGTGGGGTGTAGAGCAATTACTCTACTCCAGAAAGCCCCCGCCACTCTACCTTACCTTTCCATAACGTAGCCTGCCATAGACTTACACCGTGCACACGTAGAGAGATTTGTTACCACCAGCCTAAATCTATTCATGGCTGGACTGTAAATGTTGCCATGCATTACGTACTAACATACTTGCCAATATTAACAAGTACCACACCTAGAGAGAACTGTGAAGATTAGCATTCGTCACATTTAGACAGGTGTAACAATGTTAGCATGTGCCACACTTAGATGAAATTCGTAACTTCAGCCTGCGTCGCATCTAGATAGGATTATGAATGTTAGCATGTGCCACACTTATATGGAATTCGTAACTTCCGCCTCTGTCGCATCTAGATAGGAATATGAATGTTACCATGTGCCACACTTAGATGGAATTCGTAACTTCAGCCTGTTTTGCATCTAGGTAGGATTATGAATGTTAGCATGTGCCACACTTAGATGGAATTCGTAACTTCCGCCTCTGTCGCATCTAGATAGGAATATGAATGTTACCATGTGCCACACTTAGATGGAATTCGTAACTTCAGCCTGTTTTGCATCTAGGTAGGATTATGAATGTTAGCATGTGCCACACTAAAATGAAATTGTGAATGTTAGCATGTGCCACACTTATATGGAATTCCTAACTTTAGCATACATCGCCTCTAGATAGGATTATGAATGTTAGCATGTGCCACACTTAGAATTCTTAACTTTAGCCTGCGTTGCATCTAGATAGAAATGTGAATGTTAGCATGTGCCACACTTAGATGGAACTCTGAACTTTAGCCTGCGTCGCATCTAAATAGAAATGTGAATGTTAGCATGTGCCACACTTAGATGGAACTCTGAACTTTAGCCTGCGTCGCATCTAGATAGGATTATGAATGTTAGCATGCGCCACACTTAAATGGAATTCTTAACTTTAGCCTGAATCACATCTAGATAGGATTATGAATGTTAGCATGTGCCACACTTAAATGAAATTGTGAATATTAGCATGTGCCGCACTTAGATGGAATTCCTAACTTTAGCCTACGTCGCATCTAGATAGGATTATGAATGTTAGCATATGCCACATTTAAATTAAATTGTGAATGTTAGCATGTGCCACACTTAGATGGAACTCTGAACTTTAGCCTGCGTCGCATCTAGATAGGATTATGAATGTTAGCATGTGCCACACTAAGATGGACCTCTGAACTTTAGCCTGCGTTGCATCTAGATAGGATTATGAATGTTAGCATGCGCCACACTTAGATGGAATTCTTAACTTTAGCCTCCATCACATCTAGATAGGATTATGAATGTTAGCAGGTGCCACACTTAAATGAAATTGTGAATGTTAGCATGTGCCACACTTAGACGGAATTCTTAGCTTTAGCCTGAGTCGCATCTGGATAGGATTATGAATGTTAGCAAGTGCCACACTTGGATGAAACTGTGAATGTTGCCAGGTGTCACACTTGGATGGAAGCGTGATCAATAGCCTACCTCACATCTAGATAGGATATTGAAGATTGGCAACAATCAGATGGAATGGTGAATGATAGTAAGCATCACACCTAGAAATAATTGCAAGGATATCAATGCCAATTAACCAATCCACTTACAATTTCAACCCTCTGCATACACCTCTCAAACTCTAACCAAACACAACCACAAGCCTAAACACAACAATCCGCACAAACTTCACTACACTGCAACAACAAAACAAACCACACATAGACTCGCACAACAGCACACAACGACTACTGACTGTAAAACACCCGAAGCCCAGCCAACGGACCCACCGGGCTGAGGCTGCCAACAGCACATCACTGCTCTCTTGGACTTTTCCAGCTTATTTCCACTAACTCACCTCCCCTTCCCTTTTTCAGAGCCGCCAGAGCGCCAGGGGACCACTCCAGTGGTGATAGTGCGCGGTACAAATATCCTTTAACATTAACATTAACATTAACATTAACATATCTATCTGTCTCCATCCCTTCCATTCTTTGTTTTCTGCTTCATTCCCATCCGCGTGGGTACTATGTTTAAGAATGTACTGGCATTGGGAGGGAGGGGCTAGGTGAGAGGGGGTCCAGTTTTTCACTGAACATATGTTATCTGCTTCATCATAATACGGTCAGATAAAGTTTAACAGGTAAGTCTGCCAGAGCCTTTGAAGCAGTAGAGAAACCACGCGTCACAGGAGATTTGATGCCTATGCTCGAGAAAAAGGTAACATTGAACTCCCCCTCCACACCCTATGAATGTTAAATATGACATGTTCGGTGCACAATGTTCCAAAAGATCAAAAGGATGGATTATTCTCCACGTGGTGTAAACATTAATTAGACTAATGTTATAGGATGTGTACATTACCATGTACCATGGGTTCCTTCACAAATTAAATATATATAGCCAAAAGGATCACCACTCTCCGTTTTTGTGTGGGGAGAAAAGTGCTTGATGAAATTGGCCAATGCAGCATGTGGTCCGGTTTTGCAGGACTAGGCCTGAAGCAGGAGTCTTGTGGAGAAATGCGCATTCCACTCCAAGACCACAATTGCCATTCCACCTGCTACCTTTTGATGGGATTCCTTAATCCTTTGATGTCACAAGTTACGGCAGAGGGCTCAGTCATTAGGGATAGGGGGAGGGCCCAACACACAGGAAAACAGTATGGCTGAGACTGTATTCCTGACCAGAGAGCAGAGAATATGTGTACATTAAATCTGAGTAACCAAAAATATAAACAACATGAAATATTGCATGGGTTCTCCATCCCCTAAACCATTAGTGTGGAATTACCCAGGTTAAAAGGCAGGAAACCTGAAATTAACTATAGCTACTCATTAGAACTGTGTGGTCCATTGTGTATGACCTCTTGGATGAAGTTGGGAAGTGGACCAGTGTTGGTAGTGTGTAAAGGTCTTTTATCCTTTGGCATTGAGGAGAGTACGATCAATACAAGGCAGATATGAGAATTTATAGTTAAAAGCAGTTTGGGTTTAATAGGTCTTTTTACAAGGTTGGGGCGAATAAAGGGAAAGGCAACTTAAAACTTCCAGGACACAAACAGGATGGTTTCTCTGTACTTATAACAGTTAAACTCTTTGAGGTTGTAAATCTCAATCTGGCTTCCCTGCCCAATGCAGACCGTCAATTTGAACTCACTGACAGCTGTGAGGAATGAAAGTGTCCCTCATTGCTCTTTCTTTCCCTCTGTGGTTCATTCAACATACCTGCTCCTCTGCGTCTTCTCACCGGTTCTCGATTGTCCCCTATTCTGCGGTCCCCGGGACTTATGGGCGTCCGCACATTAGGCCTGATCACAGACGGAAGCTGGTTAATGGTCGTAACAAACAAAATCTCAAAACCTTCACCACAAAGCCAGTAGTCTGAATAGATGTAGTGGAGTGGCTTTTCTTTTGTTCTTTCACCACCTCCCTGTCCTAATGTCCTGTCGCTATTCCTCAAAGTTTTGCCGTAACTATCCTCCTCCATGGGTCACTGCCTTCTCATGCCTAGAGAAGTCTTCTTCCACCTCCCCACTTTCCATGGCAGCCATCTTGGAAAATGATTTTCCTTCGTACAATGGGATGCCGTGCGTGTGGTTCGTTGTACGAAGGGAAATCATTTTTCTTTTTTAGCACCCCGGCTTACCGCTTTGGCAATCCGGAGTGCTAATAGCCTTAATTCCCAGTTCCTTAAGCTGCAAAGGGTGATAACGGGCCAGAGACCTCGTTATGCACCCTCGCTTCGCTCAGGCCTATCACTTGAGCCCAGGGAACTGGGATTAACCCCATATTAAAATGCAATGTGATTGACCTCCAGTTCAAATGATATTTTAAGTGACTGTTCTATTAATCCCATGAAGAAACTCTCTGTTTTGTTAGTTATGTTCCCCTTTCTCTTCATGAGTGATAGGGACTCCCTACTGTTTTCATGAACAAGGAAAGAGTCGACAGCTCAAAGCTGCAACCTAAATGAATACTTGCACCCACAGAAAAGCTCAAAGTCTCTTTCGAGGGATAAGTTTGGCGGAGGTGGAATGGGCTCTACATTGGCACCTCAACTTTCTTTTGAGAGTGTGTTTTATAGTAAGCATTCTATTCTGTTGCACTGAGCAAAAGAGACGTGAAGTCTGTAGGAGGCCTGGGGAGGAAGAAACACTAAAACATTGGCTGATGGTCTTTTGCCATCTCAACTATTGTGTCCTCAGTCTGGCTATAAAGATGTTGTTTAGGTGGAATGGCACTGCTGTTAGTTTGATGGGATTCATTTGGCTTCCCGGGAAACACCAAATGAGTAAAAATTAATTTGATCATTTAGATTTTGTCTACAGGGACGTCAATTCACCAAAAACCAGGAGTAGCGGTTGTGACATCACAGACCTGATGACTTCACAGGAAGTGATGACACTTGACCTTTGACCCAGGCAGCATCAGTTCCTCTTTAACTCTGGTGACATTATCGTAAGTGGCTTGCAGGCATAAAAAATAAAGTACATACTTAAATATTTTAAACTACCAAATACATACTGAAGCAGACAAGAATATTTTAGATATCAACCACATTTTAACAGGAGTATTGCCTTCATATGCCCTGGAACGGCTCATGATATGATAGGGTTAGACCCAAAAGTACAACATAGGCTGAGGCAATATTGGTTCCACCATCAGGTTTGCTAGTTGAAGGTTTGAATATATCTTTAAGCAGTAATTAGGACAGCAATAAGGATTGAGCAATTTTGAGGAGTGCTGTGACCCGATTCTTGCTGAAATGGACTCAGGCAAACTTACATTGATGGAAAGCTTGGTGAAGATGTACAACAGAATGAAATCTGTAAAATGGTGGACGCTAACAGAGGATGTCATTGTATAAACTACAAAGGGAGCTATCCACACACCTGAGGAAATATAAGGAGATGCAGTCCACCGTGAAAAGGATGGGCAGAAAAAGTAGGCCGTGTTCATGACCACATTAAGAAACATCCACAGCCTCAAATACGAATCACCATCTTCGGAAGAGAATAATATCTGATAGTCGCAATAATACCTAATCTACTGACCCAATCAGTTCTGGGAACTGCTCGCCCCAATTTGATCGGTGGGTCAAGCGAGTGGCACACCTTAATATGAAAGCCGGTGAAGGTGCACCTCGCTATCTGAAAGAACCATCTGACCCATGGGTAGAGAAGAACACCTCAGGAAAGGAGTCCAACCCAAGAGTTAGTCTGTGGTTTTTGGACTTGCACCCCTATTGCTTCTCAGTGGAACACAGAAAGGGTAAAGAAAAGAAAGACGTAAATTTCCTTTCGATGTTCCCTTGTGAAGCAATTCCATCCAAACCGCATAGGGGAAGTGTCTGTGTGAACCCTGACAGTGTTCTCTCACCTACTCCCCCGGGATCTTCCATTCTGGTGGCAAGGGAAGGGCTGTTGCATTTGGATGCCGACCCTGGGGGTGGACAAACGAGGGAGGATCACCTGAGTGGAGGGTCACAGAGGATTTGGCAGAGAATACCCGAGAGCGAGACATGGTATTCCCCCTCTACCCATTTCCCATCTGAGACCCCTGCCTCAGCTTTGATGGGATATTTGCAATCCCATTCCACCTTCCCCTCCGCATTTCTGACAAATACTGGGAAGAATAAGAGGCAATCGAAAGTAGTGAGGATTACCTGCATGAAACACATTGAGAAACAAAAGGAAGATTGCCACCTACTACCAATAGGTTGGCCTCATTAATAGGGTCAGGCAGGGTCAGGCATTTCACACTGACTACTCACACCTGACTCCACTTGACTCTTATGCAAAGTTTAAAAGGTGTGGTTTTACACAATCAAGAGGGCGAGCTATGAATCCTGATGGAAGCCGAGAAGCCAAGGAGTAGGGCGCTGAAGGGAGAGGAGGAGCCTGAAGGATCCGGAGAAGAGTAGCATGCCTTAACGCCGGTGCCTGAGAGGGGCTGTAGCATGGCTGCCGAGCCGTGTCACCAGGGAACCGGATTGAGCCAGCCCGTGTCCTGCTGGCGGCGTGTAGAGGAGTGCTCGTTCCCTTGGGACGTGTGCAGGTCTCAAGGGAGACTGAGGGGCAGGTGGTGAGACCCTGACCTCGATTCCATATGCCCTGAGAGGACAGCTCACCAGCTACCTGGTGTGAGGAGCTCATGGTAAGACAGACACAAGTGATGACAGTTCAAGGGTGTTTATTGAACAATGAAAGTGGTATGCAGGTTGGGAAAAAGCCTAATATAAACCTAAATCTAAAATGGGGACGGGTGTCGACCATCAAATGAAAAATAAGGCAGTCCTAGTGGCGTTGTGTCAAAATAGAAAGGGCCTATCCTGAGAAACCTATTGCCAAAACCTCACAACTAATACACAAGGGTGTGTGTGATAGTTCTCAAGAAAAGAAAGAAGTGTTCTCCAATAATATATCAGGAGGCGATAGCCTAGGTCTTCCTTCCCCACGTTTCAAGCACAGGGTGTGATGGGAGCTCTGGCCTTTCCAGCACGTGACGACAGTTCCAAAGACAGTTCTTAGAATACCTCTCAGGTTATCTAGTACAAGATGACAGTTCAGCTTTCGACCCTCGAGTTTTCCGCAATTGGAGCCGTTGATGCCCAAGTCTCGTTTCACTTGAAAGTCTCTTGCCTTTGAGAAACCGACATGTTCAAACAACAAAAAGAAAAAGTTCCTTTAACAAATGAGAGTTTGTTCCCAATATCCATGCCCGCGTCCCCATCTTCTGGGCTGAACCTTGTCAATTGTAATACAAAGTTCTGATAGGGCGACAATCTCCCCCTTGAGTCCCCCTTGGCTGACCCTTCCTTATTAATATTTCTCTGCTACAGTTCAAATAGTGTGAGGGCTTCACTCCTGGGTCCCCATCTTCTGGGCTGACCCTTTCTTAATAAACTTTGGGTGATAGCTTAACTCCTTGGATCTCCCTCGTTCGGGCTCGGACCTTTCTCGACTGTCAGTACTTGGATGATGGCTTCACCCCTGGATCTCCCTCGGTCTGGATCGGACCTCTCTCGACTGCCAGTGTTTGAGTTTAGCTTCACACTGGATTTCCCTCGTCCGGGCTCGGACCCCTCTCTGTTCTTTGCCTCCCTCTACTGGGTTCACAATGGCTTTCTATTCTTCGTAGCAGGATTCACTTCCCTTACTTTCTTAATGTTGGTTCACACAGTTCACTAGACACCCCTCTTCTAGGTTCCCCTTTGTCATAAATCTGTTCCTTCGTCCCTTTTCTCGGGCATCAGTCCTTCGGACACACTTTTGCCTTCTCAAAACATTTTATTAGTTTCAAATGTTCACAGGATTCACACCCCTTTCTTTCATTCACTATGTGGGATTTACTTCCATTACTTTTAGCCAACTTGCGGATCAAAGTCTTTCGAATGTACGGGACTTTTACTCTACCCTCTCGTATGACCACTTTGCTTCCTTTGGCAGCCTTTTGTTTGGCCTTTTGGCTTCCGTAGTTCATTTCTAGAGGGGAGCCCACAGAGTCTCTCAAGGTAGAACCCATGTAGTGCTGGTTTCCCTCTGCAGCTGCTCTCCCCCTCACACTCTTTACAGTTTAATTATAGTTCATCAGCCTTGTTTCATAAGTTGCCACTTGGCGATTCCTACTCAACACAGCCCGGTGTGTATCGATTCTCCCCTCGACTCACCGGCTGTGATGAACCGCTTGGCTTTAGCTTCTCTGGAGTCAAGGCCGGGACCACAGGCACGGGACTCTACTCTGCTCCACCTTATCAGCATAGACTGACCTTGTGTACCATTGACGTCTGCAGCAGGACACTTGTGCTATTGTTCGCGGTCTTAGATTCCTCTCCATGAAGGGTCTGCAGGCCTGGGAAGAGAACGGTAAGGTCACTTCTTTCCTCGCCACCCTCTCGCTTTCCGCTGTCTTTCTATTTCTCTTGAACTGCAGCGTAGTAGCCGTCTCAACGTGCTGTCTGCCATGTTCGCCTTTTTCGTACTGTGCTCTCTGGCTCCACCTTTTATCCCTGTGGAGAAGGGTTGTCAAGTGTGTGAAATTCGGATCAATTGCCTGACTTCTCTTGTGCCTGGTATTAGAAAATGTCAGGTAAACACGGCTCTAGGGTTAGTCCGTTGTCCGTTGTGTTGTGCAAAAGTGTTCACAGTGGAAAAGGGGTGCGGGGGGCAGTGGTTTGCAATGTCCTACGTGTGAGGATGGGGGAAAGGGTGTTAAAGGAAGGGGGATACCGCGTCTCACCTGTCGGTGTCCCACTCCCCGAAGACCCCCCATCCAGGAACTGGATCCAATAGCAATGGCCGTGTCCTGGCCACCTGGATGACAGATCCTCGGGGTTTAGACAGGGAGATACCTTCATGTGTCTCACACCAGTGAGTTTCAAAGGGGAAAGTGATCGAAACTCAGGAGCATGCGTCTAGCTGGAGTGGAAAGGGAGAAAAGACAGAATTTGCAAGCGGCATGTTCTCGGTAAGCAAGAAAGATAATGGAAAATAAAAGGAAATCAAGGGGCGCTGAGAGAGCGGAAAAGAAGAAAAAGGCTTGAAGATAAATGAGAAGGGTGCGAGTGACCCGAAAGTGAAGGAAAGGTGCAAGTGAGCACCGGAAAGCGAAATTAAGTAAATAAGAAAAGGTGCGAGTGACCCGAAAGTGAAGTGAAGGTGCAAGTGAGCACCAGTGAACGAAACAAGTATGCAAGAGGCAAGGAAAGGAAAAGGACAGGTGGAACAGTGGACGAGAGCAAAGAAATTAATTTTCAAGAGGCACAGTGAAGAGAAAGTGAATCCAAAGGAAAGCTGCCAGGGGGACGGCAAACCAAGAGAAAACAAGACAAAGAAGGTACAAGTGGGCACAACAAAGTGGAAGATAACACAGGGGTGCAGGGAGCACCTGGAAGAGGAAAGGACAGGACCAAGAAGGTCCAAGTATGCACAGCCAAGTGGAAGATAGCCAAGGGGTGCCGGAAGCACCTGGAAGAGGAAAGGATATAAGAGAAGCAAGTACAGAAAATAAAGAGAAGGCTCAAAGATCAGAGTGGTTGCGCTTAGGATGAGCCAAGAACCTAGCGTTTTCGAAAGTCTCTGATATTACCCCATGAGAAGGGTGTATGTGAAAGGAACTGTAAACAAGAGAAAGGCACACTTTGACAAGTTGAACTTTTTCTTTAAAACTGAAGAGGCCTAAGCTTGGGGAAGGGAACCCTGAAAGGCCTAAGAGAAACTATGTTGTTAAACTGCACTTGTGTTTGAAAATGAAAGGTCCTGAGCTTGGGGAAGGGAACCCTAAGAGGCCTAACACAGGTGAACCTTTATTTGGTAAAACAAGGAGGCATACACTTGGGAGAGGGAACCCTGAGAAGTCTAGAAGAAACTGTGTTATATTTTTGTTTGATTTGAAACTTGGAAGGAGTGAAGCTTGGGGAAGGAAATTGCCAGGAACTAAAGACATTGGGAAATGATGAACAATGCGTAAGAAATTTGCAGAGAAGAGCTGATGAACAACTTCTTTTTGATTGTGCTAAACATTGATGACACTAACTAAGCCACACCTGGTGAGTAGACCACCCGAAACCAGCCTTGGTATATATTTCTTTTTGAATCACTATTTTTCATTTAAAGATACGTCCTACCACATTTGATCAGAGAGTGAGGGCAGGCATAGGTTTAGACACAGACAGATTTTGGTTTTGGTTTGGCTTGAGGCATCAACGACCCTTAGAAACATCAGTTGAGGGAACAATCCCTTTAGAGTTAGGGCCAGTTAGATATTACACCAACTCCAGCATAGTAGTAAATAAAGTTTTAGGAACTAAAACACTTGAGTTGTGTCTCTCTTGATAACATGTCTGCCTCACAATAATGACCATTGCTTTAGTTTCTTTTTTGATTGTGTTACACAAAGGGTTTCACGATTAATCCACCATAATGAAGTAGGGAAGGGAGTATTTTGTGGGATAGGTGGTAAATGTAATCTTGGGTGTTAAAAAGGGAGGCCCTAATAGGTATATAGTATATGGTATTATATTGCATTGTATTGAACGAATGAATGTCTGTAATGTTTGTTTTAGAATGTTGTGTCAGAAGTAATTTATTATTGGCATTTGTAATGAACTAAGAGTTGTGAAGTATAATGTTTTTGATAAACTACAAACACACACAAATAAAATAGGCTGATGCACTGGAATAGGTACTTCAGCATTGTATGGCCAGCTACTTCCAGATAATGCTAATTTTAACTGCGTGTCGTGTACTGTCATCATATGAAAAGTAGATTCCCCACATTGCCAGTTGCTGGGATAATACAGTATCCAAAAATCCAATATATGCAAGCGACTTTCAGTGCACAGGAGCATTAATGCTCTAATTAATGATAATGATTTGTTATTGATGTAGCCCTTTACATAAAATTATCATCCCAACCAAAGTTGGTACTCATGTATCAACCTCAGAAGAATAAAAGGCCGAGCTGCCAATGCCAGGATTTGAACCTACGACCTGCAGATCACACACAGATCGCTGCAGCGCACTCTCAACACGCTTGAGCCATTTTACCTTTTTGCTATTAAAAATGCAATGCCACCATAAGAAAGCATATCAAAACTGGATGCACAATGTAGGCCAGACATGTAATAACACTTATCCTGTGCGCTGTCCCTCTTCCTCGTCCTAGTGCTTATGTAGGAGGCAAGGTGCTTCATGGGCAAGTACTGGGACGAGGAGAAGAGTAGGCCTAGGAGTAATGAAGATTATGGTAAGTAATGTAGGAATTGAACACAAGCACACTATTCACATACTCATTTACACTGCACCCATCTACCATTCACTCACACACCCAGCCACCCATACATCATGCACTCACTGACACATTACATAATATACATACATACACACTCTTTCATGCATGCACGCATACACATTTACACCCAAAACAACACGTTTTTACCCCTTTCAAAGTCCATTGCTGCTCCTCTCTGACTGCAGGCTGGCATCTCTGTCTCCCAAGGCCTGTCAAGCGCAGAGCAGGGAGCAGAGGGTTCCATGTCCTGTGTGTGTGTGGGTGGGGGGTCTTTTAGAAGTCATTCTGCCTTAAAAAAAAATATTTTCATTATGGACAGACTTCACAAAGAAATGAACGCAAAGAGGGCTCTCGTCTGACAGCCCTCTTTACTTGCCGTTTCTCTCTGCCTTTGCAACCCCGAGGGATGGCAGAGGCATAGCCAGGGGTAGCACAGGAGTTGACAGCAGTAGCAATTGCTATCCCTGGCGACCCCCAATCGACTTCCCTTTGTGTGTACCGAGAGCAGTCCTTTTCTTGGCTTCAGAATATTGGGTGGGTTTGGCGGTATTCCATATAGAAGGCTTACTTGAATAATGCCTGCTTTTTCAGCTGTTTCTCAGATACCTGGTAGCTAGGCTGGCAACGGGAGTGGGCAATGTTACAGTGCTGCTCGCCCACAGTCTTTACAGGTCTTACATATGTTTTCATGTTAACATATGTTAATAGTTAGAGGTGTACCAACTCCACTTTATGGTCCTGGCTGATTGGAATGGTGTGCAAAACTGAAGGTTGATGGCTGGAAGATTATGCATGCATCTTAACCACTGGCAATTTCTCTGGGTGACCCTCCAGACCATTGTTTTTCAGCCTGCCATGGCATCACATAATTGGGAAGACATATGCAAATCAGGCTTGGTCCTACGCCAAAGGGATCGTCCAGCTCAAAGTGCCAAGTCTTCAGTGTTGGTTTTAACCGAGTGCCACTTTCTCTGGGAAGATGCAGCCTTTTCCTCAACAGGCCTGCATGACACAATGAACTCTGAAGTTAATTCTATGCTTTCCTGGGAGCCAGGAGAGGGTCTGCAGGTAAGGTTTTGTGTGGTCTTGCTTCTTGCAGTTGATTAACAGTTTGACGGTTCTGTTCGGTCGGTACTGTATGTAGTGACAGCCTCTTGATCATGGATCATGTTTCAGTAATGCAGTCGTGAAAACAATCATACCCTTTCGTCTATTAAATATTATACCAGCACCTCACCATCTTTTATATATATATATATCTTTTGTGTTTGACATGGCACCAACTTGCCGCTATTCTGCCAGTTCTGAGAAGCTTTAGAACACTGCAATCATAAAACATACGATAAGCAGGCAATTTATTGCTGCTAGTTCAATTACAGAGTGCTTTTTCCTGGAGTAGGGTCAAAGTGCTGCAGATTGGTCGCGCTGTTGTATCTTATTTGAAGGTAGTTGATTGTGTAATGAATGCATATTTATCCAGGGACATTTTCAGATGCTTTTCTCAAGAGGTGGTAGTTTGGTTCCTAAATTGAGGTCTAGCCCAGAGTATACGCCCTTCCTATATGGTCCAGATATACTTTGTTTTTTTAAGAGAATCCTGTGATATAATGTTGATCTCACATTTCCGGTAGTGGTGCACTGAGGGCCCAATCTGGGCCCTTTCACAGGAATGCCTTCTATGCAATGGGACAAACCTGACCTTGGCTCTACTGGGAACACATGGAGACACTGTAGGAAGGTTTTAATGTGTCAACGATGTCACCTTTAAAGCTTTTCCTTTCAGCCTGAATCTGAACTCTGCAATTTGCACATTTGTTTGTTAAGAGTCTTACAGAAGATTATAGTAGTCTAGCGTGGCCACTATACGTGTTTCCTCAGTTCAGTTCCGTCTTATGATTCATCTGAACATAGGGGGAATCTTCTGGAACATGATGACATGTAAATTCAGGCGTATGTAGTACTGCACTGTGAAAAAAGTGGTTAGGTGCAAACTCTAGATCCTGGTAAAATGATTACTCTAAGTGTGTACTTTCACAATGGGTGTGGGTAGAAAGCATGGTGAACTGGCCAGGATAATGGCAGGACATTTTTAGGTTTGTTCTCCATTAATTGTGTCTCTGTCTTTGTTCCGCTCAGCTACAAGAGGCTCTCCAGCTGCTAACATGTGTGATCCAGGAATTCTTGGATGTCGTGTGAATACCAGGTGATGGTCACAGGCATGATTTATTTAGAATTGTGCATATCACTGTCCCTTAGCAGAAGCGTTAACGGCTGTTGTTACTCACCACACTGCAAGATGGTCGGAATGTTGGAGTCTGACCTTGTAGACAGGAGTGGCAGTTTGAGTCATGGAGCAATCAGCCTCTAATACTCCAGCTACCCTGATTTCTAGGAATCAGGCTTCCTCAAGAAGAGGGACTCTTCTTAACGATGTATCACTCTGCTGTTTGAATATTAATACAGACAGAAGTATCAATCGTATAAAAGAGCGGGGAACACACGCACCGCCAACCCAACGCTGTAAAGGAACCACAAAAAGGATTAGAAACAGTAAAATACGTTTTCTAGATGGCAGTACTAACTAAAGCAACAATGAGTACCTGAGATATGGTCAGGTGGTGTTGAATAAAGAAAAAACGGGTCCTGCACCTACATAAGAAAAGTACCCCAAAATGAGAGAATGCAAGATAGATCAGAATATTACCACTATACAATATAGTATTGAAGGACTGACCTGGGATGGTAATGATATTAAAGCGGAATTCCCAGATGGATAGAACACAATGACAGGACAGAATAACAAACAGGAAATTAGTAAGGGGAAAACACACCCGAACGGCACAAGGGACGGGCTAGGTACGGGTTGGTGCATGTACTGGAAAGCGTCCTGGAAATGCACTTTGACAGGCAATCCACACGAATACAAATAGCCTTGGGAATGAAGTCTAAGAACAAAGAATCAGGACAGAATGTCACAATTGGAGTTACAGGTCGGTGGAAAGTCAATATGGCATAGAGGCAGACTAACATAGTTGGATATGGAAGCAGTGGTTGAGTCCAAATAACAAAGAGGACACTGATTCAAGGTGCAAGGATGTTACTCACGCTTCAAGAATGCCCCCGTGGTCTCCGTAGCCAAAAACCGCAAGGGACGGTGCAACGGGTCAGGAAGGCTTCGGAGGAAGTTCCGAAACGAAAACCAGGAAGTCAGCAACAACAATCCGAAAGAGTTCCGGGTTCACTATTTGCGAGTCGACCAAGATCAAAAGGGTAATCCGTAGGCAGTCCGGGGAGAGAAAACAGAGTTTGGGTAACCGGGAAGGGAAGCAGGAAGCCCGCGGAGAGTGATCCGAGGGAAAATAGCACGGAGGCTAGACACGAAAGATTACGTGACTCATGCTACTATTAGCAGCAACGAACCCCCGGCAGGGACTGGATTTACACAGCCGAGGGGCGGGGCCTCTGCCTACGCATCGTACGCAAGGAACATGTCAGCTGACACGGCCGTCTTTGTTGTCCATACAAGCTCCATGGTAACCGGTATCTAAGCCACAAGGAAGTCTTTCCCCGTACTGCGTTAGCACGTAGTGAGGCAAAGGGGAATCCGTGCTGCCGGCGCGTAACAGCTGTATTACCTTGTTGGCTTTACAATTGCAGGAAGGAACCCAACGCAACCATCTCTGGCATCTGAAACTGTTGCCCAGTTTTGTAGTTGGTTTGGGACAACCTTGTGGCAGAAGATGTTGTACATGTTGTTGTACATCACAAAAAGCAAAACCATAGTGCATCCCATTATAGCATTATCATGAACATAGACAAGATAACTAGAACACTGTTCTAAAAGGAAAATGTACTCACCACCAACAAATATTCTGAAGTTCTGGGGCAATTCCAGGCAGGCTCTTAGCTGTCCGACTTGAGCGTCTGCCACTCTTCCGAACTCATGTTCAGCATAAATATTAGCCAGGGCCAGCAGCTCATCCTCTTGGGCTTCTCTGTCTGCTGCAGACATGCAAGTCTCTGCGGATGGGTAGAGACATTCACGTCATTAAACCATTCAACTCCTTGGGTGGCTATATTTTCTTTCTACTTCTAAGGAACTTCTTTCAAATCACATTCTCTGCAAATTATGAATTCTGTCTGTGCTTTAAATGGGATAAGAATGTGAGTGAGGGGGATGCTAACCCATCGTGAAACAGTATTTGGGGGTGGGTCCTAAGAAGTGTCTGCTGGAGTCTCAGAACACTGAGGGATCTATGAAAGACGTGGAGCAAATGTAATTAAGAAGTAGCCTAATAGATCCATTTGAGTTTCTTGTAACTCAAATGAAAGGAAGTCATATCTATTTTAAAAGGAGCGATAAATATAATTATTGTGCTGCCAAATAAATCAACTATAAATGAAGATATTGAAATATAACACTGTGCGCCTTGAGGCCTGAGGGCTATATAGCGCGTTAATAAGAATTAAAATAAATAAATAAATTGAAATAAAATCAAAAATTTCAAAGTACGATCCAGTCCATAGGTATTTCTGAAGTAAATATATTACTCTTATGTATTAATTCTATTAAGCCATTGTAAAGACAAGTCTTCAATATTGTATGTTGCAAAAATCCAATGCATTCTATATATCATACATTCCCTTCCCTTCAGTGTTGCAAAACAAATATCATTCCAAATGTCTGTAACTGATGAGGTGATTCTAAACATGGCTGATGGTGATAACTACTGGAGAAGATTGGTATTGTCACTCATCTTTTCCTTTAGTGTAAGATGTTGGAGAATAGTGAAGTTCGCTCAGGGATTCCCTGACTAAGGGGTGATTTTTACAGACTCTGGCGGCGCCCTTGCGAGCTATGGCACATTTAAAGCTTGCATTCTGTCCTTTAAAAAAATATGTTGTGCTCATTTTCTAAATTCAAGCTGTGTATTAAATGTCCATTAAAAACGTGTGTTAAGATTTTACGCACAGAGCAAGAATGGTCAACATGTCGTAAGCCATGAACAAACCACACAGAAGTTAAGCATGTTAACCTTGCCAATGAGAGGCGGTTAATCTGAAAAATATTAAATGTGTGATTTTGCCTTCTTGAAATTCACAGAATTTTGCACATGTAAAATTGGCACGCAAATTACGACCATGTGTTTAATGATGCACCCTTACACGTGTCTTAACATCAACATTTAATCATGCAAATAGCACCCGCACAGATCAGGTGCAAACTGTTGCGGAAAGTTACACAGGGGCCCAAATCAGCTAAACAAGACATGCCAGGCACTGTTACGAGCAGCACATGGAACTAGCTACCAATCAACCGGTGGGAGACAGCACATTAAGTAGAAATGTATCACACTCTTACTTTTCCAGGACCATAGAAGACGCATTACATTTGTTGTTCTACCTAAGGCCACCACATTGCCTTACCCACTGTGCCTGTAACTCTAATTCATAAAAAGACACAATCGTATAAAAGTAACAGAACAGGCTGATGGGTATACTGAAGTGCCAGGCCAGGATGATAGTCTGCCTTGGAAGTGTTGCAGAGAAGAGGTGGTAGGCTGGTAGTTGGTGGTGCTGTTGTCCCAACCGTGTTCAAGTCAGGATTCTCTGGTGCTGCCCTGGACTGTACACACGTAGCTCTTGTACCAGCCTTTGCAGTTGGTGAGCAGCTGCAAGTGGATCTAGATCACATGGCCTAAGCTCCACCCACCTGTCCATCACTGCTAAAATGTTGGTGCCTTCCTGTTTTGCTGCCCCTTTTTCCCTACTTAAGCAGCCTCCAGTCTCTTTTGCTTTGCAGTTGGTGAGTAGGTGCAAGTGGATCTAGGTCATGTGGGCTGTGCCCCACCCACCTTCTTAGCCCTGCCTCTTCCTTTCTGCTCTTAACTTTTAGATCAAAGGCGTCTCTCGCGCAGGCAGCTGAGGTGAGGGGCAGACAGAGCTAAAGGGGCAATCCTTGTTTGGAGCTGTTCGGACCGGGGGACCCAGGGCCCAAACCCCTGCTCAGACACCAGGTAAGCACATGCCGACATGTACTTTAGTTGTTACGCCACACCTCGCTGCACAGATCACGTGACCCATTTCTGAAGGCGCAAGCCTTGCCTTCTGTCCTTAATGATTGTTCGCAGGGTGTAAATAGTTTATTGTTGGTGGTCTGGGTTTGGGTGATGCTGTGGCATGCGCGGGTCTCAGGATGAAAGCATTGCGAGGCTTTATTTCTCATGTTGGGATCATTGGGGGCAGGAGGATTTGCTATCTGTCTAACGGGATGGTACTGCCAAGAGGCGCACTGCTCCCTTCTCATGACCTTGCAGGGCGCATTCTTTCCTGGGTGCGAGGGCCTATAATTCTTTGGAACAATGGAGGGGTTCATGGGCTGTGTGGGACCTGGCTGGGGTGGGGGTGTTGTTCGCGCTCATACAAGGGACCTGATATTCAAGCATCTAATAGTATTCAATGTGCTAGGGCCAACATTCTAGGATGGCTGCCATTTGTCTAAGATGGTGTTCGCATTTGCGTGTCTTCTATAGTACCTAATACATGCATTACAGTGATAGTTCACCCCCTTTGTGTGCACCCTCCCTCTCCCCTAGTCCCCAAATGTGTCTTCTAACGTTTGTGCCTTATTCGATATTGCTTGGGAGGGCTGGGAAGGCCCTGTCTTGTCTCCTCCTCAACATTGCCTTCTTTCGTTACTTCTACAGTAACAAATTCCCAAATGGGTTCCCCCAAGGACCCGTGAGTTTGTCTATACTCTTCAGCATTCCTTCTTGATCTCTTGTCTTCTAGTCTTTTAGCTTCTTCACATAGCAGTGAATCTTTAATTGGGACCCATGATCTGCACACATCTCGCAAACTTTCCCCGGCCTGGGCATATTGTCGTGCACAACTTCGATGATGTGTGACAGTGAGCCATTCTCAGGATCTTTGGGAGGCACGAATATGCAGCAAGAATCGCCAATTCTAGGACATACCAATTCTGCATAGTCATTAGTCATAGAGCACAGAGTTCCACCTTTATGACGGTGAACCCTTGTTCAGTGCCATTGGCTAGCTGTATGAGTTCCCAGCGGACAATCTACAGCCATTTTGCATTGGTCGCTGCTTGCACCCCGGGCAGCATCAATGAGCTGAAAAAAGTTTCTGCTTTGTTGAGGAGCCGGTATTCGCCTGGTATTTCACTGAGCAAAGTTGCTGAGTCTTGGGACAAATAGTTCGATCTCTTCTTCCTCTTCAGATGTTCTCGCTTTTCTTTCTCTGGGACGGTGCAAAACTGTGGTGGTGGCAAGGTGTTTCTTCTTCAGGCATTGGCCAGGGGATAGGGGAAAAAGTTTCTGCTAGCCCCCTTTGGAGATGTGTTTCTGGGATTACAAGTAGGGCTGAGTGTAGTGTGGACAGTGAACAATAGGCCATCCATGATGATGGGAGGCGCAATTAGGCTTTTTTGTCACATACCCAGTAGTAATCCATCACTGACACTGTGCCTTTCTTGAGATCAGGAATTAGCAGAGTTTTACTGCAGTGCTCATTCGATCCGACAGGAACTGTTCCAGCACTGTAAAAGCAAAGTTCATAGGTTTCTTCTCTGTGCACTTTCACTGGTTTCTTCATTGCCTCAATCCATGTTAGTTTTGTGATGTGTTCAGTCTAGAATTGTGCACACGCAGTTTCCACTCTTGTCAAAACCCCTTCTTCGTATCCCAAGAGGCCCTCTGCCATACAGCTTACTGTTGCTTCTTGCCATTTGTTATTTGAGTATCTCTGTCCTTCTATTACCAGATAAGGTTTCTTTAGGTGCTTTTCGGGATGTTGTTGCATTTCAGGCGATCTGCACCCACCACAAGTCTTACATTGTGTGCCTGAAAAGTGCCTCTGAGCCTACACAGCGCAATATGCACTAGGCATTGTGCCTCTATGATTGGTACTTCCTGTGGCACTATGCCCCAGACGCATTCAGTATCAATGAGCACACATACCAGTTCCTATTCACTCTATTTCTTCCTACCACACTGATATCAGTGTACCAACTGTTAGACAGTACAGGGTGACATACATCTTCTATAGCATCTAAACCAAGTCCACTATGTGCATCATATTTTTGCCTTCGTGCTTGTCTCTTTGTACGTATGGGTACCCCTCTATATTCGTTTACAATCATGGTTGCATTATGTAAATCAGCAGGGTTGGTACATTTGGTAAACAGTAGGGACCTAGCAATATATTCTAATATTCCAGCTGGAGGACATGGCGTTATACTTTGGACGTACTACATTAGCTTGTGGGTTGGGCTCTGGGAACAATACATATTACCTTACCTCTGTGGAGTGTTTTGTTTTGTTTGATTCTACATGTGAGCCACTATTTACAGTAAGGTTATAAGCTCTTCCTGCACTCCCCCCTTTTATATTACCCTCTAATATAAAAAATACTCACTAAATAAGTTTCTAAGCTGATCATGAAAATGGCAAATACAATAGCTACTAAATGCATAGCACACATATTTGAATACAAAAACCTAGATCTAACATCATAGAGTGATGTGAAGACACTGGTGCCATTTGTTCATATATTGAGTTATTCGAAGGCGCTGGTTCCATGCTGTCGATGAATCTGAAAAGTAAAATTAAGAGAGGGAGAGAGAGAGAGAGGGAGACAGGGCGAGAGAGAGAGAGAGATAAAGGCAAGCGTAAGAGAGTACCTGGCAATCTAATTTAAGAGTTGTAGCAGCTTTTGCATATGTACACGTTTGGAGAGGAGGTAGATGCCCACTACCAAATATTAAAGTGCCGATGCAGCGCCTGGAGGGGCCTTCTGGACGTCGGACAAGTAGACCCAGTATCGGAGGCCCTTCTCTTTGACGGCAAGAGGAGTGGAATAGACCACTTTGAAGGGGCCATTGAACCTGTGGCTGTTCCACCTACAGTCAAAGGATCGGACATACACCAGTTCACCAGGCAGCAGTAGATGAGGTAGCAGGGAATCTGCTGTGGAGTCAGTTGTGGAACCTGTACTTCTCCTGGTCGTGACGGTGCCATCTGTCAGGAAATATATTTAATGGCACCTGTTAAGTTTGTCAAATAGTCTTTAAACTCATCTCCTAGAAACAATGCTGCCCTGTGCGTGTCTGACGCTCTTTGGATGGGAGATACTGTGGTGTGCATGCAACGGTCAGTTACCACCTCATGGGGCGATAGGTGGTGGTCCTTGCTGGCCTGTGTGAGAAACCTGAAGGTGTCTCACTCACTAGTCCCAGGGGATCTGTCATCCAGGTGGCCAGGACACGGCCACCGCTATTGGACCCAGTTCCTGGGGGTGGACCAGTGCGGGAGGATCACTTGGATGAGGGGTCTCCAGGGAGTGGAGGTGAGACACTGACAGTTGAGGCGGGGTATCTCCTTAGAAACTCTACCCGCCACCCCCTTTTCCAAAACTAACACTTTCTCACAGCATGAACAACAACAGAGTAAAACCCAAGCAGTTTGCATGACATGTCCCAACACAAAGGCCATGCAAGGTCAGGCAATTACGGACAACTACACACACCCGAATACCCTTTCCCTTCCCCATAAGGATAAAAGGCGGCGCACAAGAGCACACTCCGAGCCAGGCCAAACGCACGAGGAAGCAGCCATTCCAGAACGGCAGTTCAAATGGAAGATAAAGGCGGCGAGACCTGAAAGGACGTCAAGGAGGGAGTTGGCCTTGCCCTTTTCAACCCAGATCTGCGAAGCCTCAGATGAAAGGAACATAAGACCAGGAATCGCAGCTGGCAAATGGTCTCATGGATGTCAGCGGTACGTGGCACCCTCACGCACTGATAGCCAGGGCGGGGAGATGTGGTTGCCATCGTGGTACCGTCCTTGACTCCAGTGGCAAAGGAACTGCCAATGGGTTCAGCACAGCTGGGGAGTAGAGAGAACCGGATAGTCGATTGGACTGTGTTAGGCCCAAGGTTGCAGTGGCAACATTAAGAAGATAAATAGAAAAGAGGTATTTTGTGAACAAACTTGGTACCAGAGACAGAGTCCAGGCGCCACGTGGGCGCTCAGTCAAAGGTCTCTGGCTGGTAGTCCTCTCCTGAACAAAGAGACTGTGTTGAACATTGTGAGTAAAGAAACTAAAAGGCCCAAGAAACCATAGGGAAGGCCGGCATAAGGTGCTAAGGCGGTCATACAAAAGTCAAGCCAAATCCCTTGTACAATCTAAGGTCCTTTGTACTTTGCATAGGTTTTGATATTGTGAAACAGGCCTTTGCGCCCAGCTGAGGGGAACGCTGTGCGAACTGTGGTGGTATGAAATCCGCGCTTGTCGTAGGCTAACAGAGTGACCCAACCAGACGAGATCGCCCTTCGGAAGTCTCTCTGTAAGATTGGCAAGTGTTCAACAAAGGTAGTAGGCGCCCCTCTCTCGGAAGAACAAGGCATGATAACCTGTTCAGTGGTTGTTAACCACATTGAGAGTTCGCAGCCATCTGCTTTTGCTCACTGTACCTTTCACAGATGGGAAATATCCATTTGCATATCAGTCTTTGTCCCGCCCACATGGGCAGTCCAGCACCAAAATGCTATGGCAATTCCTCTCTGAACAAGAGTACAAACAGCAACCCCATACAAGTGTTTCAGTTAAGATCGGCAAGTGCTTTGAAAGGTCTGAGCTCAGATGAGGAAGACCTCACAAAACCAAAGGGGTTGTTTAAAAAGACGTTAAGACTTTTCAATATTACAAATAAGGGGGATTGCGAATGACAGGCATTAGTAAGTCTGACTGAGGGACGTCAAGAATAAAGTTGTGAAGAAGCTAAGTGCCACTGTAATGACAAGTATGAACCCGACTGAGGGATGTCCACAGTGGGTGGTTGGTCTGAGTCCGACTGAGGAAGACTGATGACTGAGAAAAGGATCAGAGCCCGGCTGAGGGGGATCCCAGGGTGAAGGGTAATAACCCGACCTAAAGGTTGACAGAAGGAACATTTGTTTTGTTGTTTTGGCGTAGCAGGCCCTCTGAAGCAAGAGTCTTTGCATGCAAAGAGACTTGGGCACAGAAGGCCCTGGTACAGAGAAAAGGAACTGTAAGCTTGTGACACAGAAGCCCAGGAGTGTGTTGTGCATGAGAGTCCTGCCTTGCCCGTGCTAGAAACATGTGGAAGGAAGACCCCAGCCATAACATCCTGACTTATCATTTTGTGAACACTTATTTTCTTGTGAACACTATCCCACACTCTTTTGTAGAATAGCGTTAAGGATTGGAAATATTTTTTCTTTAGTATACGCCCTTTTTATTTGACTAGACTCCACTAGGACTGTATTATTATTATTTGATGGTCGTAGCTTGCTCCCATCTTAGATTGAGGTTTCGATTATGCATTTATCTCACCCATTTTATAGTTTTATAAGCACCCTTGAACTGTGATCACTTGTGTCTGTCTTACTTTGATGCCATGCCTTTCTTACAGCTGTGTGTGCAAACTGAACAGAGCCAAGGGAAGGCAGTGCACCCAGTTTTTCTTTAACGTGGTGCAAAGCTTAGACAATTTGCTCTTTAGCAGTCAGTTGATTCTCTCCACAATCTTGTTGGCCTGTGGGTGATAAATTGTACATATCCGGTGTTTAATGCCAAGTAGTGCAGTAATCTCTTAAACAATGAATTGAAAAAGTGTGTGCCATTATCTGACCTTAACACATTGCAAACGCCCGATCGGGGGAACACTTTGCGGACCAGAAATTTGGTCATGCACTTGCCATCCGGATGTGCACAAGGACGCGCCTACACTCAACGTGAGAAGGAGCAGACAACAATGCTGCATCTTTCCCCCATGTCCGAGAAGTCAATCTGCAACTCACCAAATGGCCTAGTGGGGTGGGTTAGAATCCCTTTTAACGTACGCAGGGTCATGCCTGTGCTGAAACTTTGACATGTTGTGCACCTAATGACCATATTTGTTAGGTGTTCCTGGAGTTTTGGAACAAACTAATCCTCCTGTATGTCTCCGGCAATGTGATGTTAGGAGCTGTGAGAGGGTTGATGGAGCTGATCGAATGCTATCACTAGTAGGTTGTGTGGCATTACTATCTTTCCTGTACGGTCCTGCCTCCACAATAGATCTGTAGGGGATTGTGTGCAACCTCTATTTATCCACAATTGCTTCTCCTTGTCTGGGGCGCTTCCCTGAACTTCAATAATTTGTGCAATGGGTAGGGCATTGTAGCTGTTGGGGGGGGTGGTCAGTTGCAGATGTCGTGAGTACATACTAAGTTACATTAGGAACTGGGAGATTTGCTGCAAGTTTGGCTGAAGTATCTGCAGCAGCGTTTCTGAGTGACACTTTATCAGTGTTGTTAGTGTGAGCGCTGCATTTGATGACCGGCGCAACAGAAGGTTGGGTTAGTGCAAAGATCAGTTTGACTAACAGCGCAGTGCGCTGGACCTTGGACCCGTCAGCCTTCCTAAAGCCCCTCCACTTCCAGTGCGACAGACCTCCATGCACAGTGGTAGTGACGTATGCTGAATCTGAGTAAATTGTCACATGACACCCCTGCGATGCTTGTAATGCTTCAATCAGTGCAATGAGTTCTGCTGCCTGGGCGGAGTAATGCATTGGTAGCCTTTTTAGAATCAATGTTTCATGTTCACTGTCTGATAAGCATACCACCGCTGCCCCAGTATGTCTGAGGCCTGTGTCCTGGTCAATTGTTGCTGAACCTTCAACAAAGAGGACCTCCCCCCCTTCTAGTGGCCTGTCCTTTGCCTTGGGGATGTCATCTTCCTCCGCCTCGTACGTCACACAGTTGTGTCGTGCTATATCCGCATCAGTGCGTGTTTCTGTATTGAAGGTTGCAGGGTTCACTGTTTTACACCGCACAATGGGAATGTTTTCTGCTGGAGAGAATGATTTTGTATGCTGATGCTCTTTGGGTGGTCAGAGTTGATTACGATCTTTCTATTATTGCAAAGACAGCATGTTCGACAGGGAGGATGACGGAACAGCCCATCACAATTGTTGAACTTTGTTCTATGGCAAAGGCCGTTGCCGCAAGAGCCTGCTCACACGTGAACTGGCCTTGCATCACTGAGTCTAACATGCCACTATAATAGGCCAATGGCTTGTTGCCCTTTGTGCTCTTTTGTGTCAGAAATGCAGCCATGAATTGACCATTGGAGTGGGTGAACAGGATAAATTCATGTGTGTAATCCGGTATTGCTAAAACTGGGGCTGTTGATATTACTTCCTTGAGATCAGTAAAGCCTTGTACCATCTCTTCACACCATCTTACTGTATGTCTTTTGTGGTTCCTTGAGGCCCTGTAAGAGTGGCTTTGTGAATGCTCCATAATCAAGTATCTATGCCCTGCAATAGTTACACATCCCTAAGAATGTTTGAATGTCCTTCACTGTTGTGGGCCGTGAGGTGGCAAGCACAGATACTGCTCTGTCTGGTATTTTCCCATTTGCTGATATGAACTGCCCTAGGTATAAGACCTCCTGGCGGCAGTACTGCAATTTCGCTCTGTCCACCTTTTATCCTTTGTGTACTAGAAGCTGCAGGGGTATGATGGCATCCTGTCTGCACTGTTGCTCACAGCTGCTGCATACAAGCAAGTCGTCAACATATTGGATAATCATACGGGGTACTTGAATGTTGCCTAAATCTGCATTTAATACCCAGTTAAAGATACTGGTGCTCTCATAGAGACCCAGGTGCAATCATCTGTGTTCGTATCTCATTCCCCCATGGGTAAAGGCAGTGAGGTACTGGGAGTCTGAGGTACTGGGAGTCTGGGTGTAGGGGTATGGAGAAGAATGCATTTTTCAAGTCAACCACTGTGAAGTGGGTTACCTCCTTGGGGATGTTACATAAAATTGTGGCAGGGTTGGGAACCACAGGAAATTCTTGCTGTACAATATAATTGAGGGGTGTATGTCCTGGATCATCGTCCAACGCCCCCCTGTTGCCGTTTTCACAGGGTATATAGCTGTGTTACATGGGAGGTGGATGGCACAATTATCCCTTGTGCTAATAGGGCACTGATGGTGTCTTTTATTCCTTCTTCTGCCTCCCTGGAAAGTGGGTACTGTTTTACGCGTGGCAGCACTGCTTCTGGCTTTAGTGTAATGCGCACTGGGGTCACTCCCTGCAGGAGGCCTACGTCATGGGGTTAGCTCTCCACAGTCTTTGGGGCACCTGCTCTAACTCTGCGTCAAGAAATGGGGGTGGATCTGTGAGGGCCATTATGGGACACCGGGCCTTTCTGTATTGCACCAGTATCTCACAAGGTATACATATTTCTAACACAATTTCTCCATACTTTGGTTTGTCCTCAAATAATTCTGTGTCTGTAACCTCCTTCAGGGGTGTCGTAGGGTCAATGCAAAGTACTGTCCACCACTCAGACCCATGTTGGTCATTCCTTAGCACCACTATCCTCTTTGATGAAACCACCAATCCCTGTAAATCTAGGGACAGTATTGCACCTGGTGCCAATTCAGGACCTTGCCAACAACCTTTGCCAATTTGAGGCAACGCCTCCACAAGCACAGTTATTCTATACACAAACATGTCAGGATCTATGGGAATTCCCCAAACCACTACCTCTCCTCGCATTGCTTGTACTATCAACATTTCTCGTATGGCACACATTCGTGGTGTGGCGCAAACTATGCTGTTGTCAGTGTATGAAATTGTCATGTTAAGCTTGCTGAGCACGTCCCTACCCAACAGGTTAACTGGCGAACCTTCAGAATGCAGTAGGGGGGCCTGCACCACCGTCCCCTGTATTTTGATGTCAACCTCTTCAGTGTATGGAACCGTGGAGACGGCCCCAGAGAAGCCCTGCATGTCAAGAGTTTTACCAGAGAGTGGGAAATCCCCCCCACTGATGCATGATTTTGTGGCACCTGAGATAACCATAAAAATTAAGTGTTTCCTATCTCTGCGCCCACCAAGGGTTCCTTATCTGGGTGAACAGCCAAAGATAGGACTGGGCATTCAAGTGCTCTCTGTGGGCTGTCCTAGTCTGGATAGGTATTGGAACCCGGTAGGGGTGTTGCTAGGTCTGGAAAAGACCTGGGGCTACGCTAATGTTGGAACTGTCGGGACTGGGGGCTAGCTAGCCTTTTGGTTGTAGCTCCTGAGATTCTATCCGGGGCTACAACCAAAAGACCAGGGGCTATAGCCCCGTTAGCCCCTCCTAGCAACACCTATGGAACCCAGGAACATGAACGAGTTTGTACCCATCACGCTCACCCCTCTGTATGGTACTATGGTGCCATTCGGAACTTTGTTGAGTGTGTGCATATTACTGTTACCCTGCTGGGACATAAACTGTTGTGTGTACTGTTGATGCTGGGGCTGTATTTGCTGTGCTTGCGTCGGGCGGCAGTTGCCTGGTGTATCTCATAGAGGATGGAGGTCATGCTTGGTGTTGACATCTGTGCCGGGCTCTGGGGTGTTATACATGTTATATCCACCCCCTTGCCTGCTTCTGCACTCCCTCACAAAGTGTGTCCACTTCTTGCAATTCCAACACTGGGATGGACCCATGCCCGCTCCTCGGCCCAATTCCTGCAAAGCCCCCTCGACCTCCTCTGAACCTACCCCTTCCACGCTGCTGACTTCCTTATTGCCACTCTTGAGTAGAGTACTGCTGCCCTACTCCCCACTGCCCTTGTCTGGCCACATCGCTGCCATTCGGGCCTCCAAGGAGCCTTGCGTGCCCCCTGTTACCTCTGTCTGTGCCAACGCGGATACCGCCCCTTCTACAGCTACCTTAGCCAGCTTCTTCTGCACTAGTGTCACCTCATTTGCTTGCAACTGCTGGGCCACTTCCCTTTCGCGCTCTTTTATTCGCTTGCAGTGGTGCATAATTATCATCTGAATTTCTGCCCACCCCCTTGCCTCAATGCCTATAATTTTATCCAGAGCCTTCTGCACTTCCTTTGGTAAGCCCTGTTTAATGACAAAATAGAAAAGAGGGATTGATTGGTCCCAATGGTCTCCCATAACCGCTCTCCACATCTCCTGAATCTTAATAATGTACTGTGCAGGATCTTCGTCATCAACCATAGTGTTTTGCATTATGGACTGTAGGTCGGGCGTATGAGGGTATGTGTCCCGGAGTGCACCCCACACCTGTGTCTTGATATTGTTAAAAGGTGTGCCGTCATGCGCATCGCCATCTAGCCTCACTGTTGGCTATCCTGCCTTATTTCACACGTCACCCACTTGCTCTCCCACTATCGACAATAACAAACTTTTCATGTCACCCACTGCGAGGGGTACACTTGCGGTCTGTTTCTCAAGCATGTATATCGACTTCCCTGCTCAGGCTGTTAACGGTGGAAGCACTTTTATCAAATAGTTTTTGTCCATCTGTGCACACGGCACATACTGCGCTCTGCCCACGCCTTTGCGTATCAAGGGTATCTGCAAATCAGCTCCTTTCCTCTCCTTTGTTTTAACGCTTCCCTTTTTCCTTGCTACCGCCATTCAGCCACACCTCTGTACTCTTTCATCCCACAAGCTTTCCACCTGAGGGGTTATTTTTGGGGCTTGATGTGCTTCGTCCTCTTCATCATCCTCAAATTCATCCACGGTGCTGCACCCCTCTTCCTTTGGACCAATACCTAGCCCTCTCCAATATGTCACAGTTCTGTACCCAGTGTTGGCTGCCCCCCCATCCTCTTTCTTTTCTATTAGCAAGTCCTTTATTGCTGTACTTTGCAATCTGAACAAAAAGTCTCCCACCCTCCATTCATCCAATCCCTTCTCCTTTATTTCACTCTGCACTGGTCATAGTCGGTCTAACTCCACCTGTGCTGATTCTAGCACCTGTGGTAGCTCCTTCTGTCTGCGCACACCTGAGGCGGGGCTGTCTCTAGGGGTGTGTATGTGGGTGGTGGAACAGTGGCATGTATAGATACATAGGTCAGGTAGCAATATCATGTCACCAGGAGCGCCACTAAGGGGTATAACCCCTTGTGTCCATTTCGGGACCCCTCTGCTTCGGCATGTCATGGCCCTTCTCATTTGTCTTCTCCAGGTCCTCTATCATTTTCCATAGATCTAGAATTTCTTCCCTCTTCTGCCGCAGTATATCCTTGTACTTTGCTTCTAAGAACGTGGTCATATGTTCCAGAATTCCCTTATTATAGGTGCCCTGCTCTTAACAGGAGTTAGGCATCCCTCCTCGTGTTTCTGTCACCCACTGTTTGTAGTACTTCTCAATGTTTTCCCGGTACAAGGGCAGGGCCTTGTACATGTATTTTAAAGGTGTTTCCCCTCCTGTTTCTACGTGGTACGTGGTATAAAGCGTCTATGTGCCCCCTAATTGCACGCTGAACAGTCACAGTCAAAAAATCTAATTGTTGTTCCTTCCTCCACATCAGCCCACGTTACTTTCCCTCTCCTCCCTTCCCCTCCCCTTCAGACACACCCACTCAAACACTCTACTAACTCAACACACACCACTATTTATGAATTGCCCCTCCTTGGGCCTCCACCCTACACAATAAAAACACCAACACAATAAACTAAAATAACAAGCTAAAACAAAAACCACTACTGTTCCCAAGCCCACTAATTATGTGGGGCTCCTATGTATCTCCTTTTTTCTCTGTTACACAGCATAAGTAGTACCACCTCCTCCACTCTCTTTCCTTTCCATAATATTCTCCTTAAAAAAAATTCAATAATAGTAAAACAACACAAACCACAAGTTACCAATGACTGTGTACTCCACGTGCTCACAACCTCCCACACTTTCCTATATACTCTTCCCCACTTGTTACCACTTGCAAGAGTATACTCACATGTGCGTGTTCACCCGAACTACTCAGTCACATGGTTCCAACACCGGCTCGCACTCTCTCCAGAACCCCGCCATGCTCCAAGGAGCAGACAGGAATTCTGCGAAGCCCCTACGGAGAAGCAGCCTGGAAGCCTCCAAAGGCACGGGGGTGTTGGGATCGCATTGGGGTCACCAAATGAAGGCACACCCCTGTACGCTCACACCAGAAAAAATACAACCCGTTAGGTAAAGAGGCCCAGGATGCTTTTGCAAAGGAAACAAGTGTTTATTTCCACAAAACAGAAAAAACATCAGCAAAGGGCTCTTCTGCACGAGAACATTCTGAGCTCTGAGAGCATGTGAAGTACCTTATAACTACAGACAGCGTCACCCGTGACATCATAATATGAGATACTATTCTACCAACCTAATTGGATGGTCACTACACTTATAGGGTCTGCTCCATATGGGATGGCAGGCCATTTGTCCATCTTCATCTGTCCATCTCCATCCACGTGGGTGCTGCTAGGCTCGTCATCCATGGTGAGGCTGGTCTAACACTAATTGGCTACTCAGTTATGCACTGTTACCTTACCATTGCTGCAAACACTTGGCTCACACACCAATGGGCTGCAGAGAAGCCAAGGTCACAATAACTCACATGATTAGCTCATTCCCAGGCAGCTCAGCAACTCCCAAGGTCTCCACCTTAGTTTTGGGCTATAATTTAGTTGTTTCTCTGCACCTTGCTGCACAAATCACATGGCCCATTTCTGAAGACGCAATAGCCTTGCCTTCTGATCTTAATGATGGATCGAGGGCTGTAAAAAGATGATGGTTGTTGGTCTGAGTTTGGGTAATGCTGTGGCATGCGGGTTCTCAGGATGAAAGCATTGCAAGGCTGTATTTCTCATGCTGGGATCGTTGGGGGCAGGAGGCCTTGCTATCTGTCTCACGGGATGGTACTGCCAAGAGGCGCGTTGCTCCCTTCTCATGACCTTGCAGGGCGTATTCTTTCCTGTGTGCGAGGGCCTGTAATTCTTTGTAACATGGAGGTGTTCATGGGCTGTGTGGGACCTGGCCAGGGTGGGGGTGTTGTTTGTGCTCATACGAGGGACCTGATATTCAAACATCTAATACTATTTGCCACCCTCTAGGATGGCTGCCATTTGTCTAAGATGGTGTTCGCAATTTTGTGTCTTCTATAGTACCTAATATATGCATTACAGTGATCGTTCACCCCCCCTTTTTGTGTATCCCCCAACCCCCTGTTCGCCGAATGTGTCTTCTAATGTTTGTGCCTTATTCAATATCGCTTGGGCGGGTGGGAAGACCCTGTCTCAATCTCCAACACTGGTCTGCTATGCATTCATTTATAATAATACCTCCAATTTAGTTATTTCCTACAGGCTTCCAGTGCCTTATTTACTGATTCACTAGATACAAGGGCAGCACTCGTTCTCTCTTCTCCAACCAAGGCTAATCTGGTATTGCCCAGGGTGCAGGAGATCCTCTTGTAAAATTCTCCTTTTGTGTCTCCAGCACTCATTTTGCACACAGCCAATTCTTGGCTCTGGCACCTCAGTCAGCATGCTCTGCTTCCACAGAACCTCCTCCAGCTATCAGCAGGAGGGAATACAAAGTGGTTATCTGGTTAGTGGTCACAACTCCTAGGAAATCTTAAACCTCAAGGCCATTGCCCATTCGCAACATGATTTAAAGTAGTACCCCCACCAGATTGGTAACTTCTTCATATAAGTTCTTCCTATCAATAAGAAAACTCTTGTCCTTTCTTTTAAATATTGTATTCTGGTCAAAGCACTGAAAATCTACATTCATCCACACGGATACTAATCTTAAAACGATTTGTGCAGCTCTCCCTGAGATTGGTAATTCGTTCTGAGAATGGTGTATTGAATACTCTCTTTCATAGCATATTGAAGCAAGATAACTCTTAGTATAAAGTGCCACATTAATTCACTGTCCTATTACAATGTTTTGGATATATCATATGGTATGCACATATGGCTAAAGACAGTTTTCTGGCCTGAATGTCACGAAGTTCTGGTCATTCGAAAATAGGGCCAGACAAGTGGGCGTGCACTGAATGTATTGTTGGCATAACTGACAAATGTGCATGAAATTTGCATGCAATTACATGCTGCTCACTATGCATGTGCTGTGCATATATGTATAGCAGAGCCCTTAACTGCAGACAGTTGTCTTTAGGGTTCATAGATTAATACTAGCCACCATTACACTTTTATCACTGCGCCAAGATAGAATAAGGCAGACTTCCCCAGAAAATTAGATTCAGAAGTCACATAGTCACTGACCGGACAATCCACACCGCGCATGAACACACTTCATACTTCTGCTATTATATAAGTATGCTAGTCATCTCTGTTGAATTGAAGTTTCTTGAAATTATAAATACTATTTGAATGAAATGGAATGCTTGTTTGTATTTAATGCCTATTCAGACTACAGTCTGCCATTGGGCAATTTCCCACAAAGTGCGTCAAAGCCCTAGCAGCAGCTGTAAGGCGCTATACAGTTATCACGTAGCATTACATAATATGTATTGGGGGTAGTAGGGAACACAGAGTACAACTCACTGAGTATCCAGTGTTATTATGAGCATTGGTAATACTGTTTCGTAAAACAGTGGACAAATAGTCATGTTCTAATTTGAGATTTACTATATATATAACAACAAGGACCGTTTTGGGATTGCCTACTGTGGGTTGCCCAATTCAATAGTCACACTTAGGAAACACACAGTTTCTTTGTTAAAAAAGATGATTCGAGTGAGCACGTGTCTCTAACTTGGCTTTCAAGCATATGTGAGTGCACTGTGGCGTGCTAAAAACACATGTTGGGCCACATAAAGAGTGGGCCATGTGTCTGCTGCTTTCTAGATGAAAAGAACTGGAATCTTTAATGGGTTTTCTCTGTCAGGCAGGTGCAGAAGTGTTAAAAAAGAAGAACAAAGGATATTCTTCGGTGAATCTTTCTCTCTCGATTCTTTCGTAAAGGTGGGACCCTCGGGGTTAGTTGGTTTGGGGACCCATAGTCCAAATGCACTGACTCTGGGTGATCTTATTGTCCTCTAGGTCAGGTCATTTCATAGCCGACCGGTTTCTGTGCTAAGGGGTAGTTAGACCACATTCATCAGGGCTTGAATTGTGGGCATATAGGTGAGTTTCCTCTTCGTTACTATTGCAGCGTTGTCTGCATTAATGCGATTACTCTACCCTATCCGTGTAGACAGTAGTTTTTGCAGGGAGGGGTGAGGCGGCCTGTGACCTGCTGCTCGTGTCTGGTCGGTCTGGCGGGCCGCGCGCGAGGAGTTCTCAACCGAGAAGGGTAGAGGAATCACATTAATGCAGACAACGCTGCAATAGTAACGAAGAGGGCACTCACCTACATGCCCACAATTCAAACCCTGATGAATGTGGTCTAACTACATTACCACTGTCAAAATTGTTAAGACGAACTACATTAAACCCCTTCAATTACAAAGAAAGAGTTATATTCGTTCACTTTTCTGAAGACCTGCAGTTAATAGGCTGATTAGTTTTCAAAACGTCTTTTTTGGCATAGCATGACAATCTTTGCAGAACAATGTTTTTTTTCGATGAACACTGATGAAGAAAAGCATCATTATCTTTACACTGTTATTTTCTGAAACCGTGTTCTTCTACCTATTTTATCATATTCAACCAGAATACCGTTCAGCTCATGATTATTATGTGAGTGTATGTACTTACCTGTTGTCTAGAAATCCCCCTTCTTTCCCTCTCCTGTGTACCATAATGAATAGGGTATTCTGCAACCAGGTAGTTATCCTGATACTAGCGTTAGGGGTGGTAAGGTTCTCCCATAATGCCCTTTTCTGATTTTATATAAAGAAAAACGTGTATGTAATCTTGCCTAGTGCTTGTCTGAACTACTATCTTAGGAGTAAAAATGTAATAAAAACAATATGTAATATTCAGTATAGTGCCTTCTTTTGTGTAATCAGTTGCACCTAGCCGTCAGCCCATCCTCTCCTAAGAGTGAAGCCTGACTGCTCTGCTGTGTGTCCCACTGAGAGGGTGCTGGTCTAACTTTCTGCACACGCTTTTCCCACCCTAGAACAGATCTCCTCACAGCTCTCGCCAAATGGCGGTAGACAAATCTCTCTAGCATATATCCTGTGGGCACGGAAGCAAAAACTACAAATCCCATTGAGCCAAACAGTTACAATAATCAGAGTGCAGGCCTAGCCCAGCAATCGCAGCCATTCTTTAGCGACAATATCAGAATGTAATGGAATTGTAGAACTTTCTTTGATGTTTGGGATGAATCAGGTTGGAGCACATTATATTCCAAAACTTGCAAAGCTCACAAGACATGTTCTCACCCAAAGTTCTTCTTTAATTTTAATAAGATTGGGTTTTAATTTTAAAGAGGTGAGACAACTGGGAAAGTGATGTGGACATCTTTGTTGAGGTTTGTGAATGACTTTGATTTGCAGCCGTTCATGTGCATGTGAAGATCGTATTTTAGTGGTGAAACCAAACCCATTCCCAGATTAATCTAATTTTGTCTTTGGCTAAATTTTTTAGGAGAAAATAGCGCATTGCCATGATTATGATCTTCTTAGAACCAGAGCCCATCAAGTGATTGGTTGCCATAATGAGAATTCTATTCCAATAGACTAGTCACTAACTCAGGCACCAAATCTAGATAATGGCTAAAACGTCGGTGTCCGTGCAACGCCTCCATGTGTTTGGGGCTGCCAAACCAACTCTCCATTGGTATCTGGCAACAGAAAAGCATTTCATGTTCCTATGGAACTTTCCTGAGATGAAGGGCCTGGAATATCTGAAGGGCTCTACAAAAATGCTGATGCAGAAAGATAACTGCAGTCACTGCTAACAATGTACCTGCCTTTCACCCTTCTACAAATTTAGGGACACTTAACCTACATGAAGATGTTAAGGCTATAATGATCTGAGAGCCCACAGGTTTTAATGTCTCTGAGATCCCTGTCCATCAAACATACTGGGCCAGAGAGGTGCAATTTGGGATCTACTTGTCTGCTGAAGGCCAGGTCTTGGAAAGTTGTCACATTTTATCTCACTGAATTAATGACAGGAAGCATTCACGTTGTTTCTCTTTCTACTCTCTCTTGGCACTTTCTCTAGGTCAAGGACACCCACTTTCTAAACTCAGATCATATACACAAATGGTATCAGGTTTTTATCGCTGGTGCATTTGATGTAATAGTTTCTTCGGTATATTGGAACTCTCCCAATTCTTAAGAGACATTGAAGCCCAACTCCCATTCAGGAAAGCTTTGGTAGAGTGGCTATTCCTGGGCTAACTCATCCCATCCAGTTGTGGATAATCTTCACCACCAGGAGGCCACAATGATGGCGAGGGTGTTCTTCACAAGTAATATTAACAGAAAATACTAACGACACCCGCCAAGCTAGCTCTCTATCTCACTCAGTCTCTTATCACTTCCTCTGTCTGTGCTTTAGTGCAAGAGCAACACTGAAGCCTTCCCCGGCAGGAGGGACTGAGTGAGGTAAGGGGGCTATAGCTGAGCATAGACAATTGCTCTGTTTTAGTAATCGTTTGTGGTGTGGGTGATGCGAGCTAAGGAACCTCTCTAACATTTGCAAAGGGGGCTGCAGGGCGGAGCAGTGGCTGTTTATGTAGAGTGACCTGATTTTCCAAATAAAAAATCAGGACATGCCATGAATAAAAAAGTAGGATTGCAATTTCATAGTAGCTGCCAAACCATGTATACACGACTGCACTCAGAGCAGGCAGCGGGAGCCAGGCATAGTATGTTATCTAGTTGGTAATGCCATAACTTTGGCAGCAATCTCGTACCTTGGAATACTAAACAAGGTCCTCTGAATTCGAAAAACTATTTGGCCAACTGGAAGTCATGCCAATACAGTGCTATTGCATTGAACTGATTTTAAAATGTGCCAGTGCACGAGTCTTTTGTCCTGTTATTCGGGGAGATGTGCAGGCAGAGAGCCACTTGAAGAACTATTCCAAGGTGGCAGTTCTTAACAGGGTGGCATGTGGGGAGAAGTAGTTTCCGCAGACCCCCTCCTAACTTACCCTAACACATTGCCTGCTCATTGATTGCTAGAGCACCCGAACCTTTAAACGGTTAAAAGTAGAATGAACACAACTCTGAAAATCTGTAGTGTGAGGGATCAATTATGATTCAATTAAAGAACGAATTCTTCCAAATATGGACACATGGCCCATCCCTTGACAATAGGTAATACAATCAATAACTATAGCAAAACATTAACTCACAAATTAGAAAAGACATCTTTTTGAAAAAATAAATTATTTCTCATATAGATCCATCCAATGGGTGTGTTTCTCATAAGCATTAGAACTGCAGATGACCCTGGCCTCAAAGTTAGCACCATATATTGAAAGGTCAGAGAGGGTCTGTTCCTCGAACTTAAAATAAACGGATAAGGAATAAACGAGGCTGCTTACCTGTTGCCTGTTTTGAGATACTGGCAAATGCCATTTTGTTTGCACTCAAAGACCGTTTGTTTTTTCGTTTAATAGCGTGCAAAAATCATAAAATGACGACCACGAGTGAGCCTTCTCACAGTCGCAACAGGAAAGAGGTGGCAGCAACTACGTGAGGCGTGATGTGCCGAAGAATGAGCGGGAAGCGGACGCAGGCAGGTCCCAGACAGGCTCCAGAAAACAGAAGACGTCACCAAACCGCTATCTCTTCCGCCTAGACCTGGAGCAGCAACGAAAGGGAACCAGAATTACACATTACAAACTCATTATCTGAAAACTGCAAAAAGGGAAGTCTATCTGCTAGGAGCCCATTTTCTCTTTTAACGCTCTTATTTTGGGACTTTTTCATCACTTCAGAAGGAGCTAGCTTCTTAATAACTTGTGAATTTCATAACAAATAAAGCACAAGTAAAGAGGGGAAACTATTCTCCCCAAGGCAACGACTCTTCACTGGATGCAACGTGCTTCTGTGTTACTTAACGCACACTGTATTCTAAGCCAATGCCGTTCATCAGCTCTTTCTTGCATTTTGGGATTTGCGGTCCTTCATTCAGAAGCAAAACTACAAGTCACAGAATAAAAAAAAGCATGACTGAAGGTGCTGCTCGCAACTGACTGGGGACAACTTCAAATACATTCACATTTCTGTCACCAGGTAATGCACATACTAAACTCTCTTTCATACCCTTATACCCTCATAGTATAAATATGTTAAAACATTCTACGTTCACAGCTCTACTAGGCCAAACATGGGTATTGGGAAGATGTGCGCTTTATAAACACTGTTAATACATCATAACATACTGTACCATGCCATAACATCCTTATGAATCTGGCTGTTTGACGGCACCCACTGTCAGTCTGAAGAAACCTCTCCATTCGCTATCACTATAAGCTACAGACACCTCAGCCTTCATTATGCAAATAGCAGTACGCACCATCTGACTTTAGACATGGCTACTGCCGCTGCTGTGCGGTCCTCCCCACCCCTTTTGGAAACACCCCTGTTCTCAGATGATTCGACTAATGCTCTAGCCTCCTCCTCGGTCTACCCCCCAATCCTTCATGCCTCTCCACAAAGTACTGAACTCTGCCACTAGCACACCCTGTACCTCCTCCCGCCTCCTCCCACCCCCTCCATTCCAGATGGCTGTCCATGTGCTATAGATTCCTCTTCAAATATCGTTTTCTTATTTTGAAGACAATCCATGCACAGCCCTACTATTATGAGGGTAACTCCTTCCTTCGCTAATCTCCCCCTAGCACTCTACAGGCACAAGCACTTCTTTCTGTGAGGAAGTTTTACAAAAGTCCACCTTTGTTGTTAGCAATGGCTAAACAGCCAGACTCATTTTAGGAGGGAGGGCTGTAGGAGGTACACAGAACCGAGAGTATACACATAAGCCAAAGAAACACTGACACACTAAAAGTTATATAAAAATAATGGTTTATTTCATATATACATCAAGATAAGTAATTCTTCAGAAAGATAAGTACTATCACAGACAATCAGTAACGTAGAAAAAACAATGCATTATTCACAGTTAGTAAACCACTTTTGTACTACTTATGGAGGAATGGCAGTATGCAATTCAAAAGGTAAGTAAAATACTTTTGTAATCGCATTCAGAATATCTTTTTTTCAGGTAAAATTGGATGAAACAAAACCAACATAAAGCAAACAAATGCTTGGCAATAATGTCACACAGGCCTTAGGCTTTAGTAGTCCATCACTATCTAATAATGAGGGTCTGAGGGTCAAATTGGAGGGCAAAACAGGCAAGGCACAAGCTGTAGAAAGTTCAAAGGTTCCAGAGGAAGTCTTCAGTAGCAAGTAAGTAAAAGACTTTTTGTTTGGAAAAGGACCAGGGACATCGGTGAAGGCTCCCTGTAGGCACACAGGTGTTAGGCCTAAGCGAAAATGTATGGGCAAACTCCCAAACACACGCTTCACCACTCCAGCAACACAGGAGCAGCAAAGTTACTCTAGGTAAGTTTTACCAAGAGTCTCACAGTACCTTACAAGTGAAGAACAGGCTGCAGCATGAGGCCCGAGCGATGCAGCAGCAATAGACCCGGAAACCGGATTGTTCGTCAGGTAGAGGAAACAAGGGATGCTGGAATGGATCTTGCAGCTGACGTCGAGTGAAGAGGCTTCCAGCAAAGGATTCTTTATTGTTCTGTGATTTTGGTGCCTTTTGGGAAGCACCAGTGAAATACGATTACCGCCCGGATGATTAATCTTGCTTTCTCGATCCAGCACTCTGGTGAGGGGACTTCAAGGAGTGGAAGGAGTCCACCAAAGTTTCAGGAGGATTTGATCTTCAGAATATGATGCACTGCAGTGTCTACAGATCCCAGGCTATTGGGGGTTTGCAGCCGTGAAGATCAGAGCTCGTCGTGGGATGGTTCGAAGTGCAGGTCATCTCAAGACTGATTGGTCCCATCAGTATAAAGGAGAGAGTCATCCTCTTCGGAGTTCTCCTGATGCTTGGAAGAAGGGGTTGGACAGCAGTGCTTCAGAAATCTCTCTTCTTCTTTGTCATTGACTAGTCTGCTCTAGGGGTCAGCTTATCTTCAGCCTCATGATCCATGCCTCTTATGAGGGAACCCAGCTAATCAGCACCCATGTACCATTCAAACTCTGAGTGTTGGCTGTTATTTCAGGACAGCCAGCCTCCCAGTTGTAACTGGTTCCAGCCAGGCACAGCAGAAGACAAAGAACAGTGAAGTTTCAGAGTCCTCCCCTGTTTCCTGTCCTCACAGACAGACTGGTGCCTTGGTGGGCTTCACAAAAGGAAACTGCCGAAGTCAAAAGTCAAAATAGGACCTCCCCCACACTGCACGGCAGAAGAAGGACCAAGAAAGGAAGTCAAAATTGCACAAAAGTAGGTATGATAAAACCACTGCCAACGGCCATTCAGATTAGCTTCTCACTAACCAAAAAGTTACCGAGCAGTGAGAAAGGGGATACAGTGTAACCCCTCAGCACTCCTCATAAGATGGGGTGTGTTGATCTCACAATATAAAAGATAGGAAGGATACTAACTATCCCCTGCCCTTGGGAACATTTGTCCCCAGAAGGGAAATAACAGAAAATAAAATGTGACACTCAAGGGCTCCAAGCAACACTGCACATAAAGTGCTGTATGCTACAAAAGTCAAAGCCAGATGCCATAAAACTTGAAGGAAAGTATTTCACTGAGGAAAAAGGTAAAAAAGAAATACAAAAGTATCCCAAGAGAATGGGTGAGTGTGGAAAAAGGTTCCCACTCACTCAGGAGAACTGACAAAACATCCAGAAGTCCAGCAAAAAGTGCTGGGGGACTCACATGTGAAGGGGATTTCACATAAAAATGAAAAATCTACCTAACAACTTCTCAACGTATCGGTCCACTCTCCACCCTGCACTGTCTCCTTTTCGCTCCTGGCACCCTACCAATGGAACTCCCAACCCCAAGAAATCAAAACCTTGCCACTGTCCAAAGGTTTCAATTAGACCTGAAGGTACTGCTTGATCTTGAAGGTAGACCCTTGCCGTCATCCAATGTCATTAACCCCACTCTTTGATCCCACCGGCTTCCAGGGTATATCTGTGTAACTTGTATAAACACCTATCAATGGTTTGATTGGCAACTGGTCAACTCGGCAGTATTGTCTCAGTTGTATATACCATTGTACCTCCTCTTGACACCTTTTCTACTTTTCCCATGCCAATGTAAAGCATCCCGTCAAGGGAATGCTCCATTCTGTATTGTAACTGTAGAAGCATTGTTACCCTCTCTGTAATAAATGTAAACTACAAATACTTTCCGCGGATGGTCGATGATGGATGTGAAAGCCACTGCATGTCACCACAGGCAGGTAGGTAGCTGCCAATGGCAGGTGGGAATACACACCCATTCCCAGTCTCTTCTGCACAAAATAGCACATGGATATAACTGAGGAGCAGAGAATGGGAAAAAACGTCTAGTAAGATATGGCTTTTGATGGTGGTACTCTGTGCGTTTTGCTTTAATGGAGGGGAGGATGGGTGGGGGGGAACAATGTGTTCCCCTAGACCAGTGTCAATTGGTGTGGGATCCCAGATGACTGACCCAACACACAGGAATTGGTCACCAAAGGCATCCTCCCGAGGTGAGGGTGCCACACAACTCTCTCCACCTAGCAGAGATATTTTGGCGATGAGAGCTTGAAAGCAAGGAGAAATGTGACTAGACACTCACTAAAATGGACTGCTGTGTTCTTTTCACTGCTCGCTCATCTGGAGAGTCATTTCCTTTAATAGTCCTAATATGCCAAGTCATTACTGTCCAACTGAAATATGTACCCTCCATCAGTGTTTAAATATGCCCCTAAAGTCTTGCTGAACGAGTGTGCATCTTGGGACCGTCTCACCCTCTGCCAGTTTGAAGATGCAAGGATTTTACCAGATGTCCCATACCTGGAAGCCTAACTTTCTGTTGAATAACCCCCTGAAATCTCACTTCTTTCAAATCTAGGACCTAGAAATCTCTGATGCATATCCAAGGCTGCATTCAGCAGAGAGGATGGGTGAGACATCAGGTAAGGCATCCTCGGTGATGAGGGATTACCTCCACATCCCTCTTCTTTGTCCCAGTACTTCTGAGGTACCACCCCCTGTGGCAGGAACCCATTTTTTCATTGTTTACAGACCTCATTTCTTACCACCAAGAGAATACCACCCACAGATTACTGCCAGTGCAGACCAGTTTGTTGGAGCAGGGAGCAGAGCTAAAAATATTCAAGGAGGACTATGAGATCGCCGGATAAAAAGTTAAGCATTACTTTGTTAAAAGCAAAGGAATGTATATTCCGAACCAGCCTTTGAGATGCTCTGGAGACACACACCCTGTGTCCCTCACTCTTTGCGTTGACAGCCTTTAAGTAAGGGCAATTTATAAGTGATGGCTCATTTAACATTGGCTTTACACAGTATGTGCTTAACATTTCAGGGTTAAGAACTGAACATGGGGCATTTTTTATTTTGAAGGCCAGCACAAACCATCAGTTAGCTGACCAAATCTAACATACTTCCAAGCGAATTAACGTGCCACAAAGAAATAGTTTGAAATTATGTTTTTTATTTTCATGTCTTTGACACACCAAAACCTTTTTTAGTATATTTTTAGTTACATTTGGCGCATGCCTGCAAAGGTTAACTATCATTTTCTTGCTTTAGTATTCTAGTGGCTGCTTTGGAATATGGACTAAATGTATCCGCTCAGCATGAAATGTCTTTTCATTTTCTTAACGAGTCAACCACTGCCTAACGCACAGTAGATGGCACCTTAATGTGACTTAGCACCTTGATTAGGAAAGCAGGGTTCATTGTGTGTCAGCATGCAGACAATAGTCCATGGCAAATAAATACAGTGACATTTGTGCAGCAATGATTTGTGTGCTGCACAAGTCACCACCCTGTTGGTTAAGGGCATCTATGTGGTGCTCCTCTATGTAACAGCACATATGCTTGTTTTTTCTGATGCGCCCCATGTCCATATAATAGCACACTGGAACGTTTTGTGTATGTGGCTCTGACGAGTATGCCATACTGTGCCCACACTTAAACACATAAAGCAATCAAAGAAGTTGCCTCAAATTGTACATCCACTAGACCAAACACCCATTGTATACTGCCACACCGATTTTCACTAGCTGCAGACCAGCACCAAGAAGAGGTGCTAATGCCAGTTCTGTTAGGTAAAGCTTGGGCCTGCTCTTTTTTGCAGAAATAACCCTTGAGGCCTGAATAATGGTGAGGAGGTAGTTAGTGGCTGAGGAACTGTGGGCCCTTTACCATGCATTAGAAGCCGGTTTTGTTTAAAAAGCTTTATCAGCTTTTAGTGGTCAGGCTAAAGTTTGTAAGATGTAAAATCCTTCCTGGGTATCCTGTTTGTGCACTGTTTATTGGGTGTCTCTTGTAGGGTATCCTTTCCTGTCTATACATACAATTCCCTAAAGATGTTTCTTTATTGGGGGCTGGGCATGCTAACACTGAGACCCAACCCCCGGTCATCTACAATTCTCCAGCATTGGTTCTTTCATAGATTCACATGCTGTGAATATTTCCCATCGTCAGGCTCGGAATGCTCAGTTACCTTTTTTTTTTATTTTTTATTTTTTATTGTGTTACAGTTCCAAAAGAACTTTTCACAAATATACATGTAGAAAATATAAAACATATAAACATATTAATTTTTTAGCAACACTTAAAATTGACTGTAGATACATAGAAGAAGTAAATACAACCATATATATACTAAAAGGCTAGACATATTGCACAGCAAATTCAGATACAGAGGCCTAACCGTCGATATTTTCTAAACTCATAAGCAGTTTGACATCATCATCAAATTTATCTAGGCGTTCTTTGGCCACTTTCCATATCTGAGTAATGGCTATAGTCAGATAATTACTCCTGCCAGAGAGACAGCGCAACCAAAAGTTTTCACTCTCAATATCAATAAATTCCCTATCCAATTTGGCAAAATATTTGTTATAGATAAAACTCATCGAATAACAGCAGGAAAGGACATGTCTAATAGTTTCCACCATATCATTCTTAGCACAAAGTCTGCAAATCCTTTTATCCTTCGGAAGGTCTCTCCACGATCCGTGAACCCCCAGGACATCAAGGCGATTGAGTCTAATGTCCATGAAGATTGTACGATTTAGCTGTGATGGCATGAGAAGGAGGTATCTTTGAGGTACTTTGAAGCTGAAAGGCATCAGTGCGAAGGTATGTAAAGATCTCATACTAGAGACCTTCTCGTGGCTGGATACCCAATCACACTTTTCGATAACATCTTTTAGGGATTTTAACACTGCACCTTCACCATGTTCCCATCTGGGTTTCCAGCAGATTTTATCAAACATTTTCAGATTGAGACTTTTAAATTTAATAAGGGCCTCCATCTTACCCTCCTCCAAGCCTTCCTTTAGAATATAAAGAAGAGTGCTAGGCCGTGCAAATTTAATTTTTATGTACAATTTGGCCCTATTATGTTCATTTTGAGCAGCCATAGAGATAAGCCCTACTTCCAGACGAACTGCCTGAATAGGAGTATAGTTATTCAGACCCAGTAGTCTGCGCTATATGATTCTTTCCGTGGTATAAGCCCAATCTGACCAGTCAGAAAATGAGGTCTGTAATGCATATAGAAACATAGCCACAAGTATTTGTTTATAAATATTGATGATTCCCAACAGGCTATATCCAGCTTTCTTTTTTGAGAAAGACATGACAGCAGTAAGAGTGGCCATAACTTTAGCTCTTTTATTCTGTTGAACCAGCTTATTAAGGGTCCCTCTTTCCCCACATAGCTCATATCCCAGATATTTATAGGAATTGACTTTCCTGATCGCACCCAAAGAGCAAGGAATCACCTGCTTATTGCAGCTATTTCGACCAACAGCCATAAACTGTGTTTTGCCCAGATTGATAGTTACCTTTTGCTTCACCCTGCTATAAGCAAGACAAACCTACATTTTGTTGCCTAACACCCTTGTAATGGGTGGTTTTGGTCCCCACCAATGGACCCTTGAGTAGTCCTAGACTAGACCGTCCTCTTCCTCTTCCCCCAAGATTCTAACCAAGTGTTGAGCTGAGGGAGTCCCCTGGTTTTCGACAAGTAGAATCTAGGCCAAATTTCATTAAAAAATAACTTTTCTTCTTGTTCTCGTCAAATTCGACCATCAAGTCTACAATATGAACGTGTGACAGATAAGTGGGGATGGAGGGCAAAAGGAGACCCCTTTTTAGGCATGTGCCACTTGCGGCTTGGAAAATGTATATGAGGAAGATGAACACTCTGATTGGACATACTGCTCATAGCCCATTACATGGTTCACAACTGCACTGTAGAGATCTCACTTCCAAGACACTCAAGTATAGAAACCGAAGGCTGGTCTGCTAGCTCAATCAGGGGAACTACACCGAGTACCCATCTGATGTCGAATCGACCCAAAGAATGGGCACTCTTGCAGGGAAACGACTGCGGTTGAGGGAATGGGCCAGGTCAGAAGAGCAACCGATGGACGAAAAACACAAAGCACTGAGTCACCCAAGGCTACGAGCCGTAGACGATGGGCGAGAAGAGGCCATCCAAGGGGCCATAGAGGCTGTTGTCAGCTGGAGAAGGTCTGTCGTCACCTGGACCGAAGGAGGCAAGTCGACAGAGAAGCAAAAACACAGGCATGAGTCAAGGTCAGTGGGAGAAGACAAAACCTTGTTAAAGCCACCACTGGTTCCAGAGGGGGGCACAGGAAACACCCGAAACCTCCAGGGTTAGCTACATCTTCCAATGCCATAGATAAAACCCCCTCATCATCGACTGCACTGAAAGGGTATAAACAATCGTAGTCGAAGATCATCCATGCGCCAAATGGCACATAAGCACACTTCATCCTCATGGACAGAATAAGAGCAGCAAAAGCAACCTAAGGTGGACCCGTCGATGACTATGAAGCACAAACACAAGGGCAGCTCGCTGACCAAACATAGGGCAGATAGCCCCTCGACGACGCCTCACAGAACTACCCTGTCCAGGATGCTCCACAAGTCCAGTTCTTCGACAACGCTCCCATAAAACCAGCTGGTCCACGACACTCCACAAGGCCGGCCCGTCGACGACACTCCATAAAACCGGATCATTGACAAAGAAGCCCACGGAAAAAGACTGCACAGGCACGGACACCTTGCCTCTGCCTACAATAACCTCAGGGGGGAAGGAGAAATCCCCAGGACTCAAGAACTCAAAGAAACAGCAGGACTCAAAGAAAAAGCAGGGAAGAAAAAGGTATAATGCACCTTAAAAAACCCACTTACACAGGACGGAAGGACAGACATGTCCTGTTAATTGCAGTATTGGAGGTCAGGCAAACCCAGCCCTGACCGCACACTTGCAGCCTATTGGTAGAACACAGGTGTATAGAAGCAGAACACAGGTGTATACAAGCAGACTGCTTAGAGAGCAGAGAAGCAGTTGGGAGAGCAGAAGGGACGATGCGTGCCTGAGACCAGCAGTGAATCTCTTCCCTGTCTGAAGCCAGGTTCTGCCAGAATCATAGAGCGAGCTGGGGGTGCTGTCCGGACCAGAGAAGCCAAGGAGCGGAGAGCAGCAGAAGCTGAAGCCTGGAGGAGAGTGGTGTGCCGAGACGCTGGCCCGATGTTTGTGAGGGACTGCAGCGTGGCTAGGGAGCCGTGTCTCCAAGGAGCCAGAGTGAGGCAGCCTTCATCCTGCTGGCGACGTTCAGTGAAGTGCTCATTTCTTTGGAACATGTGCCAGTCCCAAGTGTGTCTGAGGGGCAGGTGGTGAGACCGCCTGTCAATGCAACCTTGCCCGGTGAGTTTCATGAAAGTCAGAGAGAGAAACTCGGGATCTTGCATTTGACTGGAGCGGAGCGGGAGAAAGGCACAGTTTGTAAAGCAGCATGGAACAGAAAGAGAGAGAAAGCATAAGAAGTACAGAAAGTGTAAGAAATAACGGGAATAGGGAAAACAGAAAGAAGGAACACGCACTAGCGGCGCTGAAAGAAAGTAAAGCTGAGTAAAAGCATGTGAAGTGTGCAAGAGGCACGAGAAACAAGTGGGCAGGTGCAAGTACACACGATAAAGAAAGAAAAGTGTGTAAGAGGTATGATATAAACACAAGAAACCAATGGAAGGTGCACAGTGAAGGAAAGGGTGCAAGTGTGCACAGTGCAGAAAAGGGTGCAAGTGTGCACAGTGAAATAGTCACTGAGGATCATATCGTCCGATATCATTGCTTAATATCGTCGCGAAGATATATACAAGGATATTGGCAGCTAGGCTGGAAATGTACATGCCTAGGCTAATACACTGAGATCAGGTGGGCTTTATATTGGGGAGGCAAGGAGCAGACATGATGCGCAAAACACTACACTTGAACCACAAGGCAAAAAGAATGACCAGAGAACCTGCTCTCCTGTCCGTCGATACTGAAAAAGCCTTCGACAGGGTGGAATGGGGCTTCCTCGAAGCTGTCTTGAACAAGGTTCGATTCAGCGAGACATTCAGGAGAGGGTTGAAGGCGGTGTACACGTCCCCTAGGGCCTCTGTAGTAGTTAACTCTACTTACTCAAGGTGGTTTGCTCTGGGACGAGGAACAAGGCAGGGCTGCCCTCTGTCCGCGATACTATTCTCTCTATCTCTCGAGCCTCTCGCACAGACAATCAGGGCTGATCATCTAGTGGAAGGTATTAAAGTAAATGGGAAAGATTATAAGATAGTCTTATATGCTGATGATTTGTTACTGCATGTGTCAAATCTGTTACTATCGATACCAAGAGCCATACAACTAATTGAACGATATGGCCGACTGTCCGGCTTTAAAATTAATAAGTCCAAATCAATCCTGTTCCCCCTGAAAGAACCCACCCAACAGGACACTGACAGATATTCCACACTCGGTCTCACCATTGGGGAAACAACATTACGATACCTGGGAATAAACCTCACAAGAAATGTAGATACCATGTATGACGCCAACTTCCCCACATTGCTCTCCCAATTTCATGCTGACCTAGTCAAGTGGTAGAACCTTACGATCTTGTGGATGGGGAGACTTAATGCAATTAAAATGGTGTGCCTTGCCAGATTTCTATATCCATTTCGGCTGCTCGCTATCAAGATGCCAAAGCTGTTTTTTGGTGAGGTGAAGAGGGCCATTCTAAGGTTTCTCTGGCAAGGGAAAAAAGCGAGGATATCTTATGATGTCCTAACTCTTCCCAAAGAACAGGGGGGAGTGCGTCTACCCGACCTTAGAAAATATTATGTGGCGGTACAGCTGCGGATCTTAGTGCCTCACATGCGAAACTACACGCACTTACAGTGGATACACCTTGATAATTGTAACTTCGCTCCGGCCACTTTATCGGAATGGCTCTGGGTGCCAAGAGATAAACTAACCCGTAGAATTAGGCACCACCCCATATTAGGGACCATATGGGAGATCTGGAGGGAGGGAGTAGAGATGAGAGGTATCACCACATGGCCATCCTCCCTGACCCATATTTGGGCACCGAGGATCTGAGACGAGATCCCAGAGCACAGTAGATTTCAACCCTGGTTCGAAGCTGGCCTGGAGAGGGTAGTGTTACCAAAAAACAGGTAAGGTTCCCAAACTTTTTTATCGGGGGACCCAGACTCAAAGGGAACTAGCTCGTAGATGAGCACAATATGCAACATGAAAGTGAGTCTGGTACCCCTCGTTCCATTCCCCAGTGTTCTAAAACGAAGCCACAATTGAATCAACCACAGATGCCTCACATATAGGCTACTGTCTACAAACCTAAACCCAAAATGTATATAATGATTAAAAAAGACTTGATTGAAAAATTTATTATTTGCACATGTTGTATAACATTAAAAGGCACTAGGTGCCAAACACACAATAAGACACATTTTAGGGCACTTTGCCAATGAATTAAAAAGGTATGAATCACAAGAAAAAACCAAAAAAAAAAACCAAAAAAAAAAAAAAAAACCCCAAAAAAAAACGTTGTTCAACAATCAAACGTCTCAGAAAGGGGATACACACAACAACAAGGTCTTATAGCAAGGTTTCATATCATTCGAACCACTTTGTTCATGTGAAACACAATCCCATATTGAATTAGCATGGGTATTCTAGATCGTTGTCGACATGTTTCGGCCTAGAGAGGGTAGGACAGCTCTGGAGGGTGGGCGGCTTACTCACGATTACAGAACTTGAGAACGAGTTAGGAATAGGCCCCCTCCCTGTCTTCCACTACCTGCAACTCAAAGGCATACTGATGAGAGGGCCATGGAAAGAGAAAATACAACGGGATCTTACCCTCTTCGAGACTATTCTCAACACTTTCATGGAGATTAAGGGCCTTATATCCATTATGTATCCATTATGTATAAAACTTTAGTGAATACGGGGAAAGGGTCCACAATTAACGGGAGAAACATATGAATCTGGAAATAGACCCTGAGTTGTGGACAAAAATGTGTAAGGGAGCCCCACTAGTATCCACTAGTATCCATTATTTTCAGATGAAGGGATAGGGTTGGTTTGGCAACTGGTTTTGTGAGATTGAACAGATAAATTCCACATCATCTAATACCTGTATGTTGTTTAACCTGTGTTGTTGAAATCTCAATAAAATCAAATTGAAAACAAATTTCAAAAAGAAAGCAAGAAGGAGTCCAGGAAGTACCTCAAAGTGAAAGGGTGGAAAAAAAGAAACAGATGGGTGCAAGTGTGCACGATAAAGCAAAGGAAGTAAAGGAGAGCAAGAAGGGGTGCAGGAAACACATGAAGGTGAAAGGTTAAATAGGAAGAGCAAGGAATAAGGAGAGGGGTTAAAGGTCAGAGTGGTCACGCTTAGGAGGAGCAAAGAGCCCAGCATTCTCGAAAGTCTCTGATACTACCCCATGTAAGAAATGTACAGTGAAAGATACATCCTGACTAAGAGAACTTTGTTTGTTAAAAGAAGGAAGGGACCTACGCTTGGAGAAGGGAACCCTGAGAGGCCTAACAAGAGACATGGATGAACTGTGTAAAGAGAGGCCTACACTTGGGGAAGGGAACCTGACCAGAAGTGTGTATTTATTTTTTTGGGTACTGGAAAAGTCTGAGCTTGTGAAGGGAACCCCAAGGGACCTAGGGATATTGTGAACGTTGTTGATTTGCTGTCAGAGCCCTACACGGAAGGTTCTAAGGTTCCCCTTTTGAATTGAACTATCTTGCACTGGCAGAGCTATACCCATTGTTAAGACTATCTGAAACTAGCAGTGGTTTACATTTCCTTTTCTTTGAACCACTATTTTGTTCCTTTTTAAAGGCTTCCTTACACATTTTTGTAAAGAGTGAGGGCAAGCATAGGTTTAGGCACAGATGGATTCTTGTTTTGGACTTTCAGACAGCGATGGCCCTTAGAAACATCAGTTAAGGGAACCGTCCCATTAGAGTTAGGGTCAGTTAGGCATTACACCAAGTCAGGAAAATTAGTAAATAAAGGTTTTAAAACTAACATTTTTGAGTGGTTCCATGTGATGCTAACGAATCAACAAATAATGAAAACATTTATAGCAAATTTAAAATAACGCTTTCTTACCTCGCCCCAACCCCCTCCCCACCCATTTTTACTCCTTACCCCACCCCCGATATAGACAATATTTTTTTGTTATTTTTAATTAGTTATAAAAGTGATTTGTTATTGTCATTTCGATGAAATCACTGTATATCTTTTGAGTCTGTGGTTCTCGTGATACCATGTCTCTCTCACAGATAGAAGACATGCACTTCCAATTCAAAGAATCACGCTTTGAGCTCAAGATGCCGCCCAAAGTTTTCACCAAAGTGCTATGTCTTACAGGGGCATATATTCACACGAGTAGAATACAAGCTTCCCTCTGTATGGATTATTGGCTTGGCAGATCAGGGCTTCAACCAAGGAGCAACTAAAAGACCATGTAACAATGACATAAACAACTCTGAAGTCCTGAGGTTCCTCTTGAATTGGGAGCAATCTCACCCAGCACTATCTCTGAATGTTCAGTTCCTAGGAGATTGATTCTGAATGACATGGGAATTGGTTCTTCTTTTGGAGAGAGAGAGAGAGAGAGAGAGAGAGAGAGAGAGAGAGAGAGAGAGAGAGAGAGAGAGAGAGAGAGAGAGAGAGAGAGAGAGAGAGAGTGTGTGTGTGTGTGTGTGTGTGTGTGTGTGTGTGTGTGTGTGTGTGTGTGTGTGTGTGTGTGTCTCATCCCTGGGTGAGGGTACACAGGCACTGGAGGACAAACTCTTAGGATTTCTGACGGCAGTTTCCATCATCATCCAAACTTTATTCGGCCATGGGGCCATCAAAGTACATCCTAGCACATACATTTAATAAACAAAATCAAATAACACCACCTCATGCCAAAAAAAAATATAAGAGTGGGGAAAGCAACAGTGGAGAGAAACCAACCCCATTCAAAATTACACCAAGTCAAAAAGGTCCTTCCACAGTGGTCCCTAGTTATCATCGTCCTAGAGGAATAAGGTTCTCGCCACTTAGGGGTGTGTTAAATCAGGTGGCTTCAAATCGACCATCAGGACCTTGCTGGAGGTACTGACTGGTTGAGATCCCACCCTTGGCCAACCGACCATCCCACCCAGATATTCCTAAAACCCCTTTGGCCACTCTCCAGTACCAGAAGACCAATTTAACGGTGCCATAGGAATTCAAGCCAATGTTTCGAATTCCGGAGCATCCCAACATAGATTCTCTTGATAGAAAGCACATCCTTTCACTATCAGCAACCAGTGCAAGCACTTGTTCAATAGGGCATCCATTGGTTCCTTCTTGCTCTCTGCCAATTTTGGTACCCCATGTAGGTAAGCTATGGTGGATCCAGACCCACCCTTATGATGGCGCACGGATATACTCCCCCTGTGCAAGGACCATATACTCCAGGGACGTTTGTGCTTGAACCTTTTGCAGGGCATGAAGGCTGCTCCACAATTGGGGAAGACGTTGGCTTAAGATAAATCACTCTACTGTGCTCTTGGGGCTTGATTCAGATTTGCCGGGGGCATTGATGTGAGGCCCTACTATGAGAAGCAGCATGTTCTTTGGGTGTTACTGGTTTGGCACACTCCATATCCATATGGCACTCTAGGGGTAAGTTGCTAGATTCCTTTACCGGCAATGGAAGTATCCCCCTGTGCCATTTCGCCACCCCTCCCCTGGTTTCCTACTAGGATTGTGAGCAGTTCCTGGATGGTTGTCAACTCAAAGAGCACCTGGTTACACTTGCACCTCTCATCGGAACAGGCATCATCGGCTGGCAGGTAAGTGTTCAAGTTACAACCACAGGCAGCCACATGTTCCATAGGGTTGGGAGCTCTAAGTGGGGTTAAGTTAAGTATAGAAAGGACCTGCCCCCAGGGCTTATAGAAGAGAGGTACTCACACCAGGCACTACTGGAAGAACCCAAGCTGTCACAAGAACAAAAGGCGGGCTAAGCATAAGCGGCAGAGGTTGCTATATCTGCTACCGCCATGGAACTTGGAGTTTTGGTACCCATAGGGTGGTCAGCATGGGTGGCTATAGTTGGTGCAGGGACAAGGAGCGGATAAGTGGTCTCTAGGATGGGACCAGGTAACTGGGTACAACCAGCAGGGATATCTAGGGGAAGATTCCCCATCGCTGCTACTAGCGACTTTGCTAGACCATGACATAAAGAATAAATGGCAAATGCAGGGTAGGCACAATGGGAAAGTTGGGGGAGACCCAATGGCAGGGGATGCCGGCTGATGTTCGAGGGGAAGGGAATTCCGTTCTGGTATTTCCTTTGCCTTTATCCACACCAATATCCGTACTTGGGGGGTTCCTTCTAGTGGCAAGTGTGACAAGGTCTTCCTGGTTCTCAGCTGGGAGATCCTCTCCAGTGCAGAAGTCAAACTGACCCTCCTGAGGTCTCCAACTGAGTGTCGAGCGATGTCCCCTGGTGGCAACCTTTCAAAGCTGTTGGTACTTCTCCCAGGTCAACATGGCTACCCCCCGGAAAGTGGCAGACTTCTTCACCCAACAATTCTGCCTCTCTTTCTGGGACAGTAGAATTAATTGTGGGGCGACGTGGATTCCCCCGCCCTATGTGTTGCACCACCAAAATCTTACGATTAGCTTTGGGCTCAAGCTCTAGGTCGATTTGTAAACTGCATAGGAGGGCTGACTTGCAGAGAAAAAGTGGGGGAAAGGGTGAAGGGGTTGGGGGCTCCATTATTGGGTTTCCAATGTTCCAATGTTGAAGGAAGCCAGGGCCCTTCTAAAAGAACAGTCACCCACCTCAGTGGTCTACAGTGCCCTCTGTACCAATACCTGTTTCAGTTCGCTCTCACCAAGGGGCTGAAGGGGCTGATGGGTGATCTTCCACATCCAGGTTGCGCCTTGCAATGCCGCAAACACCCTGCGGGACGCCAAAACCCGCTGCCCTTGGACCCTGCCGAGTTTCGGCCCTGTCAGGGAAGACCGCTGTTTAAATGGAAGGGGGGCCTGGTCAATCAGCACAACAGCACTTGCAGGTCTCCAGACCCCTGCAGGACATCAACACCCGCTGCCCCTGTACCCCACCGGGCTTCCAGTTTCCAAACACATAGGAGCTGATGTACAAAATGCAGTGGAGGTTGGAAAAGGAGACTCTTGTGTAACGATTTCCATTACAGCAGCCCTCGCTGATCGCGATTACGATGGATGGCAGTGGTCTGGAATAGGACATGACATTGGAGAGCAGTTAGAATCAGGAAAAATTGAACTTGCAGGGGGCCTCCTGATCATCCAACTGGAGAAAACTAGCATCCTTAACTAGAGTTCTGTGTTTTAGGAAATCCATACAAAAAAAGGAACAAAAAACTGAATGGGAGACTTGACTGAATTTCAAACAAGTCCCCCATTCGGTGGCACAAACAAGTCCCCCATTCGGTGGCATTACAGTGAACAAAGGCAGCATGGGCTGCAGAGGTGTCCCCCGCACCCTGTTCACTGTAATGTCAGCGAGGGTTTCAGGGGTGTCCCCGCACCTGTTGAAATAAAGTTTAGAAGAGGACCCTGCAGCGCCGGCTCCCATCCACGCAAGTGAAGGCAACCGGCGTCGCAAAGGGATGCAGGAGACGACGGCACACAAGGAGGTGTGCCGCCCACAGGTAAGTCAGGGGTTGAGGTGTAAGGGGGTTGTGCGAAATGTCTAATGGAGAGAAAAAAGTAAAGTTATTTTTGGTAAAATAACTTTCGTTTTTTTCTCATTCTGAAATTTTGGATTCGATTAATTTACGATAATCCGAGTTTTAACCACCAGGATTCTTGGGAGATCAGTTGTTGTTAGGAAAGACAACTCAGCAATGGCCTATAGAAAGAAGGAGTGGTGGATCGGTAAAGACTCGTACAACAGATAACTTTTGAGATGGGAGAATGGGCAAACTGCAGTTTGCTATTTGTCAGGGCAGCCCCCTCCAAGGGGACTCACAAGAAAAGGGCAGATGGCCTGTGCAGGAGTTTTCTGTCATCATCATGGGAGCTATGAGCAGCAATGTTCAGTGTGATATGCTCACCATTGTGTAACCTTTCCTTGGATTTGTTTGCCTCTCCTCAGAATTCACAGATTTTAATCTAGGCTCCCATGCCCATATGCATGGGGAGAGGATGAGTTGGCAGTCCAATGTCCAGAAGGGCTTCTTAAGGCATTCCTACCTCTGCCCTTGATAGCCATGGTGACTGAAAATCAGAGACTCTGCTTTGAAGGTGATCCTGCTGGTGGCGTTTTTGGCCAAGGAGGTTGTGTTTTCCTTTTTTAGAAAGTCAGTAATTGGCTCCAATGATTTGGTTACCAACCTACCCATGTCTTCTCCATGAGCATCCCAGTATGTACTAACTAGAAAAGCATGAAATACAGGGAGTGTGCCACCTTTCCCCTCACTGTGGATTGGACATGAGGTGCGGAAGAGGTGGCAATGCAAGAGCAAGGAGGTGTATTTCCTTTGATATGTCTGGGTTTGAGTGCTATATTAAACCATAAATACACAGCATGATATGCATTTGCAAAGATGTGCACTGTTGTAAATATGAGACACCTATGCACATCACAGATTTCCACCTGCTTTCATAAACCAACCCCACAAATCCTTAAACTGGATACATTCTAAGGATTCTTGGAGCATCTCCGAGATGCTCTCGTACAAATCTGATTAACAAAGATTTGCTAACCGCCTAGAAGAAGTTGAATTCTGACGAGTGCACAATACAAATCAAACAGATATAAACACAAACATCAACTGCTTCTCAGAGGTGCTGCAGGCATCACCAGCTCCCCTCCAGTAGAAGATCTCACGTATCAGGTATGAGGCAGCAGATGCAAATCTGGGATGCTCTGAAATGGCAGCTCTAGAAATCTGGAAAAGCATCTACTAACTTGCTCCAAGTCACAAAATGACTTCTGGTCTGCGGGAGACCAGGGATGAGCAGTGGCTAAACTGCCTACTCAGACCCACACTACTAGTAAACCAGCAGTGATCCCAATCAGAAAGGTGAAACAGGTCCAGCCCGAAAGTTATGCCTCCTTCACCTCTTTTAATTAAGGTTCTATAAAAAATATAGGAACTTTAATAATCAAACAATAAAATGCCACCAACCCACTCTTGTAAAAGAAAATCTGAGAATGCAGAACTTGATGGGAGGGGACACTCTGGGAGGACACGCAGGGCTGTTCAGGCAACACTTAAGGCATTTTAAAAATATAATACCTTTGACTAAAATATGGAGTCTATATGAAATGCATCCTGAGTGCACAAGTGGACATTAGACTCCAAGCCTCAGTAAAAGCTCATTTTCTGAACACTGTTATGTTAGGTACATTTCTTGAGCACACGGCCACCTAGGGGTATCTTGGCGCTAGAGAGATGGGCAGTATTCAAACAGGGAGCCAAAAGGGGAAATATGCAAAACCTAGAAGAGCACTGTTTTGAGCACATTTCTAAAAGTCAGATGGTTCAATAGTTTCCTTAATTAGGGTGGAAACTCATCCCAAAGATTGGCAGCCACAATGGAGAAAGCATGGCTGTCCACCCTTGTGCGTCGAAACCTAGGTACAACAAGTAGATCAGCAGAAAAGGATCTCAAGAGGCACTTGGGATGATAGCGTGTGAATTTAGCTTGAAGAAATTCAGCGCCTGGACATGGAGAGACCGATGAACTATGCACAGAGCTTTGAATCTAATGCGCTGGCTAACAGGTAGCCAGTGCAGTGATCGTAGAACTGGAGATATATGGGCTCCATAAGGGGTACCAGTTGCCATCCGGGCTGCCAGATTGTGCAGACGTTGTAGTTGCTGCGTGAGACCCTTGGGCTGGGCCAAGTACAGCGAGTTACAATAATCTAAGCGGTATAAGACCAGAGCTGCAACTACCCAGAGGAGAAGAGGCTCAGGGATCAAAGGGAGCACCTTCTTCAGAACCTTCAGTTAGTAGTGGCCTGCTTGGCAGACAGCTGCGACTTGGTAAGCCATTGACAGAGAAACTGAGAGAATTACCCCTACATTTTTCACTTTACTAACCGGGGTGCGGAGGGGACCAAGAGAGGAAGGCCAGTAAGAGGAAACCCAAAGTGACGGATCCGGAGGGCACCCGACCACCAGGACCTCTGTCTTGTCTCCGTTCAGTTTGAGCCAATTTTGGGGCATCCACTCACCGATGGCAGCCAGGCAACCGAGTAAGCACGACGACATCGTCGGCGTATGAGTAGCACTTTAGGCCGCCGGAGCGGATGAGACACACCAGGGCCCAAATATAGATGTTAAACAAAATCGCAGACAAAGATGAGCCCTGTGGGAAAACGGCAAGTGAGGTGGCAGGGAGTAGATAGAAAAGGTGGCATAGAGATAGTCTGCGTAAGATCTGCCTGGAATGAGGTAAACCAGGCTAGTACCTGACCAGATATTCCTATCTGGGCAAGGCGAGACAACAGGATGGGGTGGTCGACCGTGTCGAAAGCCGCTGATAGGTCTAATAGGATCAGAGCAGCTACCCCACTTAAGTCAACTAGTCTGGACATGTTATCCTGGACAGAGACTAGCACACTCTCAGTGCCACTGAGAGTGCCACTGTGTACATTGGTGGAAAGATAGCTTGTTTTGTGTTCAGGCAGAGTTTGTTATGGATTCCACAAGAAGCCAAAGGCAAGGTTTGTCGCCTCTCATGAGAAACCGGGGATTGTTTACAGGTCAGTGGAATTCAGTGGCTGCACCGGCCGAGTAGCTGTGGAATTGTACTGACAGTAGACCTCTCTGGAAAAATACCAGGCTGTACTTGATTACATTAGAGGGAAAGACATCAGACAGGGAGAGAAAAATTGAGGCACTTAGACTTCTACTGGACTAAAACAAGTACGCGTATTTCTGCCAGTCCGCGTGGTATGTGGCTCTTTGCCAACCTGGGGTTTCCAGTGAAGCACTTGGCAAAGATGATGGGGTTGATAAATACAGCTAACAGGGATGTATTCATTATTGCTTTAATCCTGTATTTTGATTCTGTAACATGTATTAAAGAGACTAAAGAGGCCAGATAAGCACCTGTTTTATAATCTAAATGGAGTGTTAGTTAATTCTTGTGTTCCAAGAAGCAAATTGCCTTCCAGCCTTTTTTAAGTGCAGGAGGGAACCTCATAAGTGAAAAATATATTTGAATTACTGAATGTTGGGAGGGCAAAACACAAGGGTTCCTGCAATTGTTAATGTTCAAGATTATGTTCTTGTATATGTGCTGCGAGGGTGGGAAAACATGTTATGGCTCTTTTCTAGCACCCTAAATCACATGGGGTTCGAGTGTGGATCACCATGAACCCTGCGGCCATGCATGGGCAAAATGTCCAGCTCCAACGGTTCCGGCGTCCCGAGGATTGGAGGGTGACTGGCCTGGTGGGAAGATGGAAGCCCCCGGGCTGGGCCCGGAAATTAAGAGGGCAGTGTGCTTGTTCGGCGGCTCCAATTGGTGACCTGAGTCGGAGCCACATCCAGTGCGCCCTGTGGGCTGTGTCCGCCACCACCCTCCCCAGAGACGCTACTTGTCACGACCCTCGCCCAAAACCCCCTCTGGCAAACCCATTGCCCAGGTGGAGTCAGGACTCGGGCCTCTAGAGCCTGGCATCCTTTTCCAAAACCCTCTTGGGGCCACTCCTAGCGCCTATGGCGCCATGCTCATACACCATGAGAAACATGTGCTTGGGAACTACTTATTGTGTTGTCAGCCAACATGGAGGCATCCACATAGCTTGGTTCCCAGGAACCAAGCTATGCGGTCTAGTGTTTTGGGTGTGGCAGCCTAGGGACTATTTTACCTGGACTACTTTGTTGGGGCTATTTAAACCACACACGACCAAGACAACACGCTTCACGTTACTTTGCAGCTTGCAGCGTGACGCTCACCGTGTCCAGCTATTCCCTCGAACCTCGGAGAAGCAGAACCTGCAAGGAGACAAAAGGAACATAATTAGCAGCAGCATCTTACCTGCAGTCTTCATCTTTAACCACTCGCAGCTACTGAGAACAGCTTCCTCGAATCTGCACGCCTCCCGGACAGAACGACCTGAAAGAGGAAGATAGAGGCAACATTAAAGAAAGCAGTAGAGACATTTGTAAATTACGAACTGCTCAAAAGGCTTACCTGGCTGGTCGCCTCACGGCTGGCACCACTCCGGACATTCCACTCGCGCTGAAGAACAACGCGACCTACAAGGGAGGAAAACACAGGTTAGCAAAGGCAAGACTTCGCAGCGCTGCGCATAGCGCTTACTTACAGCATCATAGCGCTCTTAATGCGCCATCATTTACCAGCGGGGCTCAACCAAACCAGTTCGCCGCGCTGAAGCTCTGCATGCCTAAGGGAGAAAAAAGAAACATTTTAAACACAGAAAGGCATGCAGGATAGCAACAAAACTAAAGAACAGCAATAAGACCTGCCTGAACAATATCAAACGGGCTGCCGCCAGTGAAGTAACTGGACCGCACACGCCCATGAAAGACAACGCGCCCCTGCAAAGAAGTCAGGAGAGGGCCCCAGAGGGGCAGAAATCATACGGGGGTGGAGGGAGGATACTTACCCCGGTCGGTCAGTCTTGAACACAGTCCTCTTGTATTTTCTTGGCAAATTAATCCAGGTAGAGCATTTTTCTCTCGCTTTTGCCATATGTAGATATTTAGCAATTATGTATTAGCACCACACAACCCGGGCGCCAGACCCCTGATTTATAGTTTTTGCTCTTCTCTTTTCCATCATCTTTATACCTTATGTAGGATATCACCAAGACGAGACTGTGACTTTACCTGAGAGTTCTCACTCTTCACATAGACGTCTGGTCCTGTCGCCTGATTTCCCTCCCTGTGTGGCCCACACCCGAACCTCTGGGATCTCAAACACCGGCAGGTAAGCCGACCACCGGTGCCGAGAGTTTCTAAATATTTTTATTTGTACAGCGCCCTAAGTATTAGGGGCCACCACCTCTCTATATCCACCCTTCTGACTCGATATCCATATACTTCCCACAGGGTCCCCAACTAGGAGCCCTGATGAAGGCGGACCTATCGTAATAGAATAACCGCCGAAACGTGACGAAGACAGGGATTCAAACCATATATACATATCCCTGATCGCTTGGAGCTTACATTCCGGTTCCAACCATCAAATCTCACGTTGGCAAGGATAAAAAAGATATCTTGTATCAAAGACCCTGCAGCATTAATTGCTTGAAACTAACAATTGCAAAAAGGGACTATCATTGAACAATACCTAGAAATTGGGCCATGATACTCGTTTATTTACTGAACCAGTATCACATGTATGTCCTATTTGCACTCTTCTTTATGATTTAATCATTATAATGTAAAGAAATGAATATTAATCAAATGTTCTTTGTGTTTTTTGTTTTTTATTGTGTCAAAACACTTATGCACATTGTAATCTCTTTCTACAAAAAAACGTTGCTTCCTAAATGTATTATGTGGATGTATTTGTATTTTGTTCTATTTTTTGGTTGAGATTATAACTTTGTTGACTTCCGATTATGTGTTCTGGTTTTCTTTACATATATGTTTTTGATGTCCTCGGAGGTAGAAAGTGAATGTCTTGCACTTTTTCCTTAATTATATGAGTTACCTTTTATTTTATTTCTCAAACACTGGAAGCACCACCGTAATGTTTGTCCTTTGAAACACACAGCTACTTTATTATTTGGGTGGTTATATAAGAACAGCGGTAGATTCATACTTTAGGATTTCCACAATTTGGAAACCTCTCAGAGATATTAATTCATTATTTGAAACAAAAAGAAAAAAAGAAATAATATGAAAATAATTATTAGCAAGGGTACATTTTTCTGTTTAGATGCTCTTGTATTTTCAGGCAGAACCTTCCCCGCAGACCACATCTGGGCAAAGCTGGGAAGCATACCAGCGAGTAACCCGGCTGGGTGGCGTCCCTGTGGATACCAGGTGAGTGTAACAGAACGCAAAGCCTACCATAACAAATCCACCTGGGCGCCATGGAAACATCAGAAATGGACCAATTGGCCCAATTACTAGGAGAGCTTCGTGCTGAGGTTCATTCTGCCCGACAAGAGACTAATGCCCTCCGGAGAGACCTAATAGTGACCAAAGAACACACTGAAGAGATTAGCAGGCAATACTTGCAATCACAGGCAGGACAGACGCCTCTACCTAGAAGCAATCCAAAACCCCGCCATATCATCCACTCCGGTACAGATCACGTTACCTGGAATAGTTCCCTTGGCACCACCAGAAAGGTTCTCAAGCGACCCACGGAAGTATGCGGCATTCATCAATCAGTGTCGCCTTCATTTTCTTTGTAGGCCTGGAGCATTTCCAAACAACCAAGCTCGAGTAGCTTTTGTCTTAACATACCTGAGTGGTAGCGCAGCAGATTGGTCGGTGCCGTTGGTAACCCATGACGATCCTCTATTACATGACTTTGGGGGGTTCCAGAGAGAAATGGAAAAACTTTTTGCTCGCCATACCCAGGAACAAGCAGTAGACAATGAACGCATGTCCCTCCGACAGGGGAATCAGGACTTGTTAACGTACATTGCTACCTTCAACAGACTGGTTGCCGAAGCTAGGTGGCCAGAAAACAAAAGAACCAAGTTATTCCATCGAGGCTTACAAGGCAAATTAAAGGACGTCTTAGCCCAGGTGGTTCATCCACCCAGAGACTGTGCCGAATTCATAAATCTGGTCGTGCAGTTAGACCACCGGTTGCAGGACCGAAAAGCAGACTGGTCTAAGACGGACCCTCGGACCATGTATCCTCAACCAAGGGAAAACACACCCCGTGTACCTGAAAATGCTGTAGAACCCATGCAGATTGGAGGGATACGGCCTCCATTAACAAAACAAGAGCGGGACAAAAGAAGACAACAACAACTTTGTTTGTATTGTGGGAAACCAGGACATTTCCTGAAGGACTGTCCAGTAAAACCCCCAAGAAGAACAGTCGGGGCCACAGAGAAGGATGAAGCTAAGGAATCGGAAAACTACCAAGCTCGACAAACGTAGAGGTCATTTTGTCGAGTGGGAAGAAAGAGTTGCTGACCTCGCACTTTGCAATACCAGTGATCTTAATTAATCACCAACAGTCGTCAAGAATGCATGCCGTTGAAGCATACATCGATAGCAGAGCAGTTGGAAATTATATTGATCAAGAACTGGCAGCAGAGATGGGGCTTCCTTTGTGTTCTAAGCCAACTATGGACAAGATAACCACCGTGGATGGGACAGAAATCGCTTCCGGACCAGTAACCCAGTGCACAGCCAGGGTAACCTTGCTGTGCCAGGACGGACATCGGGAGTCTATTTCATTTGATCTCATCAGGGCACCTCCGTTCAGGCTAATACTAGGGATGCCATGGTTGGTTGCTCACAACCCTTTGATAGACTGGCGGGCATGAAAATGAACCTTCTCTGGTGACTGCTCCCCAGCCTGCTATTACCAAGAAGAGAAACCCGACGTCTGTATCCCCATGACTCCCGGAGCGACAGTATCAACCCTGGGAGCAACTAATACCTTGCCAAGTGAATACCATGATTTCCAGGATGTTTTCCGAAAGGATCAAGCTAATACATTGCCGCCGCACAGGCCCTATGACTGTGGTGCCTATGGCGCCAGGCTCATACACCATGAGAAACATGTGCTTGGGAACTACTTATTGTGTTGTCAGCCAACATGGAGGCATCCACATAGCTTGGTTCCCAGGAACCAAGCTATGCGGTCTAGTGTTTTGGGTTGTGGCAGCCTAGGGACTACTTTACCTGGACTACTTTGTTGTGGCTATTTAAACCACTCCCGAGCAAGAAAACACGCTTTGCGTTACTTTGCAGCTTGCAGCGAGATGCTCACCGTGTCCAGCTATTCCCTCGAACCTCGGAGATGCAGAACCTGCAAAGAGACAAAAGGAACATCATTAGCAGAAGCATCTTATCTGTACTCTTCATCTTTAACCACTTGCAGCTACTAAGAACAGCTTCCTCGAATATGCACGCCTCCCGGACAGAACGATCTGAAAGAGGAAGATAGAGGCAACATTAAAGAAAGCAGTAGAGACATTTGTAAATTACCAACTGCTCAAAAGGCTTACCTGGCTGGTCGCCTCACGGCTAGCACCACTCGGGACATTCCACTCGCACTGAAGAACACCGCGACCTACAAGGGAGGAAAACACAGGTTAGCAAAGGCAAGACTTCGCAGTGCTGTGCATAGCGCTTACTTACCGCATCATAGCGCTCTTAATGCGCCATCATTTACCAGCGGGGCTCAACCAAGCCAGTTCGCCGCGCTGAAGCTCTGCATGCCTAAGGGAGAAAAAAGAGACATTTTAAACAAAGAAAGGTATGCAGGATAGCAACAAAACTAAAGAACAGCAATAAGACCTACCTGAACAATATCAAACGGCCGGTGTCAGTGAAGTAACTGGACCGCACACACCCATGAAAGACAACGCGCCCCTGCAAAGAAGGCAGGACGGAGAGCATGCCTAACTCTACCACAAGGTCAGGAGAGGGCCCCAGAGGGGCAGAAATCATACGGGGGTGGAGGGAGGATACTTACCCCGGTCAGTCAGTCTTGAACACAGTCCTCCTGTATTTTTAGGCAGAACCTTCCCCGCAGACCACATCTGGGCAAAGCTGCGAAGCATGCCAGCGAGTAACCCGGCTGGGTGGCGTCCCTGTGGATACCAGGTGAGCGTAACACTACTGCTCTGGAGGTGCAATGGAGATGAGAGCTGGAGGGCGCAGAACCGACGCAGCACTGGTCCTGGAGGGAAGACCGGAGCCGGCAGCGAGCCTAAAATCGCAGGCACGGAACTCCGCGATAGAGTGAGCGGTGCCACTGTCAGTCTGCGCTCCCTGTCTTAAGCCGGCCCAGCCCGTGGACGTTGCTAGAACTGGGCCCCTGGTCGTGGCTCCTTGTCCCTCTTCCTTGCTGTGCCTGCGGGGCGGGGTGGCGCGGTGGGGCCTGTGGACTTACCGGTGGTGCCTCCTCATGCAGCTCCCAGGCTCCTTTCCGGCATTGTACAGCATTCGGGGGCTATGACACTACAGGAAGGCACCTGCTGTATCAGCATAACACCAAGGTCCACTGCTCCTCCTGCGCTATGACAGCACCTTGACTATACTTGCCTGTGCTACCGGAATTCACAGCTTCTTTTGTGCTTTAGCAGCATTTTGAACCTGCGCCACGTGAGGCCCAGCAGGGTATATGTGATATACATATAACAGGCTGTTGCTTTGGGTTGTTCCTTCTTCTAAAGCCCAGATTGATGGAAAAGCAAACACTGGTCTGAGGCTTGCTGGGGCTGCTGCTGGAGTAATTGATTCAGACTGCCTCATGCTGCACCCCTGTTGGGCACACCATACTATAGCAAATGCATAGAGGGGTCACCCCTGGGCTGACTAGCCTCCCGAATGCCACACCCTCTGTGCTGCCTCTCTCGATGCACCGTCTCATGTCTGCTAACTGCTGAATGAGGTACTGGCCCGGCACTTCGAGTCAGGGGATGTGCTTGCACTTGGGTCCGATTGCCTTCTGGAGCGGCCTGTATTCTACTTTGCATCTCTCAAGGACTCTGTCGACTGGACATAGTGCTTTCTTGGTGAGAACCACCCTATACACACACTCCTGGCCCCTGGGAGTGGAGCCGGTGCAGCGCAGGTGGGTCTGTCCGCCTGCTGACGCCTAGGTCCGGCATGGCTAAAACTCCTAAAACGGTGAAGCAGGGGATATCTCCACAATGCTACAATCCACAGACAAGAGCAAGTGCTCTGACGTGGTGACTGCCCAGGTGCATGGGGTCGGCCCTCTCCCAGCCATGCTTACTCAGATGTCTACCAAGTCTGATCTGTAGGAGCCGTCAGCTGAAATTTTGCGGAGACCGAGAACAGAGTATCCGAGGTGGAGGATACCCTCTGTAAGCAGTCCTATGAGGTGGGTGTGTGCCCCAATCGTCTGGAGGCCTTGGAAAAGCGCTATGAGGCCCTGGAGGACAAGCAGGAAGATGGGGAAAAGCAGTCCTGCATAAATAATATCAGGATCAGAGTCATCTCCTCAGCGGTGCGAGATGAAGATCTATCCAGCTTTGTGGCTGATCCCTTCCGTTCCATTCTTGAACTGCCTGAGCACCCGGAGATTAAACTTGACAGGAGCCACAGGACCAAAACTCGTGCCATGTCAATCCAGGATAGGCCTGCTGATATAACGTTCCGGGTTCACTTCTTCAACCTCAAGGAACGAATAATGGCTGCAGCCAGACCCTTGCCCTTCATCTCCTTTCGCAACATGTCACTCTCCCTGTATCAAGACTTGGCTTCGATGACTGTAGCAAAGCGAAAGGCACTGCGCCCGTTGACTGAGTCGTTACGTGCAAGGGAGGTGTCATATAGATGGGGCTTTCTTACAGCACTGTACTTCGCACATAGGGGTCGATGCTGGGTGGTCAGAAAACTGAGGGCGGCAGAGGACTTCCTGAGCCCGGAGGGCTTGGTGAAGGAGGATCGACGGGTGAGCAGGATTCAAGTCAGGGGGTTGATCCAGCGGTGCCCTCACAGGGATGGCACAAGGTGGTCAGGGGGAGGCAGGTGAAGGGGCCAAGCAAGAAGACTTGAATCAATTGGGACCTGAAGTCTTAAATCATTTGCCTTTCTGTAGTCTCCTTTAGGGCAGCATCAGTTGGGGCGTACTTGGGCTTGTGTTGCGATGGTAGGGGGTGGGGTGGATGTTGACTTGCAGGTGTTAAGATTGGAGGGAAAGTCTCTTGGGGTTATGGCTTTTCCGCCCTCCAGTCGGGCTCCTGACAAAGTTTCCTGATGGCTGGAAAGTGCTCAAGTTTGAGCAGGTTTGGGGTTTGGGGGTTGATAAAGGGGGATGGGGAGTTAAATTATAAATGTTTGCCGGATCAGAGATTTACTCATTGGAACTAATGCCTGGACAGCCCCGCTTCGGTGATGGAGGAAGTGTGTCTCGTTCCTTGTGGAAATGTTACCAGATATGGCGATTGTGGTGGAGGGGGATGACTTGATGGTGATGGGGACATGGAACGTGCAGGGATTGAATTCCCCAGTGAAAAGGAAATCGGTATTGGGCAAATTGCGTGATGTGTCTCTCTCCATTGTGTTCCTGCGTGAGACCCACCTGCTTGTGCAGGATGAGAAACGCATGAAAAATAGACCATTCCCATGCAAGTTCTTCACCTCTGGAGGTGAGAAAAAATGTGGGATGGCCATACTGGTTGGTGAGCAGATCCTGATCTCAAAAATCAAGGTCCAGGAGTGTTATGTGTGTGTTAAGGGCCTGTTGTGGAAAATGTCCTGCTCAGGGTGCTTTCGTTTGCTGAGGGACAGATCATCTTGGGTGAGAATTTCAATCTGGTACCTAACCCCCTAGTTGACAAGATCCTGCCCCCTACCAAGTTAGACTTTAAACATTCCACAGCTTTTGGCATGTTCCTCCGTGAATTGGGAGTTGTTGATACATGGAGATTAGCTCACAGGGAAGACAGGGATTTCTCTTTCTACTCACATGTTTATGTAAGCTTCTCTAGGCTGGATCTTATTCTCGTTCCTAGTGCACTATACCCGTGCGTTCGCGGGCTGGAAATAGGTACACACACCCTGTCCAACCTTGCACCAGTGTCTGTATCCTTGGCAGTGCTGGACAGGCCTGAGAGACCAAGGCGCCCAATGAGGTTATACGACCCGGTGCTTAGAGACCCTGTGGTGACTAGTGAATTGAGGGTGGTCATCTCCAATCATTTTGAGGAAAATGAAAATGTTTGCCCTTCGAAGGGAATTATATGGGATGCCGTGAAGGCTGTTGTTAGGGGAGAACTCATTAGTAAGACAGCGGCTTACACCAGGGCGAGGCAGCTGGTCAGACTGGGTTTAGAAGCGGAGGTGGCTCAAGCTGAACTGGCACACAAGAGATTGGGGTCTCGTAAGGCGCTTTGCAAACTCAGGGTGGCACAGAAAGAACTAGAGGCACATTTGGCTGACAGGACAGGCGAGGCAATGCTAAAAACCAAACAGGTCTACCACGCTAATGGGAATCAAGCCAACTGCCTCCTGGTGGTCAAACTGCGTAAACTCCAAAACCGTAACTCTGTGTTAGCCTTGCGTGATGAGCAGGGGGTGGTGCAGTGGGGGGCGACTGATAAAATGGGGATCCTGGACTCTCACTTTAGGGAGTTATTCAGGAGTGAGCTTCCATTGACGAGGCTCAAGACCAATTTCTGAGAGACACGCACCTCCCCAGTCTATCTGTTGAGGACCGGGAAAACTTGGAGATACCAATCACGTCGGGGGGAGGTGGAATGGGCAATCAAGTCCCTGAAGAATAAGGCTCTGGGTCCCGATGGTTTCATGGCTCCCTTTTATAAATTTCACAAGCTCCTGGTTCCCCCCTGGTGGGCGTATTTAACTCCTTTCTGTCTTCTGTCTTCTGTCTTCTGGAGGGTTTGCTCCTTCCATGGGAATCTCTATGACTATCCTGATCCCCAAACCGGGCAAGGATTTGCTATGTTGCGACTCATATTGCCCCATTACTCTCACTAACATAGACTTAAACTTTTTTAACAAAATCTTGGCCCATCACGGTCTTTATCGTGGGCCGCAGCGCACATGACTATGTGCGGCGAGTCCTCAGCTTATTGGAAGTGGGGAGACGATTGGACATAGACCTAGGCATCATTGCGCTAGAAGCCCATAAGGCCTTTGACATGGTGGACTGGAGTTGTCTCTGTGGGGTCTTGGAGCGGTTAGGGTTTGGGCTGGGTTTTACCAGCTGGGTAATGGCGATCTATCAATACCCATCCACTTGCCTTAGGGTTAACGGGACTCTGTCGTCCAGACTGTCAATAACTAGGGGCACAAGGCAGGGCTGTCCGCTATCCCCATTGATTTTTGCCTTGTTTATGCAGCCGCTTGCCAGCCAACAGTGGACTAATGGGGCGATTGAGGGAGTCAGGGTTGGGGAGACGATCCACAAGGTACCCTTTATGCAGATGATATTTTGCTTACCCTGAGTAACACCTACTCATCATTAGCTGAGCTGTTGCAGGAGCTGGATAGGTTTGGCCTGGTCTCTGGGTTCAAGGTAAACTATACTTAATAACATGGGCTGGATGTGTCCTTGTGGCCCCAAGAGAGGAGTGTGATCGGGGCTCTTGCTCCAATATCATGGACCTGGGGGCTTGCATGCCCAGTAAGACATCTGGGGGTCTACAGGGCTAATTTCCCAGCGCTTTTCCAGGAACTCGGTGAAGACTTGCTCAGGTGCGGATGCCAGGAGATATCTTGGTTTAGTTGCTTTACTGCGGTCACAATAAACTTGATTCCGCACCAGCTTTACTTATGCTCGGCATTGCTGGTGGGAATCCCTGACTCGGACCGCCGCACACTCCAGGGCAGACCTTCAAATTTATCTGGGGGGAATAAACACGCCAGAATATCTAGGAGGGTACTGCTGGGGTCAGTGGGGGTGGGTGGGCTGGGGTTTACCCAATGTCTTCCGCTATAATCTGGGCATGCAGCTATCCCATGTTTTTACCTGGGGGGGGCCCGCCAACCAAAATGGAAGCTAATCGAGCAGGCCCAGTCAGCGGTGGATCTAGCGCAGCTGCCCTACGTTGACAAAAGATATTTGGGGTTTTTCTCTACTTTTAGCGACAACCAAGTGGACTTTATTACATGGGGAGGGCTCTCCGCAGATGGGGAGTATCAATGGGGCTGGGCCCCCTCACACCGGTATGGGACAACCCGAGCTTTCAACCCGGCCATGATCGGGTGGGATTTGGGAAGTGGGTAGCGGGGGGCTTGTTGTACATTCACTAGCTCTATAAAGAAAACCGCCCAATGACGTTTGACGAATGTAAATGTGCCCTTACCCTGCCAAAGGCAGAGTGGTTTCTCTATGTGCAGCTGCAGAACTGGGCTTCTCACCCACTCACAAAGAATGGGGCTAACAGAGCACTGTCTGCGCTTGAACTACCATTACAAGTGGTTCTATCACGGGGTCAGATCTCAAAACTGTATACATTTCTAGACACAAGGGACCCGGTTTTGCGTTTGCCGTGCATGGCTAAGTGGGAAGCTGACCTAGGTGGGCCTATTGAGGATGAGGTGTAGCTGAAGATATGGGGGAGGATGATTAAGATCTCCAGATGTGTCACGGACAAGGAATGTTCCTATACATTTTGCTACAGGTGGTATCTCACCCCCGAAAGGCTACACCACATTATTGAAGATTATCCCGCTACTTGTTTGCAGGGTTGTGATGCTGTTGGCTCTTATTTCCATATGGTGTGGTAATGTTCTAAAGTGGGTCTCTTCTGTAAGGAGGTGCTATCCAAAATAAAGGACATTACAGGGCTGCCACTCCATTGGGACCCACGGGGGGTCATTTTGGGTGATGCAGGTTATGGACTGGTACCCCTGAATGGGCCAATGGCCATACTAATTGGTCATTTTCTCCTGGCTGCAAAACTGACCATAGCTCGGAACTGGAAGTCTGTTGATGGCCCCGTGGTCCAGATGTGGTGGGTCAAGTTTTGGGACACTTTGGTTGCTGACAAAATCAGAGCACTGTGCAAACGACGATGCAAAGCATGTCGCAGTCTGCACCCCATTAATTGAATATGCAGAAACATACCCTGCGATTGTGGTTACGCCCCCTTATTGCAGCACTTTTCATCACTATAAAGCAGTTTGGTCCTGGGGAGCCGAATACGCTGAGATGGGATGCTGAGGGTGCGGGAGAAGCAGGGTCTTGTTTCATGTCATACTCTAACTTGCCTCACATGCTCCTCTGTCACCAGAATGGCCTGGATTGTGCCTGTCATATATGTTCACAATATGCTGTTTGAAAATAAAAGTTTTTGGAAAAAAAAAAAGATAGTGTTGGGGTAGTCAGGAAAGGTCTCCACAATGAAGACTGGTTTTTGTTGTGCGTGCCATATTTGTGATTGAGGGTGCTGCAAATTGGGCACGATGTTGCAATTTCATATGTATTCAGTATAGTTAAATGTGAATGGGATATGTAACTTAGTGTTACTTTTTGTTTAAACTGATACAGATTAGCTTGTGCGTGCATAGAAAGACAAATGTTAAAACTGCCAAATGAAATATAAACGTGATTCAGACATAATGTTCTCTGGAGTGCCCAGAAGCCGGCAATGAGGAGTTTTTATAATGTGCATGCGAAAAAGAGGGCCTATCCTGCAAGAATCCACTATAAAAGAAAGATGGTATTTATTAAAACACACATGCACACTGAGAAAACATGTCGATTTATAAATCTACATAGTGGGCTTTTTATAAACAGATTAAAACACAGCAGTTAGGGTTGACTTTCAGAAACGGGTTCTGCAGAGTTTCAAAGGCAAGAAGATGGGTGAATAAGTAACTACGACCTTAGCGATGGTCAATTCAGCTGAAGGAGCCGGCCATAGTATTTATGGTCTGATAAGTATCACAGAAAGAAGTAATTTCTTGAATGCAGGGGAGTTTGACAGAGGGTTTTCGCGTATTTGTTTTGACCAGCAGTAAAACGCGAGGTAAATCAAGGCTAAAGTAATTGCGACCCAGGAGTTTCAATTGCACTCTCAAGATGTGCCGTATGCGGTGAAATAGCAGTTATTTAGATTGCAATGTTCCAATGAAGGCGGGGAACTGGGGGATGAGATAGTTACTGCTATGCTAGTTCATAGAAGAACTGGTTTACTCAGCCTTCTTCATATCGCTTAAAGTATGTATGCAAACCATGTGCAATTAAGAGTTAAGGTTAAAAGGGCTTAGACTAGGTATTACTAGTAATGAATTATGTTTGCACACAAATGTTTAACTGCCCGATGATGTCATGACCTACCACGGACAAATCCTAAAAGGAGGTGTGTTTTACATATGTGCTGAAGCTGGTAGTTAAGATAACGGCTACCAATGAGAGTGTAGGAATTGGAGAAAGATGGGATTTCTTTGAAGAGGGTTTATCCAATAACATGTGGGGGGTGGATTGTAATAAAGTATCTGGGAGTGTTTTAACTGTTGCAGAAATGTATAAAATGTATCAACCTATATGGTTTGTTGAGACTTGAGTTAGTTTGGTTCCACAGCACCATCTAACTGCTCCTCGGACAATTGTACTATAAACTTGCTTTACATACAAAACATGCACTCATTCCTCAGGTGGTGGGCCCACTTTGTTTGAGGTAATTAGGCGTCCGCCGCCACAAAATTGGTGTCCACGAAGGGACCCCAGCCTTTCCGAGACGTTGGGGGTCTTCTGCCCACACCACTCAGCTGCGGCACCTCACTACGGGGACCATTCTTCCGTGTACGGTGAAAAAGAGGTCTGCAGATACCATATTGGTTAAAATTCCGTCTGCTCCCCAGAGGCATGGTACCGTGGCCCAGCTGTGCAGAACGACTTGATGGAGCACCACATCAGAGCACTTCGGATCACATGAGTGTACTTTTGGAGGTAAAGCAAGGAGGACAAAAGGGTTGTTTCTTTTTGATTCAAGGGGTTTTGGTAGGGTAGAATTGGAATACAGGGATATGGAATTAGTCGAGGTTGCAGGGATAGAAAGAGTCAGTGCTTTGAAGGAGTGAGTGAACTGTTTTACATTGTAAGTCACTTGTATATATTTTTTACCTAGTTTGTTATTTTAGAGGTGTGAGGTGGTATTTTACCCAGCACAGCCATTATGAGGTTTGTCTTGATACCCTTTAGTTTGCTTGTCTGGTTGGCTGGAGCCCTGACACCTAGAGGTGAGGTGGCATCTTATGGTAGGTCCAACCACAGACACCTTTTTGAAGTAAAAAACCATTGGCATTCTTCATTCTGCATTGGATGTGCGGGCGCAGCCCTCGTTCGATTTTTTGGGATAGTCGAAGTAGTGAAAGGGAAACTTTCTGTAGTCAGAAAAAGACGGTTTTGTAGTAGAGAAGGCTGCACTAGTAATGAAGAGAGCGAGAGCAGCAGTGCTGTAGTGAAATGCATTGCGCTCCTCCTATGCTTGAGTGGGGGAGATATCTCTGAGATATTGGCCAGCAAGTGTTTTTGATACAATGATGTCTTTTGTGTAAGAGTGAGAAGTAGAATTAAAGCAAGTAGATGAACGGTGGAGTTGCGGTATAAACAAGTATGGTGAGTGAGTGTGGGGGATGATTAAGCAACTGGATAGGGGTAAAAAGGGGGGGTTCTTTAAATGGACATTTTTTGTGCTGCGGGTTCGGCTTGGTATTGTTTTTGTGACATTATCTTGGATAAATTGGGGTGGAGTATGGCGACTCCATTGAATCCTTATTGTCAGGTACTTCACAGCTATAAGGCAAAAATTCTAAACTACCATAAGGAATGGTGGCGGGAAGCTAAGGGTAAAATTATCAATTCTTGGCCTATTGAAGGAACCTATGATATAAGGATATTGGAAAACTTGCATGCTTTCTTGACTACACGGCACAAGGGCTCGAAACTAGAGAAGCAGTTAAATATCTTAGAGCTATGGAGGAGATATGAAAAGGGCAGGAAGGCCCATAGTGTTTAAGTCTCAGAGGAGGGGCCAAAAAAGGAGGGTGCAGGAATTCTTTCTGCACTGCCTCCATATGGGCCGCTATCGTTTATCGCCCGCACAGGAGTACAAAGACACTGAGTGCGTACCTCCATTTCCCCCAGCCACCACTCCAGTGGTTGCGAGAAGGACACAGGTGATTCCTCCATCGGCTGCCATGCTTATTAAGCGGGATCTCGAGGAAAGTAGAAGGTAACTCCTTCAATGGTTAGAGCTGCTGAGAGGTTGTGAACGGAGAGCGGAAAGGGAATAACTCCCCCGACTGCTAGGTAAGCAGATAAAGGATGGAAGAGCAAGCAAGAGTGAGGCCGGTGGCTAGAAGAGCTGATGAACGATTGAGAATGAGGGAGGAGGAGATTAGGCCTTTTCCTGCTCGGATAGAGGATAGGCTGCAGATAGCTGGTTGGGTAACTGAAACCCAGTGTGCCGTTGTCCGCTATATTTGGTCTCTCTTTGATAATGCCTATGGTTTGTGGGTTTACTGCTTTCCTGAAGGTCAGGTGTTCGTTGAGAAGTTTGAAAATTCTGATACACCCTATTTCATTTTCCTTTTTTTTAAATTCAGTTTTATTGATTTTTTATACACAGAACAATTCTCTCGAGGAGCAGCGAGAGATAAACATATGTGTTTACATGCAATTCTAGATTACAGCACTATTTCAAATGATTCAATAAACAATGTTTAACATCAATTTAACAGTCTCATTCCTTTGTTTCCAACAAATTGCAATATACAGTATAGATTCCTGCTCTGTTTTCCTCGTTTCCCATCCCTCCCTCCCACCCTCTCTCCCCTTCAGGGCTGGGTTCGTGTTGCTTAGAAATGGAGTGGTCATGTGCATTTTTCGCTTCCTTGTGTGTCCGTGGTTTCTTTTCTTAATATGATCGGGGTCTCCTTTGTTGGAGGGTACCTTCTTGCGATCCTATGGTATCGTTTGGAGTGTATGGGGGACATTGTCACTTGATAATGGGGGTGTTCGCATGAGGGGGGGCGTAGGTGGTGATTCTCTTTTACGCATCACATTCGCTCAGTGTGTAATCCCTGGTGTGTATTTGTTTACGAAGTCCATCCACGGGATGTCAGCTTGTGTTGCTTTCCCATGTAGGGAGGATGTTATTTTTTCCATGGTGCATATGTTCATTGCCACATTAACCCATTCTTTCTCAGTCGGAGTTGTGGCTGACTTCCATTTCATGGTTAGGAAGGCCCGAGCGGCTAGCAGAAGATGTGGAGCCAGCCCCTGGACTTTTCTTCATTCATCCTCACATTACTCAAAGCCAAACAGGATAAGGTGGGGTTCTGCGGTTCTCTGAATTCGGTCTAGGTCCCTGATCCACCCCAAGACCTCGTCCCAATAGATCTTAATTCGAGGGCATGCCCACCACATGTGCCAATAGTCTGCAGTTTGTCCACATTCACACCAACACAGGGGGCTAGCTGTCTGAAACATTTTGGAAAGTTTATATGGGTCATATTGCCAGCGGTGTAAGAGCTTAATGGCGTGCACCTTATATTGGCATGATAAGGAAGTTTGGGATGTCGCCCTGCATATTTTGTTCCATGTTTCTTGATTGACCTCTGTACCCAGATTGTGCTCCCATTTAATTCTGAGATTTTCCGTAGTCCCCCTACCTGATTTTATCAGTGTTTGGTACATGGCAGATATCAGGCCTTTCATATCAGTTCTAGAGTCGAGCAGCTTTTCAAAAGGGGTGAGTTCTCTACTTAGTTTGCTTTTCCATTCTGGTTTTGTTAGGACTCCCTTAATCTGTATAAAGTGGAATACGGACAGGGCCTCAATTCCCAAGTGCTCTGTAAGTTCTGGGAGTGTGATAAAGGATTCACTTTGAAGGAGTTGACCTACTCTTTCCAGTCCCGCTTCGTACCAAGGCTGGAATCTCTCCACATTGGGGATATGATCATTAATTCCCGGGGACCATAAATGGCTCAGTGGTGACGGCCATGTGGTAACTTTCTTAATTTCCGTCCCCTCCCTCCATATTTCCCACATTGTCTCAAAGATAGGATGTGCCCTCGTTTTGTTTAGTACTCTCCTTCATGGTGACCATAGCCACTCTGAGACTGTGGCTGCGTATAGATAATCATTATCCATTGTGATCCACTGCGGTTATTTCTGATTGCGTAGGTGAGGAATGAGGACCCGCAGTTGGGCTGCCTCGTAGTACCTTTTAAGGTCTGGGAGACCCACCCAATGTCATAGGCAATTCTGGCCTTCTTCCCCTGCCAGAGAAATTTTAAAATCGCTTTCTTAACCTCTAGGAAATAGTGTTGTGGTATCTTGACGGGGAGCATTTGGAAGGGGTACAAGAACCTTGGGAGGCAAACCATTTTTATCGCCTTAAGGCGTCCTAACCAGGATATTGTCAGTTTGTTCCATCTAGCCAGATCTGCGTGAATTTTTTTGAGGAGTTTCGGGAAATTGGCTTCATATAGAGTTCCTATTTGTTTTGTAATTTGTATTCCCAAATATTGTAATTTATCATGTTCAATTGTTAAGTTAAGGGATGAATATGTGGTTTCATTTGCTGTTGTGGATCCTTGAAGAGGGAACAGGATTGATTTAGATCTATTAACTTTGAATCCGGATAACTGACCGTATTCTTCAAGGAGGGAAATGGCTCTGGGGATGGACTTTGAGGGGTGATCACGTGTAAGAGTATGTCATTGGAATAAAGTGCCACCTTGTACTCGATCTGGCCTAAGTGCATACCCTGCACGTGTGCATCTTCTCTCATCCTCTGTGCCAGTGGTTCTAGCGACAGGGCAAAGAGAATTGCCGATAGAGGGCAACCCTGTCTGGTGCCTCGTTTCAATTCAAACCACTTCGAGTATTCCCCGTTTACGAACACCGAGGCTTTGGGTGCCGTATAAACTGCGCAAATGCCTCTCCTAAACTTGGGACTTATTCCAATCTTGCGCAAGACACTCATCAGAAAGTCCCATTCTACCCTATCAAAGGCCTTCTCTGCATTGATGGAAAGCAGAGCGGGGTCATCATTCATAGATTGGGAGGCATGGATCAGGTGAAGGTCTTGCGCATGGTGTCGGCTCCTTGCCGTCCGAGTATAAAACCTACTTGGTCAGGGTGGATGAGGTGGGGCATTAGTGATTCAAGTCTTGCGGCAAGGGCTCTTGTGTACATTTTTGCATCTACGTTTTGGGATTACCGTTATGAGGGCTTTAACGAATGAGTCCGCAGGTTTTCCCGTTTCCAGGATCTCATTGAACAAATCGACCAGAAAGGGGATGAGCTGGGTACTAAAGGATTTGTAGAATCCAGCCGTGTAGCCGTCTTCTCCTGGAGACTTACCTAGGGTTAGCCTTTTTATCGCATTCTATATCTCTTCCCCAGTTATTGGAGTTTCTAATTTAGTCGGTTCAGTATGCAATACCTTGGGCATGTTGATGTTCGCTAGGTAGGCCTCGATACTAGGCATATCTGGTTCTGTTTCCGGGGTGTACAAGGTCTCATAATAGTTTGCGAAGGCTTCAGGGATGGAGCGTTCACATGCCTCAGTACCAGGCCCTCCGTCTATTATCTCTTGCACCCTGCGGTCCGCTCGCTGTTCCCTTAGCCTAGCAGCTAGAAGTGCGTCCGCTTTGTCCCCCTTCTCATAGAATTTTTGCTTAAGTAATTGGAGTTTACGTACAATTTGATCATGCTCTAGGAGGCGAAGCTCCTCTCTCTTGTCCTTTGCCTCACGAATCTTGGTGATGTCTAGTGTGTCCCCTTCTCTGGCCTCCCCATCTAATTGCAGATTTCCTTCCGAAGTCTGCTTTCAATCAGGGCTCTCTCCCCTTTTTTTCCGGGCCCCCTCTCTAATTAGAATTCCTTCTCCAGGTGTCCTTTCCCGCCTCCCAGACAACTTGTTTGGAGCCCTCCCCAGTATCATTGATTTTTAAATATTCCGTAAGTTCCGTTTCCAACTCGGTCCTAAAGACGGGGTCCTTCAATAGAGATTCATTACATCTCCATTTCCCGCCCCTGGTCGGGAAGTGTTCCCATGTATGTCCGCAATCACCATATCGTGGTCGGACCATGCGATTGGGGAGATCTCCGTGTGTGTTGTGGTGTCATAAAGGTCTTTTGAGTGGTAGATGTAATCAATGCGAGTAAAGGTGTTGTGTGGGGTTGAGAAAAAGGTGTAGCCTCTCTCATCGGGGTGCATTCGTCTACATAAATCATTCATTCCATACACATCCATCATATCCGTGAAATTTGTGTGCTCTTCTCCAGCTCTGTTTCGTATGTCGATCAAGAGCGGGGTCTGCCCATATGTTAAAATCTCCACCCTAAGATGACATGCCCAGTGGATTCTAACATAAGTTTGGGGATTGTTCTAGATAGAAATCTGGCTTGACTGACATTGGGGGAGTAAATCGTAGCGATTGTAGTATCCACATTTCCAATGGATCCTGTCACTAGTAAGGCTCTACCTTCAGTATCTGACCACGTTTTAGCGATCTGGAAATCTAGTCCCTTCTTGATGAGGATTCTCACTCCTTTTCTCAGCGGGCCAGAGCCCCAGAGTTCTATCCCGCTCCGTTTCTCCAATACCGCCCTCTCATCCCCCTTCATATATTTAGTCTCTTGCAGGAGCAGAATGTCAATATTCGATCTGCGGAATTCTCTGGACACAAGCGATCTCTTGGTCGGCGAGTTAAGTCCCTTGACATTGAGCGTACCCACCCTTATTGAGGCCCCGGTGTGGGGTTTAGCGGTCGCCATAATTATAGGGACTCAGGTTATATATAGCATCTGGCCGCGTCCACCAAGACAACATTTTCTCAATTAGCCACATTACTTTTCTGATTACTTCATATTCTGCACTGACCCTTTTCTTATCGTTTTCCCATGCCTCTGTTTCCCTCCCCCCTCCCAGCTCCCTTCCCCCAATTTGGTGGCGTCCGATCGAGCCCAGTTAAAAGCACTGGCCCAGTATCGAACCACCAGTGGAGACCGTTGCTTTTTTGGTCTTTTTGTCAGAATAAAATCATTATAACGATTGAGCCCCCACTAACCTCCTAATGGAATTACCATCTCTTCTGAAGTCAGACGCTTATCTCTGAGGCATTCCAACTGATGGTGTTCTGTCCCTTTGAGATCAAGAGACATTCTAGTCAAGTGTATCTTGCTCTTTGGATGTTATTTGCCCCCGTCAGGAGAGATGTTGCCTCTACGATATTTCCTTGAGCCTTTCACCTTTCTTCTCCTTGGGCCTTGAATCCACCATTCTCTTTCGTTCTTCATTGATCCATCCAGATCCTCCTCTTGTCCTTGTACGCCCAATAGATCTGATATGCATGCTTTGATTTCTTTCTCCGAGCTCAGCCTGATCTTTGTGCCTACGTGCTCAAAAGAGAGAGAAGGGGTATCCCCACCTATAGCGCGTATCTCTTTCCTTGAGCCATTTTGTGAGTGGTGCGCACATTCTTCTGAGGGCCAGAGTCAGGGCAGAAAGGTTCTGGTATATTGTAATTTGTGCTCCTCCTAGGGTAATGGCACCCCCATTCCTCGCTTTTCCCAGCACCCTGGTCTTGTCCTGATATCGGTGGAACCGGGCAAGGACTGACCTTGGGCCTCCAGGAGGGCCCCCGGCTTTATGGATATGTTCTGTTTTGGGTTTGTCGATATCTTCATCTGCTGCTAGCAGTTTGATGATGTCATGGAGTTTGCTTTTAAGATTCTCCTCCGTTTTTCCTTCTTGTTCCGGAATTCCGAAGAAGCGCAGGTTATTTCTTCTCTCCCGGTTTTCCAAATCATCCATTTTAAGTCTGAATTCTTCTTCCCTCTGCTCCAAGTCCGTTATTCTGTGGGCTAGATGTGTTTCTAATGTGTCTATAGAGGCTTGATTGTTTTCAACTCCTTCCAGTCTGTCCTCCATGTTATCTAGGCGTTGTGTGAGTTTGTCAATTTTCCCTCCTATGTTCGCCCCCATGCTTTTGATTTCTGTGAGTAGGGCAGCAATATCACCTTTCGTGGCTGCAGTTTCCACATTCGCGCCTGACATGGAAGCCATCATGTGAACAGGGGTGCAGTGATTTTTAGGGGCGTATGCGTAAATAGCGAGCTTCTATTGCGGGTTCATGCACCTTATCTGCTCCTCTTGATGCTGTCTTCAAGGCTCTGAGTGATGAGGGTGCAGTGTTTGGTGTCGTACAATAGGAGGGGATTGAGTTTCCAACGAGCGCTGGGCCCGATGATCTTTACTGCTGCCTTTTACCACTCAACCTGTGATGCGGCTCCAGGTATCATGGTTCGGTATGGCTTGGTTGTTGGGCTCTGGGGAGGGTGTTGTGCTACAGGAGCTAGTGTTCAGGTTGCTCACGTTTCTCACTTTTCTTATGGAGGGAGGTGTTGTCGGGGGTGGCAGGGGCAGACTCGAGCGAAGGGTCTATGATCACCCACTTCAGGATAGTTCAGTATCAGTTTGGTACTAGACTGTGGTGTGGGTACCGGTCGTTCGGTGAGGTTGGCCTCCTTTTCTTGGAGACTTTATTTAGTTGCTTGGGAGCGCTGTCTTAATGGGGTCGGGGTTGGAGGCCTCTTAGTTCATATGGGATGAGCTGGATTGGGAGACATTGAGGGTCGTTTGTTTTGAGAACTCCTGTAGCGCTATCCAGTGTTAGATTGTAGGTCGGGGTTGATCAGCAGATGAAGCTGTATATTCTGGGGGTTGATACCATCAAAAGAGGGTCTGGACTGTTTTATTGTGGCGCAGGCCCAAAAAAAAAAGAAAAAACTCACATATTGAACCACAGCCCAGTTTCATTCAAACTTGTCTGTTTCACCGATGTACGTCTGTACCATATATGAGTCCTGACCCTAGAGCTGGATCTCAGCAGTGTTATCTTTATTGCAAGTTTGGTAGTATCTTTCAATGGGAAGGCGCACTTGTCACCTGGGCGCCGTAGTTCGAGGATATCAGTTTGCTCCCCACCTTGTCAATGAGTCTCCGGCTGGTGTTGCAGTGTGTTTCCTCGCGTGGGAGGCCTGTTGTGTGGAGGGCGCTAGCAGTTGATTGTAGCCGGCTCGGGCTCGGCTCTGGGCCCAAGGTGGGCGCCCTCCGGGTACAACGCCCGGCCTCAGGACCGGGCCGGCGGTGTCCCAGTGGGTCTTCCAAGTCTGGTGAGGGCTCTCCGTTCCACCGCCAAGAGGTGCGGCCGCTCCAGGCTGGGCCTCCGCCACAGCCCTGTCACTACTGCTGGGTTCGCTGGCTCGAGCAGGGGCGCGCTGCGGCTCCTCACCTGGCTGCAGTGTCAGCTCTGCCAAATTCAGAGGCCTGGGGAGTCTCTCCTAGTGCTGTTGGGGAGTATGCGTCCTCGATCTCCCTGGTTCGTAGAACTCACGGGCCTCCGGGGCCAATGTTCGCGGGTACTTCCAAGAGTATTACGCGCGCCGAGGCGCAGCGTATTTGTAGATTGGGAGCCCGTCAGGAGTTGGGCTCGAGTCATCAGTGCAGTGTGGGAGAGATTGTTGAGAGTCGGAGTGTTGGGGCTTTTTCCCAAAGAGTCGCGGCGCGGCGCGGGGGAAGGCTTCCAATGTGTCCCCTCACATCTCCCGCGACGTCAGCGTCGGACCCGGCTGGCCGCCCCAAAACTTTTTCGCCATTTTCTCGGGCGTATGTTGTCCGTTTTTCCTCGAAATTTTTCCCAGGTGGGTAGGGGGGGTTCATGCAGCGTCGGACTGTTTTTCCTCGTACTTGGGGGGTCTAAAAGCGGGGGCTCATTCCGTTTTTCAGACCGCTTGGCAAGAGCTCACACGGAAGAGGTCTGCATCCGTGCGCCACCTGGTGGCCAACCCCCGTATTTCATTTTCAAATAACAGTTGCGCTCAATGTGTATGTCATTGCTAGACCTCTGGGTTTTGTTGGTCTGTAGATGGGTTTTTTTTCTTGCAGGAATTCTGCTCTTTGGCAACTGTGGAGACAGACAGATCAGACAGCTAATACACATTGCCCTGTCATAGCTGAGCCATGCACAGGGAGCTGACACTTCGATGATGTCAAATTGCTGTATAATTGTGTAACCTTAGCCACCATGTGACAACCAGGCTTGGCTTATTTTAAGGAAGATTGTGCCACCTGGCCAACTAAGGTACACAATTATTATGATTTGAATAAAAGGTGCTTAAGATTACATTGCCACCTCTGCCTGCTGCCACTTTGTTTTGCAGCAGCTGTTTGCAATCCATATGTGCCCTTTAAGCCTACCCGTTCCACTGCAGAGCTGGTGCTGCCAGGAGACTATCTCAGCAGCAAAAGCACCCGTTTGCACTATCATTTTGGCATGATACATTTATGAAAGGGGGTGTTTGTGTAAGGGGTGTCTTGATTAGTGCCTTAAAAATTGTTTCGCTTGTAAGAAATTGCCTTTAATAAATATTTTTCTATTAGCAGACCTCCCTTTCAGAAACAGAATCATCTGCATCACTTTAATCAAAATCTTAAACGCCGAGACTATCGTACCCTCACCAGATCACATTCTGTTATGCTCCAGTGCAAATCGTTATAAATCAGGCCCATCCTGCATGTCCAAAAATACTGTCACTGAAAACGATGTGCTGGCTAGCCTCCAGAGATATTGGAAAGTCCCATGGCCGGTGTGACTAGTTCATACAGTCCTGTTTTATTTTATTTTCATTCTTTTATTTTCAAAATTGCATTTTCCATAACAAAGTCACCTCTTCAAGTCCCACAATCTAAAGAAAAACCTCAGGACTAGATGAACTACCCGGGTCTGACCTGGGACAGCTTAATATCAATACTGCATGTCAGGGTAAAACAGGAGCTAAGAGAGCACTGTTTGTACTACTCGCGGCGCTGTAAGCAGGAGGACATGAATATAACGCCTTCATTATTTCCCTTTCCTGCTTTTCAGTGGCCCTGAAACGGGAAATGCGCAATAGGTTTCTTGAAGGCTGACCAGTCTGTGAGCGACCAGCTAAACACTATTGTCTGCATTCATGAATTGTTCATTTTTTAATGGCAGGGACATCATTACTCTGCTTTATATATCAATACATTACAACACGTTTGACGTTTCTTACTGGCATTGTATAATATATAAACAATAAAAATGACATAATACATAAAACCTACCTCAATTGGGAGGTCCCGCAGTGGAGGCTGCCGCTTCAACAGACTAGTCTGAAGAATTTAAGTATTGCAGAAGGGCGTGGTTTCGGTGTTTGTTTTGGCTGATGTAATTATGGGAAACTTGCCTTCGTGACGTCAGACTAGGAAGAGTGCCAGGGGTGTGACGACGAGCAGTTCTTCTTACAAGCACCAACACAGGGCGTGTCGAAGAGCAGCGGCTCTTCTTTCTTAAAGCGGCAGTATGACAAGGCTGTAATGTGTTCAATGATTTACAAGATCGACTAGGTTTAATATTACGTTTATCATTATCAGTCACTTGCCTGGCGTAGTTCCAGCTTGCTTTAAAACAAAAAATTGTGATCGATGTGATGTATATATGAGGGAAAAAACGCTCATGCTTGATGTCACATAATAAGACCGTTGTGACTCTGCAGCTAGAAGGTCTAGTTTCGTGTGCCACACTGCCCTTCAGCATTCGCCACTAACTTCCTTTCCACACCTACCCCGTGCCTCCCTAGAGACGTTATAGCGCTCTCTGAGCTTGTGTGGCTAAGTAGTGATCGCTATATCACCTGCCTTTGCAGGCAATGAAGAGTGGGGAAGCCAATCATAGTCTATGGTGCATATAGTTCAAATTCTTTGTACTTGCTTGCCATTCTGTTTTTCTTGTGGCATTCTTGTGGCATCGCCTCTGCGTTCTAGTGTTCCATGTTCCTTCTCTCTCCAGTGTCCTCTTGGTTGTTGTTCTTTCCCTGGTTGCAGTCTGTCCAAACAGTGTGGGTTTCTGAAGATGAAGTCTGTGATGTCCTGGGCCAAGTCACTGCGTTTAGAGCGCTGCGTTTAGAGCGGGTGTGGGAATAATCGTAGCGACGTTGCACTCCGGCACAGAGGACGGCAGTCGTGAGCGAACAACCAAGCTGGCTGGAGTCTCATTATGCGTGTTGTGCCTGCAGGGGGCACAATAAGGAGGACAGACACACCGAAGTGGAAAGCATGTCTTCTTTATTTCTATGTACATACGATTCTGATTTACTAAACCTTCCCGCCCCCTTGCGTGCTACGTCACGTGATGCGTCTCACGTGACGTGGTGTTGGTCTCTTAAGGAGACACGAACACTCTAACATCACCCCGGATGAAATGTCCTTACCACAATCTCAACATTCATCAACCAGGCGTGCTGGTTTCTTCACGGCTCGTTGGGGCCGGCTACTGGTGCCTTCTCCTGGGTCTTTGTCAGGCCTCTCTGTTCTCTTTGTTCCTGGACGAGGGGAGAATCTTGGAGGCGTCCATAGTGTGTTTCGAGGATCTATTGAAATAGGTTCAGGATCTGGCGGCTGAAGTCTCTCATTTTCTGTGGCTGTTGTAAGCTAGAATTTTGAGCTGTTCCGAGTTATTTCTCGTTCTTCATTTTCAGCAGTAACCATTGTTCCTTTGATCGCCGTGACTTGTAGTGACTGCGGGGCGAATCTTGAGTCAGTCTTCTTGACTGTTGGCTGTTGCACCAGCACCTCATCTCCTACCTGAAAGTCCTTCAGGCGTGCTCCTCGCCTTTCATCTGTTTGAATGCGGGCTCGTTCCTTCCTCTCCGCGTCTCTCCTTAGGATTTCTGGATCTGCTTCTGGTTTGTTTATTGGATGTTGTATGATTCGTGTGCGAACTTGGTACTTTACCATGAGTTCGGCCGGGGTCTTGTTTGTGGCCTCATGGAGCATATTTCGGTAATCTCGATGCATCCTGCATAGGGCTTGGTGTGGGTCGACATTTTCTAGTCTGGCTCTTTGTAATGTCTTTTTGATCGATGACATGAACCTCTCGGCCATTCCGTTGACTTGTGGCCATAGGGGTGTTATTTTCTGGTGCTTGAACCCCAGGTGCTTGGCGAATGTTGTGAAATTGTGGCCGCAGAAGGGCGGGCCATTATCTGACTTGATGACGTCAGGTATGCCCCATTCACTCATGACTTCGTCGAGGATAGCTGCGACTTGTGCGAAGGCTGTGGATGATGATCTCTTTACGATTGGGAACATTGAATGTTCATCAATGAATAAGAGTAGGTATTCTCCTGATTCTAGGGGACCATAAAAGTCCACCGCCACCTTTTCCCATGGATGTTCTGGTATCAGTGTCGGCTGTAGGGGTACTGGTGTTTCGGCTCTGGCCGTTCATTGGCACGCCATGCAGTTCCTTACCCACCGGTCGACTAGGGCGTCAAGGAAAGGGAACCACATGTGGCAGCGTAGTGGACATTTGGTGTTGTCTGCTCCCCGGCATCCCTCATGGGCCGTCTTGATTATTTCTGGCCGCAGGGCCACTGGGATTACTATTCTGCACCCTCTGAGGAGTATGGTTCTGTCTTTTACGGCCAGTTCAGTGTGGACTTTTGCAAGCCTCCCTAGTTCATCTCGGTTTGCCCCCGGATGCGTTGACAGTGACCTCCTGTAGTCTTTCCACTTGTTGTGTTCAGTGAGTTCACTGGCCAGGGCTATGGATGGATCCGCTGCAGACGCGAGTGTGACGGCTTCCAGTGATATTGCTGGCGGTAGCGCACTTGTGGTGACGTAGCGTATGTACTCCATGTCACCCTGTCTTGGTGTTGGCTTTCCTGTGGGATGTCTCAACAAATAGTCGGCTGGGTTGTGCTCACCACCTGGACAATGTATGATGTGGTAGTCGTATTCTTGCAGGCGAATGCCCCACCGTTCAATTCTGGGGGGCATCTTTGTTCGTGGGTTTCCAAACAGTGACAGCAGGGCCTGATGGTCCATGATGAGGTTGAATCTTTTCCCTATTATGAAGTTGTGAAAGTGTTCGCACGCCGAGACTGCCGCTAGACTCTCTTTTTCCGCTTGGGAGTATGCAGACTCGGGGGATGCCAGCGCCCTGCTGGCGTAGGCCACTACATGCCTCGGGTGGTTGTCAACTCTGTTGGTCTGGGCGTGTATGGCTCCTAGTACCAGTGGGCTGGCATCGACCACTATTTCGGTGTGCCAGTCCGGGTCGAAGTAGGCCAGTTTTCTGGCTTCTGCTAGGGACTGCTTGATGGTGTCGAATGCCCCTTGGTATTCTGCTGTCCAGGCGAAGAGCATGTCCTTCTGGAGAAGTTTTCGGAGTGGTTCAGTGATAGTGGCGTAATGCAGTATGTACCGTGTGCAGTATCCTGCCATGCCCAGGAAGGGGCGTATGTCTGCAATCTGTCTTGGTGCTTGTAGGTTGAAGATGGTTGCCACTTGGTCGGGGTCTGGGGTCATTCCGTCTGCAGAGAATATATGACCAAAAAAGTTTAGTTTGCTTTTACTGAACCAGCACTTTTCCACGTTCAAAGTGAGGCCAGCATCCTGGATGGCCTTGCACGTAGCGCGAAGTGCGACATAATGTTCTTCTCGTGTGCGTCCATACACTAGAATGTCGTCACTGTAGTTCAGTGCTCCTTTGATTGGCCGAATGATTTGCCAGATGGCTTCATGAAAAATTTCTGCAGCTAAAGATATGCCGAAATTCAGACATTTGTAACAAAATAGTCTGTCATGCGTGGCAAAGGTAGTGATTCCCCTCGACTCAGGATGGAGTACCATCTGGTGGTATCCTTGGTTCAGGTCTAATTTGGAGAAGAGGGTGGACTTGTTCAGTTGGACTATCATGCCCTCAATTCGGGGACAAGGGTGTCGTTCGCGCTGAATTGCGGTGTTGGCTATTCGCATGTCGACACAGAGTCTGAGTCGTCCTCCGTCCTTTGGCACTATTACCAGTGGGGACACCCAAGGAGTCGGGCCTGTGGCTGGTTCGATTATTCCATCTTCTAAGAGTTGGCTGAGTTCGGCAGACACTGCGGCTTGGAGGTGGAAACCAACCCTCCTTGGATGTTGTGGCACAGATCGGATGGTGGGGTCTATGTGGAGTTTTACTGGGGGTCCTTTTAGTTTCCCTAGGCTCTTGCAGATGAGGGGAAACTCTTTCATGATGTTGTCTTTTGACATTGTTTCTGTATGCATGGATTCTGGTTGGACGTTGAACACGCACTCTCTTGTCTCCATTGTTGGTTCTGTCAAGTGGATTTTGTCGCCATCTTGCACATGTATATCTATGAGCCCTAAGCAAGAGGCAGTCCTATAGCTGAGGAGGCATCTATCTTTGGTCGATCTGTGGATGGCTGGTCGTGGTGGAGTGGGCGTCGTGGATGAGATGACGATTGAAGAAACCAATTGTTTGTAGAGGAGTTGCAGCACCCCATTGATATATCTTGGAATCAGATGGTGTCAAGGTTAGCTTGTTGGGAATTTGGTGAAATTCCTTCTCACCCATTATGTTGACGGTGGCTCCTGAGTCAACAAGGAAGCAGAATTGCCTCCCTCCTATGTCAACCGGTATCTTGGGTGCCTCGCGGGCCTCACCTTCGTCCATGATAAGATTGACGTATTCGTCATGCAGGTGCTGGTCATATTGGCCGACTTCATATTGAACACTTTGTTGGTCCGCTTCATAGTGGGAGTGATGTGTTGGGGGTCCATCGTATTCATCTCTGAAATGAGATACTTGCCCATATCCTTCATTTCCCTGGGTCTCATCTGTTGGGTAGACGTCTTCGACCACTCTGACGTATCTTCTTGGGTTTTGGTGGTATGGTCGCGTTTGGTAGGTTTGGTCTTGTGGGTTTCTGTTTGGTATTTTGAATTGAGGAGCAAATGGAGGCCTTTGCGTCAGAAATGGTCTGCCTTCCCAGCAAACTGATTGGAAGTGTCCCTCTCTGCCGCAGTTTCCACATCTCTGGGATAGCGCCGGGCAAGTTCCGGCGTGGGGGAAAGCCATCCCACAGCGGTAGCATTGACGTTGGGTTCTCGGCGTCATGGCATAGTTGGGGTTGGTACCTCTTTCCAATGGTCTCATGTTGTTGTACTGTAGTGCTGCTACAGTTTCATTTTTGTCTTGTTTCGTGGAAGCGGTGCCTGATATCTGAGTCACTTGTTTCTCGACCCTTTCCAGAATTCTAGCCATCTGACTTACTTCTTCTATGGTGATCGGCTTTTTGAGGAGTTGTTTCTTTAGGGTCTGGGACATACATCATTCGATTACTCTCAGCCGTATGGCCTCGTCAAGTGAGAAGGCATCGAATTGATAATTTGCTCCTTTTATTCGTAGGCGGGTGATGAACTCGTCAAAGGTCTCATCAATCCTTTGTGTGCACTGATTACATATGTACCTTTCATAGTCCCTGTTGGGCTCAATTACCAATCTTCTGTTTAGGGCTGCGATTAGTGTTGGGAAGTCAGCCTGTTCAGCTGGTGGGATGGTTTTTAATAGGATTTTGATGTCGTTGCCTGCTAGGTTTAGAAACATGCTGCGTAGCCTTGGTGACTTTTCTTCCCCTGCGGCATCTATAAAGGTATCAAAGTCCTCTAAGCACTCAACCATCCTTGGGCCTTTGTCCACTTGAGGCATCCTGGAGAAAGGGGGGGGGCATGCGCCATGCCGTGGTCGCAGTGTTTCTTGTCAGAGCTGGCGCGTTTGGAGCTTGTTGATCCTGGGGCGAACTCATGGTGAGGTGGTAGTGGTGAGCAGGGTGTGCAGCAGGTGGGATGGGCTTGGGCCTGCTGTCCTATGCAGTTGCTATCGATGCAAGGTGTCACCCACTTTTGTCAGGAGTCCTCCAGGCCTTCGTTGCAACCGCTGGCGGATTGCCGTGTATTCGATGAGTGGGGGCACTGAATGTGCACCCTGGATGAGTGGTCTTCGCCTGTGTGATGTCAGTGCTGGAGGATGGAGGTGAAGGATGCCTGGGAGTGGAGGGGGGCCCAGGCCTGTGGTCGTGTGCACCTTTGCTGGACTGGGTGGTCCTGTGGTGAGGCATGTTACTGTTCACACGGTTTCCAGTTGGCTGTCTGCCAATGGTGCACTGCCTGTGGGCCCTGTGGCGCTGTTTCTGGACATGGAGGAGGAGGGGCGGGTGTGGGATCACACTCACTGGTGCATCAGAGCGGGCTGGAGCGGTCCGTTGGAGTGAATGAGGAGGGGCATGTGTGGGATCACACGTGCCGCAGTTGCGGAGCAGGCCGGGATCAGTCCGTATGAGGAGGCGGGCCTGGGATCAGGCGCGGTCACCGACAGGTTTGAGGTACCTGCGGCGATAGGAAGAGGCGGGCCTGGTATCAGGCGCGGCCGCCGGCGGGCTGTAGGTGCCTGCGGCGTTAGGAGGAAGCGGGCCTGGGATCAGGCGTGGTCACCGACGGGCTGGAAATGCCTGCAGCGTTCTGCTGAGCGGGGTCGCTACTCGCAGAGGAGGAGGAGGACTCGGCGGTCTGGTAGGGCACCTAGTCACCAGTTGTGCCCAGAGGGGGCACAATAAAGAGGACAGACACACCGAGGTGGAAAGCACGTCTTCTTTATTTCCATGTACATACGATTCTGATTTACTTAACCTTCCCTCCCCCTTGCGTGCTACGTCACGTGATGCGTCTCACGTGACGTGGTGTTGGTCTCTTAAGGAGACTCTAACAATGCGCAGCACGCATATCAGCGTTTCCCTGCTCCAGGCCCTCAAACATCCACCGAGCAGTGACGCTCATGTCTATGCATGAAGTGTGCCCCACAACACTGGCAACGAAGGCGGAAACTGCCTAGGCGGCAGGGCACACCAGGGGTAGCAATGTCCCATGCATGATCCAGAGCCTGAGAAGGGAAAAAAGGGACATGCAAGTGCACCCCTCGGATGCCGGCCAGCTGAACACTTCATCACAGAATACGGTCATTGTATACCCCCACTACTGCAGCAAATGTCATTTGAGGAGCCACGACAAGTGGGTCCAATCCCAGATCTGTAGCAAATAGTGGGGGTGGTTCATCTTCACACACCAGAGTGTTTGATGATGGCAGCCACGCCAGGTCCATCCACCCCATCCAGAATGGCACTCACCTTCAGCCCCAACCCCCAACACGTGCACAGGGCGGTGTGGGCATGGCAATAGTCCCATTTGACCCATACTCTGAATCATAATCGGTTAGGCCCAGATGGGCCCTGTGGATCCAGAAATTCGAGATGGCCATGGATTGCAGGGATGTGGCCACGCCAAGGAAAATGTAATCTCACCTTTTTCTAAACGTGGGGGATGGCACGCTGTACATTTTCAACTTACTACCAAGGGCAGTAGATGATGACGAATATAAGGCAGCCAAAGACACTCTGACCAATCACTTTATGCCCCAACTCAAGCCGGATTAGGAGATATTCAACTTCTACATGACTGTACAGGGTGAATCCGATATGTTTGATACATACCACACATGACTGTGTCGGCTGGCCCTGTCGTGCACATTTGAGGACATTGATAAGGAAATCAGACGTCAGATCATCAATGGAATGCACTCCTAGAAGCTACGTAGAATCATACTGAGTGCGAAAGGCATCCCTCTACCCTGCATACTGGAGTATGGTCGCCAAAGAGACACATGCGAGAGCTGCACACATGAACACGACCCTGCAGAAGTTGCAGATGACACTGACACTGTAGAGGAGCAGGAGGAGGCCTCCCCTCTAGTTCCCATCCCTTCACCACCATCCTATTGGAATAGCAGACAAAGGGCTACCATTGGGAATCCATGCGTATGTTTATGTGACATTTCTATACCACGTTGAATGTGTGAAAGTGGAGGCAAGTGGAGTTGCCTGGAGGGGATTATGCTAGACCCTGCTGTTGTTTCATTCATTCAACTTTATCGACGGCTAATCTGTTGAAGGAAGGAGCTGCGACTTGCAACAAGCTGTGTGTTGCTTTAAGAACTTGGAAGGTGGATCGGCTGCAGAGTCCTCCCTCCCCCTCAGCGAACTTTACTCCTCCACTTATATAAACCACTTCCTCTATGAAGCTGAGCCAAGTGGAGGCAAGTGTAGTTGCCTGGAGTTAGCTGGAGCGTGGCTGGTGGACGGCGAGAGCTGAGCACTCTGAGGAAATGTCAGTGTATTTGAGCCCTTCGAGTGCGAGAACTCGGCAACAGGTAAGGAGAGGGGCAGTATACACGTTCATGGACATTGGTGACATTGGTGCCCAGAATCCCAGAGGGGTGGATCAGGAGAGGGAAACTGACCTATCAGTTTTGAATTTAATAAATAATATCCATGAGCAGGAAAGACTCTGAAAAAGGGGGAGGAGTGGATCTATGAAAGATTTGGAAATGGGCATTGGTGATCGGAAAAATGAACCGACGAGGGAGTTGCCGAACCCGGAAACAATTAAAAACGCCCACATACATATTCCCATGAATGAGAGTTAACTTAATCTGGGAGGAGCAATGGAAAACCACCCCAGGCCTCTGTATCCTCTAGAGGAGCATCAGGTTGAAGTGTGTGTGGTGGCGACTGCTCCAAGTATATTGCCGCTGGGAAGTGCCATGGTGAGCAGCAAACTCGATAATGTGATTAATGAGGCTGAGGCCTTGTGCATCGCGACGGATATCCCATTAGACCTTCCGGCCGTGGCTAATAAGGAGAGTGGCAGTGTGAATGCTGGATTAGCTGCCCACCTCGCCATGGAACTGGACGATCTATCAATAAAAATTGCCAAAGTTTGTCACAAGTGACTGATTGTCTGCGAATCTTGGATCATTCATTACTCCAGGCAGACGTAACGGTGGAAAGTTTGGAGAAACAAGGGATGGTTGCCTCCGATGTTTCCTTGGTGAAGCATTTCCCGGGGGAAATTAGCCTGTCTCTGCTTGCGAGGCTATCCCACTCAGAAGAGCTGAACAGGGAGGGGATGGTCTCAAGCAATGTTAAAAACCCTCATGCCCCTATAGAAAGATCAGTAATAAAAGTGACAACTCCTTCCCGATCAAGTGGGGAATGTTTTGACCCTGAATGGGGTCAAGAGGGGGATATGGTTTTCAATGAGGCAGGTTCCAGCTCCTCATCCTCTTCCAACTCATCTTCTCAGACCCATCCGAGCTCGGGAGGAAGGTCCCACGAGACAATGGCGGCCATAGGGGTAGAGATGAGTGCCCACTTTCAACAATTTGTGATGGCATCATTGGATGGCATCGTTGTCAACCTCGCTCCTGCCATTTATTAAGCTACATGAAGCAATTCATAATAGTGTACAAGACCACCATGCTGTGCTGGTAGATATGAGCAAAAAGCTGATTGGATTTGAAATTGTAACCAATAGGATGGAGAACAGATCAGATAAAGAAGCAGAAGTTTCTGCATCTTGGGAAAATCGTTTTTGTGACATAGCGAGCAGGGAGACAACAGATTAAAACCTGATGATGGAAGCTCTACTTTCGGACTGTAAGTGAATGAGAGAGCATTTTAAGGGCGCCCAAAGATCGGTGAAGGTTCCGCAAAAAAACCCTGTTGAGGTAGTAGATCAGTCTGCTTTGGGGGTGGCGAAGGAACGGGAGGACGGGGTAACGATAACACAGGACAGGACAACCAAATTCCAGATTTGGACCCCGGAAAAACAATGTATTCTCCCTCTTCAAACAACGTACGATGGGGGACTCCAATAAAACTAGAGAAGGGACGTGTAGAGGTAAGGTGGTATCAAAGAAAAAGTAACAAAAACATGCCTGGACAAACAAAAAGGAAATCAAATGGGTCCAGAGCTTTTCTAAGACATCTTCAATCTCCACCAACAAAATATATCATCCCTGTTCCAAAGAAACCTAGGAAAGAACTGATCATTCAAGACCAGATAATGAATATGGAACCTGAAGAAGGTCATGATAAGGAAGATGAAGGGGGAGAGACTATATCCCTAATATGGACCTCAGTGAATAAATGGAAGAAATTGAAAGAGTGAAGGAAGACAATAGGTGGAAAGAAGTAAGTCTTCCAGAATCGGAAACCATTGAGAGTCAACTGGCCCTAGCTACTAAATCCCCTCGAGGTTTTGATAGAGAGCAGCGGAGTGTGGACACCCCAGAAATGGTTAAATCCCTTATAAAAACTGTCCTAAATGGCAGTGGAAAATTGATCCCTACTGCTTTCAAGGGGAAGGGTACCCAAAATCCTCCTAAACTACAAATGCACCATGGCCAAAATGGATGTGGGAAATCAACTGTAGAAATATTAAAGCTCCAGGACAAAGTTGATTTGTCGTTAGGGGAAAGTAGGAGAGGAACATCACCATTGAGTGCAATCAGAATATTCAAAATGCTTGAAGACAAAAGGAAGGGCAGTATGCAAAAGAGAGCCAGCTAAAGCATTGGAAAAGTCCTATGAAGAGAGAGAGTGGATATGGCTGGTGGGTGCTCTAAACGGGCCCAGGTCTGATTAGATTAGTAAAGTTAGGAATCATGGCAGCCTGAGGATTGGATGTTGGAACACCAGAGTATTTCGGCCCTAATTTAATAAGAAAGTATTGGATTTGGATAGATTTGAAATCCTGGTCTTCCAGGAAACATGGCTACAAAGCTGCCTGACTGTGACATCTATTTGGCATATCTTAATTCTGCTTTGAAAGGAATAATGGGTCGCCCCTCCGCGGGCCTACTGGCATTGATTAAAATTAAATCAGAATGGAATGTTATAAATGTCAAATGTCCTAATCCCTATGTCCAGGGACTCTTCTTAAAACAAAAAATGGATGACTTGGAACCATCCCTATTGCTGATAAATATCTATTGGCGCTATAATATGCCAAAGGAAACAAAGTTGGTAATTTCAGTGATGGAATTGGTAGATGAAGCAATGTTTGAATGGGATGAGATTAAGGTGGTTATTTGTGGAGACCTGAATATCAAGCTGTTAGATAAGGGGGGCATCCCCCTAGAAGAGGGTCAATGGAAGGATCGAGAGCGTGAATGGATGGGTAATATGCTAATGAGAGGGATGCACCTTCTTATCGGCCAAACAAGGGGGACATTCCAGGTGACCCCACATGACCCCACAAGTTGGAGTCATGTATAGACTATTGCTTTGTCTCTAAAAATCTCATAGAGAGAGTGGAGTGGTTTACAATTATGCCCCAAAGCTGGAGTAACCTTGACTTGATGGCTATCCATATTATAGGGTGGGGGGCCGGTAAGTCCCGTATAAAAATGGGAGAAGTCAAATTGGGCTGGGGGAAATCGATTGAGATTATAACATCAAGAAGTTACCAAAGGAATGAGTCTATACATGGCCCAAATTAGGGAGCCCCCTAATAAAATCGAATACCTAGGAATTCTTAAGGAATTCAACACCATAGGTAAAGTCAAGGGGCCGAAGGTTTGGTCCCAAAAGCATGTATATGACCCTGAATTGGTGCGTAGGCGAAGACCGATGAGAAAGAAGATAAGAGCCATTAAGAGTGATGTTCATCTAGCCAAATTGAAATGAATCAGGAAGTCCCAGCAGAAATTCAGGAATTGGTGCAGGAGTTCTAGGGCCATCAGAGCCCAGAATGATGCCTAGCAAGTTCTGAAAGCGGTATGTGCAAAAATAAAATGACACCTGGGAACTAATTAATAATGGGGGGGTGTTTAGAGAAGCGAATGCCTTGAGCATGGTGTCTGAAAGTGATTGGACAGCATTACTCCTCTCTATTTCCAGATCCAGGATGGAAAGAAGAGGGAGTTCTTAAGCCCCCACCCTTGAAATGGAACTTTGAGATCGATTAACATGATGCTAACATGATGATAGGCAATTTGAGTTCCTCATGAGCGGCTGGGCCTGCTGGTCTATCAAATCAGGAGTTGAAAAAGAATAAAGAACAGTGGGGCAAGCTGCTAGTCATTATGGTTTCTCAAATCATGGTGAATCGAGAGATTCCTGCTACATGGAGGGAGGCTAACATAGTTCCCATTTTTTTTAAAAAGGCAGTCAAATGGAGCCTAGGAATTATCGTCTTATTGCCCTGCTCGACTCAGTTGGGAAGCTATTTGCGACTATTTTGCTAAGAGATCTAAAAGCATGGGTCTTGAAAAGTGATATTCTGGATCCAAGACAAACAGTGTTCTCGAAGGGGTTGGGTACAGCCCTTAATCTCTTTATTATAAATGTACTTAAGGAGAGGGCGCTAGACTCCGGTAAAACACTCTACCTCGCCTCCATGGACCTAGAACAGGCTTTTGATGGAGTCATCAGGGGGAAGCTATGGGCAAAGTTGAGGAAGTGGGGATGCCCATTAGTCCTGGTTGAAGCTATTGAAGCCTTGTATACCAACACTTCAATTCGGACCTGAATGTCTAACAAGGGATTACTCTCAGATAAAATCGACACTTTACGGGGATTAAAACAGGGGTGTCCCTTGGCGCCAGTTTTGTTTTGTCTGTACATATTTGATCTGGTAGAATCTTAAGCTGCGGTAAGGGCTTTTCCGCCAATGATTAATGGTAAGGAGGTACTGTGGATTCTTTTTGCAAACAATCTCGTCTTTTTAGACCAGACGCAGATCAGTTTGCAAAGGAGACAGCATGCCTTTGAGATTTTTTTTTACCCTGAATGACATACAGACCATTGTCGGGAAATCTGAATTTCTGGTCATGAAAGCAGCTGGAAAAAGGAAGTGTTAGAGGTTTACTTGGAGAGTTGAGGGTACTCCACTAGAAATTGTCAACTCTATTTTATATCTGGGAGTGACAATTAACTGGAGTAGAAGTGAAATAGACCACTACCAACATTTAAGATCTAGACTGTCAATGTTGATAATTCAGGGAAAAGGTTTCTATAGGAAATTTGGGGAATTCACTCTGATCCCAATAGTCTCCTTCTACAAACAAAAAGTGGCAAAAATTCTAACTTATGGAGCCAAAGCCATTCTCCACCTGTCTTTCACATTTTTGGGAGAAGTTGGAGGGTTTGTTTTGGCATAAGGTATTGAAACTTCCAAACGGATTGCCAATATGTGCGATAAGGCAAGAGCTTAAACACCAATCACTAGAATCCATGGTGATATGGAAATCAATGGCTTTGTATTGAAAATGCTCTGAAGAGACTTTTATTCAACCATGTGAAATCTTGGAAAGTCACTCAGGAGCATTTTGATGAACATCTGGGTTGATGGATGAGCAAACTGGTTTAGTAATCGCAGCAATGAAAATGCTGGAACTTGTACTAGCAAAGAATGGCGAAGATGAGGGAAAAAAATGTTTTTTGTTGCCAAAAGGAGATTGATAATTGAGAGCGAGGATAGCAAAACTGAAAGAATATGTTGTTTAGGAAAATGTAAATGTATGATTGGTTTGGGCATTGTTCATTGTTTTTTTTATTGTTATTGGTTGAATTGTGTCTTATTAACAATAAGCTTGTTCTTGATTACGAAACCAATTAAACATTTCATAAAAAATAAAATAAATGAATGTATGAAAGACGATATGCACTCAGATGGCCATTCAGAAGATATCCTCTCATTGAGTCAATGGAGGCACATTACCAAGAAGAATGTCAATTGCCTAAATGCAAGAAATCGGTTCTAAGAATCATGGATGAGTGCTAAACAAAAATCTTATGATGACGATATGATGTCACAAAGAGGACATATATCCATAAGTCGAAACGATATGAAAAAACTTAAAACTGGCGATGTAACGAAAGCACTAAGAGGAACATTCGCTAAAAGAAGTTATCATGAAAACAAGAAAATGAAGTAACATGCTGACCATTAATTGTAAATACGCTGTAACGCAAGGTAGAAGAAGCATATAGGAGCTTGCTAAAAAGAGGTATATGCATAAATATATATATATATAATGTTTAGATGGCTATTGGAAGAAAATGGACAACGGCTCATATTGAAGAATAAACCCAGCTACCTCAAAAAACTAGACTAGGATCGCATTTTGAAGAATTGATGGCGAAGATGTTTTCATGTGCAGATTAAGGGAGTACATTGGCCTGAAGTCAAGGAGGCTATTTTGAGAGATGGGCGCAAGGCATATAGAAGGACGAATGAATAAACCTTGCGTATTAGACATATTTCTGCTAAGATTAGGAGGGCAAGGGCATTTGCTGATGCCAAGTATTGAACAAACCCACATAGACAAAAGCCTATGAGAGGTGGAGGGAGCAAGTCTCTGAAGGCCATAGAGGGTAATGACACCCTGGTTAAATAAATCAAATAGCAGAAAATGAGAGAGAAATTGATAAAATCATGGTCTCCTGACGCGTGATGAAGAACTCAAAACAAAGGCTATTCGTTAGAGCTTCGAGTTAAGATAGTGGTGTGCTCACACTCCCTCAAATGTCCCAGAACAGTGAGCAGACTACAATCTCGACTACAAACAATAGACCTTAACTAAAGCTCAGGTTGATGACATACAATGGACTAATTGGGAAAACAAGGAATAATTTGACGCAGCTTGAACACCTAGGATTCACTTTGTTCACGTGCTGCTACACAAGCCAAAAGTCCAAGGTTGGATAGGGCTGCCATCCAATCAAAAGGGCCTGCCATGCACTTTCATATACAATGCTGCAGTTAGTAATCCACTGCCATATTCTCTGATAAAATCAGTATGTGACATACATAGAAGTAGCTCAGGGCGTGTCCTACAGATAAGGGACAGCCAATGAGATATTAACACTCATCTTATTCTATAAGTAGATGTGTTCCCCTAATCCAATCCCTCCGGGTGTTAGGCTTTTGTGAAATTGCCATGTAGGATGACATCACGAATGACGTGTATAAAACGATATAAACTCTGTGCAAACACATTTTGGTGTGAAAAATCAAGCATCTAGTTTGATAGCTGTATTTCTCTCTGCTTTCTTTCATCGAGATTCAAGGAGTGTTTTACCATCTTCTTTTGGTCTGTCTGATTATTTGGTCTGTGATAATTATTGGTAATTCCATCTAGTACAAAGAAGAGGCTTAAAGGTGCTAGAGCATATTTGGTAGCATTAGCATTGTGGATGGTTTAGATCTAACGACCTAGATCTAGGGCCAGAATCGGATCCCGGACAATTGTCGGCTTCTACCATTAGCCAGATGATCGCAAAGTTTCCTGCGTATAGCGGAGCATAAAAAGAAAATCATGGGATCATGATTCAGTTTTACAGGTCCGCCTTTGATGAAATTCCTGTCCGGTCCCCACTGGCGCCCCGCGGACTGAAGACAAACTAGTCGATTCTGGGAGAACCGATGCAGAGGGACTCAAGCTGAATAAACGGACTTGAGTAGATCTTTGAGTATTGTAAAAAAGCAAAAGGGGAGGGATTGTGTGTTGTGATGTGTTAAGTATAGGGAAGGGAAATAATACATGCCATTAACTCCATATAGGAGTGTTAAGGGATTTCTGAGGCGTAAAGCCAATAAGAATCGCGTGTATTAAGCTGCGAGATGGAACCAATAAGAGACAATATACGTTTACTAAGAATAGGAAAAGAAGATGTACGTAGGAGAAAAACTTAAGTGCACATGGTTATGGGGATTAATATGTTTTTCTAAAGTTTTCTGCATGTTTAAACTGATAGATATAAAACAAAAAACAAAAATAAATAAAAGTATTTTTTGGCACACTTTTTAAATAAAGGATTGACGTCAATCGGAAGGCTAAAATCAGATGAAATTAATATATAAATAAAGAAAAGAATCCTGTGATACTAAAAAACTAAGGACGATATAAACAAATTGATAGAAAGTGTGAATGAAGGAACAAGAAGAATAGTGGTATAAAAAAGTTTTCAAAATATTTTGATTCACGATTGATGGCATTTTCTCAAAAAGATTAAGGGGGTAATTCATAGAATTCAGCGCACAAGTGGCGCACGCGGCTGGCGAACAGTGGGCGCGTGCGAATGCCTGCGCCAGCCGCGTGCGCTAAAATCCATTTTCGCGCACAGCGTATTCATGGATTCCAGCCACCAAATCCAGCCGTGGCGCACAGTGGCGCAGCGACCCTGCAGCAGCGCCAGTTACACCCCCAAGAACGCCTGGGAAAAGCCATCAATATACCAATCCAGCGCAAAGGGCTGCGCTAACCCTGTACCAGCACGGCAAGCGGGCTACGTGTATCACTGGGGTGCGCGGGAAGTACCTCACGCGATTGGCCCCGTGCGAGCAGGGTACATGTATTTAAGGGGTGCGCGTGAAGTTCCACACGCAATTTCAGCAGGGTACATGTATTTCAGCGTGCGGGGGAAGTTTCACACGCAATTTCAGCAGGGTACGTGTATTTCAGGGGTGCGCGGGAAGTTCCACACGCGATTCCATCAGGGTACATGTATTACAGGGGTGCGCGGGGAGCACCACACGTGAATTGCACGTGTGGGTCCTCCCAGGTGTTCCCTCTACACCCTCCACGGCCCCTGCAGGTGGCTCACACCACAGGGGCCTACCCTGCACATGTCCTGCAGGCGCCCCATCCACCATGGCCATGCCCCCCAGCCAACCCACATGTCAACTTGCACTACTGCCCACCAACGCATGTCCCCCTGCACCCCCAGCCACCACGGGCACCCCCCACCAGGCCCCCACCCATGTCTCCCACCACCCCCACCCCCCAGCAGTCAGGGGCAGCCTCCATCAGGCCCCCACTCCTGTCTCCCACCACCCCCACCCCACAGCAGTGCAGGGTCACCCTCCACCAGGCCCCCACCCATGTCTCCCACCACCCCCACCCCCCAGCAGTGCAGGGGCACCCTGCCCCAGGCCACCACCCATGTCTCCCACCACCCCACCCCCCAGCAATGCAGGGTCACCCTCCATCAGGCCCCCACCCATGTCTCCCACCACCCCCACCCCCCAGCAGTGCAGGGGCACCCTCCAGCAGGCCTCCACCCATGTCTCCCACCACCCCCACCCCCCAGCAGTGCATGGGGCACCCTCCACCAGGCCCCCACCCATGTCTCCCACCACCCCCACCCCCCAGCACTGTGGGGCACCTGCCAGCAGGCCCCACCCATGTCCAACTCATGTCCCCACCACCCCCACCCCCCAGCACTGTGGGGCACCTGCCAGCAGGCCCCCACCCATGTCCAACTCATGTTCCCCACCCCCCACCCGCCAGCACTGTGGGGCACCTGCCAGCAGGCCCCCACCCATGTCCAACTCATGTCTCCCACCACCCCCACCCCCCAGCACTGTGGGGCACCCTCCACCAGGCCCCCACCCATGTCTCCCACCACCCCCACCCCCCAGCAGTGCAGGGTCACCCTCCACCAGGCCCCCACCCATGTCTCCCACCACCCCCACCCCCCAGCAGTGCAGGGTCACCCTCCACCAGGCCCCCACCCATGTCTACCAGCACCCACACCCCCCAGCAGTGCAGGGGCACCCTCCACCAGGCCCCCACCCATATCTCCCACCACCCCCACCCCCCAGCAGTGCCCCCACCCCCCAGAACTGTGGGGCACCTGCCAGCAGGCCCCCACCAATGTCCAACTCATGTCCCAACCACCCCCACCCCCCAGCACTGTGGGGCACCTGCCAGCAGGCCCCCACCCATGTCCAACTCATGTTCCCCACCACCCCCACGCCCTGCACTGTGGGGCACCTGCCAGCAGGCCCCCACCCATGTCCAACTCATGTTCCCCACCCCCCCTACCCCCCAGCACTGTGGGGCTCCTGCCAGCAGGCCCCCACCCATGTCCAACTCATGATCCCCATCCCCCCACCCCCCAGCACTGTGGGGCACCTGCCAGCAGGCCCCCACCCATGTCCAACTCATGTTCCCCACCACCCCCACCCCCCAGCACTGTGGGGCACCCTCCACCAGGCCCCCACCCATGTCTCCCACCACCCCCACCCCCCAGCAGTGCAGGGTCACCCTCCACCAGGCCCCCACTCATGTCTCCCACCACCCCCACCCCCCAGCAGTGCAGGGGCACCCACCACCAGGCCCCCACCCATGTCTCCCAGCACCCCCACCCCCCAGCCACCAGGGGCAGCCTCCACCAGGCCCCCACCCATGTCTCCCACCACCCCCACCCCCCAGCAGTGCAGGGTCACCCTCCACCATGCCCCCACCCATGTCTCCCACCACCCCCACCCCCCAGCAGTGCAGGGGCACCCTCCACCAGGCCCCCACCCATGTCCAACTCATGTCTCCCACCCCCCCAACCCCCAGCACTGTGGGGCACCCTGCACCAGGCCCCCACCCATGTCTCCCATCACCCCCACCCCCAGCACTGTGGGGCACCTGCCAGCAGACCCCCACCCATGTCCAACTCATGTCTCCCACCACCCCAACCCCCAGCACTGTGGGGCACCCTCCACCAGGCCTCCACCCATGTCTCCCACCACCCCCACCCCCCAGCAGTGCAGGGGCACCCTCCACCAGGCCCCCACCCATGTCTCCCACCACCCCCACCCCCCAGCAGTGCAGGGGCACCCTCCACCAGGCCCCCACCCATGTCTCCCACCACCCCCACCCCCCAGCACTGTGGGGCACCTGCCAGCAGGCCCCCACCCATGTCCAACTCATGTCCCCACCACCCCCACCCCCCAGCACTGTGGGGCACCTGCCAGCAGGCCCCCACCCATGTCCAACTCATGTTCCCCAGCCAACATGTCATCACAATCTAGATCCCTGGTCCCTATGTTCAGCCTCCAAATGCAAAACACCCACCCGAGTATTGCATCCACCCACTCATAATTGGCAATAACATGACAGAACACCAATTGCAAGTTCCGAAACAAACACATTTCCCTCACATACACCCAATGGGTGTCAGTGAATATCAAAATCCATATCATGAAATGCATGAAACCAATGAGATGATACTACACATTGAAGTATGATAAAAAATATGTATTAAAGCAAACATAAATAGAATCAAAAATAAAGAAACATAAATGTGAATGTACAAAAATGAAAAGAAGCATGTCCGTGAAAAAAAGCAAAACCAAAAATCTAATTCCAAAGTAATGGTGTCCAAAGTCACTGTCCACAAAACAAAATCCAATGGGAAATAAAAAGCCATTGCTCCATGGTTAAAATGTGAAAGAAAAATACAATCCAACAGTGAACTATGTACATGGGAACAAGCCAGGGTCCATTATCCCAACAAAAGAAAGGAAACCTATCTAACTACACTAACTAATAAAATAAACTATATACAAAAATGTGGCCAATGTCCGAAAGGTCCAAAATAAATCCAAAAAAAAATGAAACCTAACACTACCTACATAACTATGTACAAGGGCACCAGGCTAGTTTGACGGCTCACTTGTGGATGTCCCACGCCAGGGCATCATCGAACTCCTGCTCAATGTCCCGGAGGCGGTCCTCCTCCATGGCCCCGAGGGTCCGCAGGGCCGTCGACGTGTCCACCTCCAAACCCCTGCGGATTGCCTCGAGGCACTCGGCCCGCCTCAGGGTCTCCGCCCTGACCATTGTGAGCCGTGCCTCTTCCGCCCGCTGCCGCTCCGCATCTATGGCGTGGCCCAACCGCTGCCACCCGGAAGACACTCTCTGTCCTGGGTCCTCCTGCCCGCCGGCCGATGCCTGCCCCTCCGATGTTGAAGGCCCCGAGCCTTCATGGCTCCCACCACGTTGCTGCTGCTGCTGTGCCTCTGCCCGTGCACTGCCTCCTGCTGCCTGCACATCCTCCGCTGGCTGGGGTGCAGTAGTTGATGTGGCCACCCCTGCTGGACGTCCGACTCCCGACTGTGGCAGGGATGCCTCCTCCACCAGCCTGGCCGCACCGTCAGAGGCAGCTCCACAGGGCACCCAGGTGACTGATGGGTGGGAAGATGGCACGGAGGACGACTGGCGCGTAGGGGGTTCAGTTGAGGAGGGGGCCGTAGCAAGCCCCATCATACGGAGGAATCCGGCCTGGGCGACCTGTCCCAGCAGGCTGACGTGGTCAACGAGCCATTCGAGATGACGTGCAGTCTCCTCATGAGAAGACTGCAGGTCACCTCGAATGGCCCGTTGACGCAACACCACACCACTCAGAACAGGCTCAACCCGAACCCGGATAGCCACGTCCGCAGGCAGAGGAAGGCCAGTTGACATGAGGTCATCCCCTGCCTGAAAACGGGTCTGGACGTAGGCATCCCTGCTGGTGCAAGATGATGCAGGGACAGGATTGCACACAGGCACCTCCGCGGCGGCCTGTGCTGCCTCCTGTCCCTGGTCCTGCACTGCACCACTAGCACCAGTGGGATCCCCACCTCCAGACCCCGTCTCTGTTGCTTGCACGGCCTCCTCCTCCACCAAACCCCCCACCAACCTGGATGACTCCGTGCCATCTTCCCCCGTTGGGCCCTGTGGGGTCCCAGCTGCCCCTTCTGCTGCCGAGGAGTCCAACTCCAACCTCTGCCTCTTGGACCTCCCCCCGGCAGCTGTGGCCTAGGACGCGGCACCGGACTCCTCACTCCCCGACGAGATGACAACATGGGAGGGGAGCCGGGCCTTGCGTCTCCGGCTGGCGGTGGGATCCCCGCCGCTGTGCTCCACAGCACCTTCTCCGACCTCTTCATCAGTTGACGCTGCAGACAGGGAGAAATAAAACACAGGCATCAGGGCACTGTACAATGGACACATACACACATGACAGTTGTACATGAGTGGCATTGGCAAACCTCAGACATGTCATCACAATCCCCAACACACATGTCATTTCAACTCGCACACATGAGCCATACCACAGCCATATCGCAACTGCCAGCACCATCCATACACATACAACAGCATGAGCAGGCAAAGGTGAGCCAGACATCACATGCAACACAGGAAGTGCACCACACATGTACACACACCACCACACTTGCATGCATGTGTACACCTCTGCCAAGTGTCGCAGTGTTCAGATGGGCATCCATGTCACATCTGCCGATCAGGCTTCCACATGCCGCTGTCACATGCATCCATGTTGCATCACTGTTGCACCCTTGTCAAATACACACACATGCACATGTACACAGTGCTGATACATGCAGCTGAAAACAACATACATGCATGACATCACGGACATGTCTACTTACATACACATTCATCCAAACATGTGTGCCCACACAACTGCATTTGGCATGCAAGCCTACACACACAAGCACCATCCATGTCTCACACATTCCAGCCCTCGCATGTGTTAGCCCCACGGCCCTGTACCCCCCCCACCCATACTCGACCCCATACAAACAGATGTGCAACCTGCACACTACTGAAAAATCACCACACGCACATCTCACAATCAGGATGCATGTACACTTACCGCTCGACTCCAGACGGGTCTGCCTCTCAAGGACCTGGACGTGGAGCGCTGGGGATATGCGTTCCAGGACCCTCATCTGTTCTTCCGACAAGTGGCCCAGGCGCCCCTTGGCATCTGCTGCCTTCAAGAGGCGCCGGGCCTTGTTCAGGGTCCTGGACCTGAAGTCCTCCCAGCGCTTCTTGACATGTTGTAAGTCGCGGACTACCACCCCCTCCGCGTTCATGGCAGTCACGATGTCAGTCTAGATCCGAGTCCGTCCTTCCTTGTCGGCGCGGGAACTTCCGAAGAGGGCATCATACTGCCCCAGGACTTGCTCCACCAGGACACCAACTTCGGTGGCACTGAAGCTGGTGCCCCTCTGCCTCTCTGGCTAGGGGTTGTCAGTGGTCTCAGATGGTGTTTGCCCCGACATGACAACACCAGAGGCAGGAGTGGGTGGGCAACTGGGTCCTGGGGCTGGGCTGTGGAGCGATGGAATCCCAGTCGGGAGTCTTCGGTTCCAGCAGGGGTGGTCACAGCAACAGCACCCCTGGCTGATGTGCAGGCAGCAAATGGCAGGGCACGTGGGCAGCAGGCAGTCAGGCAGCAGTAGTTGGCAGGTGGGAGCGTGCTCGGGGCTCTGGGGGGCAGTAGTTCGGCCTTCTGGGCAGGAGCGTGGTCTTCCGTGTGCTTACGCGTGGCCAGCTTGATACGGAGTGATTTGGCATGTGAAAATTCGGCACGTCAGCGTGTAATTTGAGGAAAGGCCCTTAGCGCGTAAGCGCGTCTGCACGCATACGCATTTTCATTGGACAGAAGGCCCCACAAGCGCAAGCGCCCCTCTGACGTGACGCGTACAGGCGTACATGGGCATTTCAGCGCGCGTGAAAAACTGCACGTCCGCGTGTACTTCGAGGAAAGGCCCTTAGCGCGTGAGCGCATCTGTGACGTGACGCGCGCGGGTGTTCCCCTCATTACACGTGATGACAGAGCACACGTGGATTTCCACCAATCGCGTGTGAAAGTTCCCGCGCACCCGAAACACACGTACCCAGGCCAATCGCGTGTACGCTCACTTCCCTCCGATTACACGCGATGACACTCGGACGTACAGTTTTACCACGTATCCGAATACGGGAAACCCGCACACGGCAAAAGACGTGCACAGGCGTCAACGCATCTGCCACACGAAGGCAGGCGGAAGCGTCCCCGCGCACAGCATAAAAGTGTGCGCAAACAACAAACGCGTATATACAGCTACGATGAATGCCCCATTTGTCGCAGCACTGATCGTGGGACACCGCAGGAGGAGGAGAATAGCCAGGGCACGCATTTTCACACCACGGACAAGCCCTTTTGGGATGCCTGACGACCAGGTCTACGGCAGGTATAGGTTTCCACTCCATATCATCCTAGACCTGGTCAGGGAGTGGGAAGATGACCTTACATCCCCCACCCTTTGCTCCCAAGCATTGAGCCCCTTGGAGAAGCTGCTCAATGTCCTGCATTTTTTGGCCACTGGGTCATTTCAGCGGACCACTGCCATAGTGGGGGGGGGGGGGTCTCACAGGCCACGCAGTCATGCTGCCTACACCAGGTACTGGCAATCATGACAGCGCGCCCCTCAGTGCGCAGGCACATATGCATGCCCAGAACACCTGCAGAAAGGCAGGCCGTTGTCCTGGATTTTTTCAGGGTGCCACACTTCCCCAAAGTGCTCAGTGCCATAGATTGCACCCATGTGGCCCTACGTCCACCTAGGGCCACTGAGCACATCTACCGAAACCGCAAGCACTGGTATTCCATCAATGTACAGGTGGTATGCGATGCAAAGGGAATCATCACCTCTGTCTATGCAAACTACCCTGGCTCCACCCATGACAGTTTCATATACAGAATGTCCGCCCTGAGCCGGGCCCTGGAAGCTGGGCAGCATGGCGACACATGGCTCCTAGGTCAGTACAAATGCCCTTGCACATGCATGCAAGTCACACACAGACAAATATCCAAACCCTAATAATCTCAACTATTATCACCTCACCAGGGGACAGTGCCTACCCTCTGAGCAAACACATGATGACGCCAATCCGTAACCCCATCACACCACCCCAGGTAAGATACAACGCCGCCCATATTGCAACCAGGGGCATAGTGGAGCGCACATTCGGAGTGCTCAAGTCACGTTTCCGCTCCCTTGACCGCTCTGGTGGGCAACTACTCTATGCACCACTAGTAGTGTGCAGGATCATTTTGGCAGCATGTGTCCTGCACAATGTTGCAACACGGCAGGGCGTCCCGGTGGACATGGTGGTGCCCCCACATCCCCAACCACAGGCACAGGCGCTGCTCATGGGAGGGGACAGGGCACGTGTCTTGGTCTGAGCAGCCCGGCGTGCCCCTATGGTTTCCCCCCTGGCCTGTTGGAGATCTACCAAGGGCTCTTCAAGTGCCAACGCAGCCTGCGCTGGCAGACCCTGAGCCTGGGTGGCGGTGTCTACAACTGCACCTGCAGCTACCACTACCCTTGGGCCCATGGCAGTCGATGGAACGGACTGCCGGGTCGTACGGGTGCCAGTGCCAGATGCAGGAGCTGCATCCCCCGGAACCACAGGGGGTGGTGGCATGACTGCACCGACACATGGCACAACATTGTGCTCAAGTGGCGCACCCCTGCCTCTTCCCCCTCTGTGGCTGCCCTGGACACCCTGGAGTCCCCCTACTCCCTGGTCACCACGGCCACGTCCCCGACCACGCCCGCCACGAGGAGGACGCCCAGCTGAGGCGCCCCTCACCTTTGGTGCCCTCCCAACCATGGCACAGATGTAGTAGTGCTGGCACAGATGGAGTGGTGCAAATGGGAGGTGTACACCACAATTGACCGGGGCAATTGGGGTGAAGGGGGTGGGAAGCAAGATGTTAACACCCCCCCTGCACCTGCAAGGCTGTATGTGACCCCGGTGATGTGGTGACGGGTCACGCAACGCTCAGGCACCCCAAAACTGCAGTAAAACCGTGCACGCAACCCTGCAGCCTACATGCGTGGATTCAACCTCCCGCAGTACGCGGTGGCACCCAGTAACATGAATAACGCGTACGCGTGGGACACGCAGGCTACTATGACATCGAAAATGGGTGCAATACACAGGGGCACCCGCAGTGGGAAAAAGAGCGTGTGCGACTCACCGTCTGACTAGCGCGATGCAGAAAAACACGCGTAGCCAATACCCCCGCCAAAAGAAGAGATACGTCCTTGATAGCTGTGAAGTTGTGATGGCGCGCGAAACAACAGGAAGCAGCAACAAACGTCGGTCTCCACGAAAGGCACGTACAGCGAACTGCTGGGCCCGCTCACCTTTAACCCGTACTGAGGGAAACGCACGCGCGCGTCACGTCACTTACACGCATGGGCCCTTTCCTCGTATCACACGCGGACGTGCAGTTTTTCACACGCGCTGAAATGCCCATGCACGCCTGTACGCGTCATGTCACAGGGGCGCTTGCGCTTGAGGGGCCTTCTGTCCAATGAAAATGCGTATGCGTGCAGACGCGCTTACGCGCTAAGGGCCTTTCCTCAAATTACACGCCGACGTGCCGAATTTTCACGAGCCAAATCACTCCGTATCAAGCTGGCCACGCGTAAGCACACGGAAGACCACGCTCCTGCCCAGAAGGCCGAACTACTGCCCCCCAGAGCCCCGAGCACGCTCCCACCTGCCATAGAGGCAGAGGGGCACCAGCTTCAGTGCCACCGAAGTTGGTGTCCTGGTGGAGCAAGTCCTGGGGCAGTATGATGCCCTCTTCGGAAGTTCCCGCGCCGACAAGGAAGGACGGACTCGGATCTGGACTGACATCGTGACTGCCATCAACGCGGCGGGGGTGGCAGCCCGCGACTTACAACATGTCAAGAAGCGCTGGGAGGACTTCAGGTCCAGGACCCTGAACAAGGCCCAGCGCCTCTTGAAGGCAGCGGATGCCAAGGGGCGCCGGGGCCACTTGTCGGAAGAACAGATGAGGGTCCTGGAAGGCATATCCCCAGCGCTCCACGTCCAGGTCCTTGAGAGGCAGACCCGTCTGGAGTCGAGCGGTAAGTGTACATGCATCCTGATTGTGAGATGTGCGTGTGGTGATTTTTCAGTAGTGTGCAGGTTGCACATCTGTTTGTATGGGGTCGAGTATGGGTGGGGGTGTACAGGGCCGTGGGGCTAACACATGCGAGGGCTGGAATGTGTGAGACATGGATGGTGCTTGTGTGTGTAGGCTTGCATGCCAAATGCAGTTGTGTGGGCACACATGTTTGGATGAATGTGTATGTAAGTAGACATGTCCGTGATGTCATGCATGTATGTTGTTTTCAGCTGCATGTATCAGCACTGTGTACATGTGCATGTGTGTGTATTTGACAAGGGTGCAACAGTGATGCAACATGGATGCATGTGACAGCGGCATGTGGAAGCCTGATCGGCAGATGTGACATGGATGCCCATCTGAACACTGCGACACTTGGCAGAGGTGTACACATGCATGCAAGTGTGGTGGTGTGTGTACATGTGTGGTGCACTTCCTGTGTTGCATGTGATGTCTGGCTCACTTTTGCCTGCTCATGCTGTTGTATGTGTATGGATGTGCTGGCAGTTGCGATATGTCTGTGGTATGGCTCATGTGTGCGAGTTGAAATGACATGTGTGGTGGGGATTGTGATGACATGTCTGAGGTTTGCCAATGCCACTCATGTACAACTGTCATGTGTGTATGTGTCCATTGTACAGTGCCCTGATGCCTGTGTTTTATTTCTCCCTGTCTGCAGCGTCAACTGATGAAGAGGGCGGAGAAGGTGCTGTGGAGCACAGCGGCGGGGATCCCACCGCCAGCCGGAGACGCAAGACCCGGCTCCCCTCCCATGTTGTCATCTCGTCGGGGAGTGAGGAGTCCGGTGCCGCGTCCAAGGCCGCAGCTGCCTGGGGGAGGTCCAAGAGGCGGAGGTTGGAGTTGGACTCCTCGGCAGCAGAAGGGGCAGCTGGGACCCCACAGGGCCCAACGGGGGAAGATGGCACGAAGTCATCCAGGTTGGTGGGGGGTTTGGTGGAGGAGGAGGCCGTGCAAGCAACAGAGACGGGGTCTGGAGGTGGGGATCCCACTGGTGCTAGTGGTGCAGTGCAGGACCAGGGACAGGAGGCAGCACAGGCCGCCGTGGAATACAGAGTCGGGAACAATTGCAGAGGGATAGGCTGATGGTACCCATTCGCTGCCACCAGTTTGGTAGGTGAGGCAGCAGCCACAGCCCCCCTCAGCGACCTGGATGTGCAAGTGGAGGAATACCAGGACATTGACGACACCATCCATGTGGAATGTCCCCATATACCAAGCCCCCAATCCACCCCCCACCACTCCACACAGGGCACACCAGCATACCCCATGCAGGTACCAGCTGCTCTACTGACGAGTCCGCATCTGTCCAGCACCTCAGAGGGCAGCCCTGCAATGGTCCACCCAGCCACAGCACCATCCACCTCCACAGCCCTCACTGACATGGAGGCACGCCTGACCAGGGTAGAGGTCCGTGTTAGGGAGAATTCTCATCTATGGCTAATTTCCCTCACCTAGTGAGTCCCCCAGCGCTTTGCTGGACTTCTGGAGTTTATTTTTTTCCACTTGGTAAGAGTGAGAGCTTTTCCTCCACTCTTACATGTGTTTTGCTATGTGTTTTCACCTATTTTTGTGATTTCGGACTCTGAAGTACACCACTTCAGTAGCCCCCTTCTTTGTGTGTGTCACAGAGCACCTTCTGTGCAGTGGAACCGGGTTGTCGTTCAGACTCCCACGACTCCATTTCTGAGGCGACTACTGTCCCCCAAAAAAGGGTAAAGTTACCATTAACTTTATATAGTCAATCTACCACAGGTCCAGTACACCCCATCTTCCATGGAGTACTAGAAAGAGTTAATTCGTATCCCTTTTTATCTGTACCTCCTAGAGCACTGTTTCGCTCTTTTAACATTTAGACTTGGCTGGTGGCAGTGGTATCTACCCTAACTTTTCTACCGCAATTATATTAGATAAACGTGGTACTGTTCTTGGCTATTATATTAGCCTCGAACATAAACCAGCTTGACCAAATCGTCTTTCTTTTGGCTCCGGTTGGGTTTATTCGCCATTTCTTTTTGTTAAAGTCCTTCTTGTGTCTTACTTTACGCGGCAAACTAGGTTCGCCTTCTTTGTTCACTGTCTTTTGGCGGGCTTCTGCCCAGAAGCCCTCCTCAAGGCGCCTGGGTGTCTAGGTGGGCTGAATGTGAGGAGGGTATCCTAGCAAACCCTAGTCGCACTTTGTCACGATTGGTCAAGGTGGTTGTCCGGGCTGGACAAACCCCCTGCTGAGTGATTGACAGCCAGGCTGTGTGAATGGGGGTTGTGCGCATAAAAGGCAGGTCTCTTGGGCTAGAAGTCAGAGAGTCGCCACTGGAACTACAAGGAACTGACGAGAAGCGGAGAGAACGACGGCTGCTGCAACTACCCCGTCCCGGTGAAGCCCTGCTGTAGTCCTGAGCTATCTACCTTCAACGACTCCGAGAAGATCCAGTCCGGAGTCTTCTTCCCTTGAGCTTGGTGGGGATAACCAGCTCATCTTCCACAGCTAGAGGATCGTCTTCCTTGGTCGAAATCGTTGCACATAGCTGTAGTGGTCCGGATAGCCACCTAAAGAGCCTCTCCTGTTTTTAAGGAGCGCACCTTTTATTCCATGTCGCTGCTGCCGGCCTCATCCCTGTGTGGTGCAGACCCCCTTTAGACGTCCCCCTTCACAACGAAGCTCCAGGAATCGTGGGTCTGTGGGAAACCACTAGGAACAACTGCCAGGGCACCAGCTGCAACATTGGAACAAGGTACTATGTTCAACTTGAGGAAACTGGGTGAATCCCTTTTCTTCATTTCCAAGGTTTGCCCTTGTCTTCCCTCCTTCTTATAACTTTTGCTTCCGAACATTGACAATATCAAAGTACTTTTGGCTACTTTGAATCTCAAACTATCTGACTGTGTGATCCTCGGCAACAGGCCCCGGTCTCTCTCAACCCTGGCTCCGGCCCTTTGACTTTTGAACTCCCGTCTTTGAGTGTTTCTTGATTCTGCCTGCCTAACCAAAATATTGCCTGTGATTTTTGCCTCCAACTCCCTCTGGGTATCTCAAGTACTAAGTGTGTTTTTACCCCGGTAGCAGTTCATGTCACGGATATGCATTTAGTTAGTAGACCGAACTGTCAAAAAGTGATCACAATTGTATTCACGGTAACATATTTTGTTCGTAACACCGGCGTATTCAACACATGGTACTTACCTTGAGACTTACTGTACAAAGTGAATTGGTTAGTTGTAGTATATTTAACGTGTGGTTTTTATTTAAGTTTAATAGAAGTGTTGTGTTTATAACGAATGGTTTAAAAATAAATGTACTTATATTTTCTACCTGAAACCTTGAGTCAGTGTTTGCTTGAGTCACAGTAATTGTGGCCCCTTGGTGTAATCTCTGCTACTGCTCATATACTCTTGAGATAAGCCTGGCTGCTCTGCTACTGATAGCACTATAACTTAGTAGTACGGGCTTGTAACAAAGGTAAAACTTGTATTGCCACCTGTAGTCTTAATCAAGTGTAGTGGTCCCTAAGGGCACTGCACGGGATTCTGACTAACAGTCCGCAAGGACTCCATGATTGAACTGGTCCGCCAGTATGTGGCTGAGGGTGAACAAACACGCCGAGAAATAAGGCAGGCAAATGCAGCTATCGTAACTGCCATCAGCACAAGCGCCATACTCATCTGTGACAATTTAGGGGCGGTCACACAGGTCCTTAGCAGGATGCTGGACCATTTTCAGCAGCAACAACCTGCACCGGCAGTGCCACATCCAACCACCTCCACCCCATCATCCACACCTGCCAGCTCAACTCCCTCAAGCCCTTTGCGGATGATGAGGCGCAGCGCAAGGTACACCGACATGCTGCCCCCAGACTCGAAAAGAGGCCGGAAATAGCCGGTCAACCCACATTGTGTGTGGGATGACAATGGGTGAGGGGGGAGGTGGGGTTGGTGGTGTTTGGGGGTTTTTTGGAGGGTTTATTGGGAGGTGTTAGGGGTGTTTGGGGGGTATGGGGTGTTTGGGGGGGTATGGGGTGTTTGGGGGGGTATGGGGTGTCAGGGGGTTTTGGGCGGAGGGGGGAGCGCATGTGAGAGGTGGAGGGATGAAGCACTATATTGTTATTTTTTCTAATACACCCGGTGTGTGCAAATTCATTTCATGACTGGACATTGTTCATTTCGTGTGTGTTTAATCAATTCATGACAGCGCACAGTGCCCAACTCCCCATACACCCTGTGTCCATGTCCACACGATCCCAGTGCACATTGTAGTACTGACACATAACCATCAACGTCCCTGTGGTTCAGAAGTAATCGTCAATCAGTGATTGGCACACAGCACTGCCATCTTGTGCATCATGAACTGCCAGGGGTGCTGCTTCTCCTCCATCATCATCCTCACCTGCGAGGGAGGTATGTGTGAGTCAATATTTAACCTGACACCTTTAGGAATCACTGCCATGGCTGCAGCTATTTGGTATTAACATGCACATGGTGGTCTGCTTGTGCGCCTGGCATGTTGTCATTGCTGTGCAGCATTGGTCCTATGTATGGCATTGATGTGTCATGTTCATGTTGGGATATTCAGAAACGTGTCTAGCTGTAAGTACATTGTCCACTCACCACCCAATCTCACCCAGGTGGAGTATGCATCCCCCCCAATCTCACCCAGGTGGAGTATGCATACTTGCCAACCCTACCGATTTAGGCGGTAGGATACCGCTTTTTAAGCAGTCCTACTGCCTACCGACTTTCGTGGCTGCACTACGGCTTTTTCAGCCTCTTTCAGTCAGGCCCCAGAGCACTGGGGCGTGACGGCCCATTTCAGATTTTGATTGATGACAGAGGCGCTGGCGTGCGAGTGCTGCGCACCAAGCAAGGCAGTGTCTGCAGTGGCAGTGAGTGGATGCGGCCCTGCAGCGTCAGTGCCATCCTTTGGGCACTGCAGTGCTGGTGATTGACTCACGGTGCCTAACTTGCCTTTCACAGGTAATTTCTTGTCACAACTCCTCTCAGGCACTGCTGCAGAAATCGTGTCCCCACCCCCTGAAGTGTCCCCATGCATGTCCTCCTCCTCTCCCCAGTATCATACCACTTCCCCTGCTTTCATGTCTACCTTTAAACTAACTCCATCTCGTTTCTGCAGACGCCTTCTTTACTTCCCAGCTTGCCTAGTAGTAGTTTTGCAAATAGAAAACCGCCCAGATTCATTGTGAAAGCATTTGTCTCTCGCAGCCGGCAAAGCACGACACAAAAGAAAGGGGGGCGTCCAAGCTGGAATGTGTTTTTAATGGGTCTGCGCTCATTAGCAGGGGCACGCCAGGTGGGATGGGGGAGGGAGAGGGGCTGTAAGGAGGTTAAGGCAGATCAGTGGGAAGAGGGGGTAGGCCTCAGGTCCCAAGGAAATTACTGCATGAAGGTTCATATACTGCAAGCCCATGTGTTTGTGTTGCCTGAGATGAGCTTCTAGAGTTTTTTTTTGGTTTCCATGCGTCACCTGGCTTGGTGGGTTTCAGTGCCCCAAATGTCAGTGTAAAAATGGCCAGCAACTGTGGCCGTGTGGAGGATTCTGCACGGAATATATTAAGACACCAACAGGTGTCTTAATACATCCGGGCAGAATCCTCCACATGGTTGCTGGCCATTTTTTTAACAGAGCCATAAGTGGGAGAAGGAGGTTCAAGAAGAATGCAAAAAGGTTTAGAGTGCAGCATCAGAAGGCAACATGAATGTCCCGGCCTTTGAAATGATTTACGCATGATTGTTAATGTGCTGCAAGTATTAAACCAGCTTGGAGATTAACTAAGAACAAAATTGAGGGAAACAACAAAATACGAGTAAACGGCACTTGATAAGCAGAATGTTTGAGCTGGTTTAATCATGTGTTGTGTTTCATCTACCTACGTTTTCTGCCAAGTATGCAGCTTTTAGCTTCAGAAACCAAATGCAAACAGGGTATGTAAATCGTTTTTCAATAAATAATCTACATTAAGTGGACAGAACGGGTGGCAACAAATGCCAAAACCTAAACAAATAAATAAATAAGTGGAGCCTTGTTGCCAATAATAGATGTTTTCGTAGCCACCGCCTGTTTCAGACGAGAGGGAGACCTCATGTATGTGTGTACTTCATTAGAACGTGCCACATGTATATACATTGCTCTGGAGCCTCGCAGACACAATCGGTGTGGTCGTGGTAAGGGAGTCTGGAAAATAGCAGCGTAGAAGAGACAGGCTGACAGGCGTACATACACGCTCACCCAAACAACGCATCATCCCAGCACTGAAAGAGCTGAGCTCGTACTGTGGGGTTGGTTGCCGAGCCAGTGATATGTTAGGGTTTTTTCCCTGTTCCCACTGTGTGATGCTCCCTAGCGCGTCTCACATGCAGGAATACCTACCGGCTTCCCCCATGCTCATGCTGCAGAGTCCGCCGCCGCCCTTCCCCCAGGGTCGGAGCAGGCATGACGCTCTTGTGCATCGGTCTTCACCCTGCCACCCGCCAGACACAAAATGATATAAATTAGTTGTAAGTGTGTAGAGGTCTGTCAGAGTTTTATGATGTTTGAGCAAAGCAACAGGCCCAATATTACACTCAGGCAATTGCAAGCAGCAGAAGGCACCAAGTTGGCCATAAAAACTTGACCTCTGGCCTTAAAGTAAGGTGGGTAGCAAAATGGCATTTTTCTTGGGTCAGCATACATCTTTGTGCCAGTCTGACAAAGCAACATTCTCAAAAGTACGGCAAAGCAACATTCTCAAAAGTACAAAAAAACTGATTGCATAAAAAGCTGCTCACACCTTGTATTTCAGATCTTTAAATATAAAAGGCTCAGCTTGTGTCCCTATTTCTTTTAAGGGAGGAAGGCAAACTGCACCTCTAAAGGCAGGGTACCTACTAGGGATTGTGTCGAACAGTTCTGGTTTGGCCCAATCTATTCAATGTGTGTGAGTTAGGGCTGTACTGCCCCTTTTGTGGAGGGACCACGCCTTATTTGAACATGACCTTTCACTTTCTGTAATGGCATGGCAGTCTGAAAAAGGATGGTCTGGAGGGTTGCCCAAAGCAACACCAGAGATTATGCCTCATTGAAAACCGTTCAGTCATCTGTTCAGTTTTGCACTGTTCCGAGAGGAAACCGGCCCGATTTCAGGCAATAGCATAGCATTTTTGTGTATGGATGAACAGTGAACACCTGCCTATGCAGACCTATCCTGTGTTCTTCTCCGAATACATATTTGAGCCGAGAGATATGACGAATTCAAATCTGGACACATCTTTAATCAGGCGTGAGTAAATGTGTGCCCATTATGGAAGAATGTTGCGCTCTGAGCTGAATAAATCTTTGATTGGGTCTGAGCGAAACGACACCCTCGCCCCCAAACTCACCCCTTTCGATCCTTTTCAGTAAGATAGCTCAGTGGGTTCAGCGCTCGCTGATGCGATCTGAGAGTGATCTGCAGGTCACAGGTTCGAATCCCTTTCAAGGCCAACTCAGTCTTTCATCCTTCCGAGGTCGATAAATGAGTACCAATTTCTGTTGGGTGATATTGTGTGTCAATATGTGCTCTGTAAAGCGCTTTGGATTAAGGTGCTATATAAATAACACACCATTATCATTATTATTACTCTAAACCTTGCTTGCCTCTCGAGAAAGGCTAATATTGCATCCTTCTAGAAATTGACAAAATGTACTGGGAGACAACACCACCCTCCATTCCCGGGTGGGGGAAGGTGAATTGTCAGTGGTGTGGGTGCGATTGAGGGGGCTGAGCTAGGTGTCACATAATGTTCATAGCCTGAATATATAGGATGCTGGCTGCTTTGCTTAAAAACAGCGTATCTTGACAACTAAAAAATGACCAATTCATCAAATTGTGCATTCCTTCTGAGCCTGCTCATTTCATGTCAGAACAGTCACCATGACAGTAAAATGTTTGCAAAGCATGAGGCATGGGACTCACACATCTCATTGCTCGTGGTTCAGTCAGCAAGGGCTTGGTCAGTGCTATGTACTCACCTCATTGGGTATCAGGTAATATTTTGGCCACGAAAAATATCGCCGTACATATGGTCGTCGGGAACGGCCATAGGCAATATTTTTGGTGGCAAAAATATTAGGAGCGGGGGTGTCCCCCGCACATAAAAAAAATAAAAAATGATGCAGGTGTTGCGGGGGTGACCCCCGCAGGGTCCATGTGTTATTTTCGCCGCAAAAATATGGCAATATTTTTGCATCGCAATATTTTTGCGGCGAAAATATCACATGGAACCCCTCATTGCCTTTTCACACCGGTTCCTCCACAGCACGCCCTTGCTGACATAGAAGGATGTATAGCTGTTAAGTGGATATTTCGTGTTTCAGCTCCCTGCTGTGTGGGCATCTCAACATAATCTTTGTCAATTAACCCCCCCACTTTATTTCTTTGTCTCCCTTGTAATGTATGCACCTGACAAATGTCTCTGACTGTTTTCCATTCAAGGGGGGTACCCGACCATTATATTGAAGTGGATGCCCACACATCCTCAGCTGGGCCTGGGCAAGGGCAGTGAGTCTTTGTGGCAAACTGAAAGTTGCCTGTGTGTTTGTTTTTTGTGAGAAATACAAATTCTGGCCAGTTAATAGCCTGGTGTTAACTCCATACAAGAATATAATTTAAATAGTTACTATCTGGACATCACACGTGCCATTGGTTGCATTTGAATGCTTCAGCGACACTTAGTTAACCTGAGTGAAAAGTGATACAGAGTTTGTTAGAATACCTAAGGTTGAGGGATAAAGTCAACATATTTTAGACCATGAAACCCGAGAAATCTGAATAAGCCTTGAACGGCCTTCAAGGGGCACACAGAGACCTGTGTCCCTACAAAGGCCTGCACTCAATTCATGTCTGCTCTTGTGAGAGTACTCAGTATATATAATGTAAAAATATAATTACGTCCGTGTCCTTCCTCATCACAGTACTTCTTGAAGGTGGTCTGCCTGACTTCTAACAGAACCCTGTCACAATTTATTTTCACAATTCCCTCTCCCCCTACCTCCTGCGCTGTGAGGTTCTATGACTATGAAAACGTGGGTAAGGGTCCTATTGAATGGCAGATCACTTTTAATAAGTACTCTGACAAGGAAGAGTTGGGCTATGAGTAATGCAGATTAACCATTCGTAATCAGAGCATTAGAGCAGGATTTGCAATAAAAGACCGGGGTGCTAGACATTACAAAGGAATTCTGGGCAAACTCTTGCATATCTTGGCATTTGTACTTTTCTAAATGGTTTCAAGATATATACTTTTAACCCAGATTACCCAGGCCTGTCAAAGGCCTTTGTGCGACAACAGTCAAGACCTTTCACAGGCCCCCGGTAGTGTATCTTTATCGTGTGATATCTGGCTGACTGTCTAAGAAACTGAGTGATATGTTATGTTAGACTCTAATGGACCTTTCACAGGGCGGTCCGAGTGCTAAATTGTCAGTGTGCGATGTCTCTACTTTCCCGCTGTTGTTGCTGCGTAAACTCACCACATCTCCTTAGCCGGTGTGTTTGTTCCAGTTTAAGGCACAGTAGGTTCTTTCATGGTTTCGCTGTCTCGTTAACTTGTGAGATGTAAATGTAAAATCTTCTGTCTTGCACTTTATTTTGCACCCTAATAGAAGCTTTCATGATGTTGCACCTCTTGAGATCCTTTGTCTTCGTACCCATTATTATAAAGTATTATTGTAGCTTTTATATCCCTTAGAACTGGACTAAGGAGCCCTGCATGCAAGCAGATTGTGACAGAGGGAGAAACCAGGCAAGATAGTTCAGAAATTATTATTGACCATGTCAAAGCCAGCTCGGTGGGACAATGTATACAAGACATCATGGGAAGAGACATATCCATTTCTAAAGCCTTCAAGACTGGGCACAAAGGAGGCTCTCTGCACAATATGTAGGTGTGATTTCTCCATAAAACACGGTGGCATGGCAGATTTGAAGAAACATATTGCCACTTCAAAACACAAGTCACGTGCCTCTGCAGTTAGTGGAACAAGTAGTATAATAGCTTCTATGCAAACATCATCACAACTCTCTCACAAAGTCATAAAAGCAGAAGTTTTTTTTCAAGGGCTAATTGTCAAGCGTAATTTGCCAATTAGTGTAAATGATGAATTTTCCAAGAGGGCTGCTGTCATGTTTCCAGATAGCAAAATTGCTCAGTCATACTCATGTGGCCGAACCAAAGGAAGCCATATCAACAATGCAATTGCTGCTGATGCCATGCAGGATTTAAAGGTGTTCCTTGCTGTCAATAAAAAGTGGTATTCTCTTGCAACCGATGGAAGTTCAGATGAGGAGGATAATTTTTTTCCAGTGGTTATAAGTCATGAAGACCAAACATCTGGCCTAGTTGTACATTCTTTTCTGGACATGCCAGCTGTTAATGAAGCGACAGGTGAAAATATTTACCTTGCTGTAAAAAGATCATTGGAAGAGAAGAATCTTAGTCTTGCACAGTGTGCCTCATTGTCTTGTGACAATGCTTCTGTTATGACTGGGAAAGGCAAGGGCGTTCTTGGGCATCTGAAAAAAGATAGGGCAGCTATGTATATGATGGGGTGCCCATGCCACCTTTCTCATCTAGCTGCAAAAAATGGAGCGAAGGCTCTCATTCGCTTCAATCCAGAAGAATTTGCTATTGACTTATTTTACCACTTTGAAAAAAGTGCAAAAAGAAAATCTAAATTGAGGGAACCCATACCTTTTTGATATCAGGAAATTCGTAAGGTGCTCAAACATGTAATTACAAGATGGCTGAGCCTCAGTAAATTTCTTGAAAGAGCTCTAAAATTGTGGGATGGTTTGAAATCTTACTTTCTTACAAACTACGAGGATGATGAGCCAAGTGAGGAGCCAGCAAGAAAACGGCAAAAAAATCTAAAAGGTGGAGACAGAGAACGACTAGTGAAAGTTTTCAAAGACCCTACACTGAAGTGCTATGTTCTGTTTCTCCATGCTATCATGCCCAATTTTGATAAGTTTAATGTCCTACTCCAGACAGAGGCTCCTATTATACATGTGCTGCACCAGTCACAGATCAAACTATATGAGTCAATTCTGTTATGCCTGGTAAAGCCAGAGATCATTGAGCAGCATAAGGATGACATTTTAGAAGTTGCTTTTAATGACCCACGCAATCATCGAAGTGATTCTGATTTGTTCATTGGCTATGGGGCACGACAGGCGATAAGGCATTCTGATATCGAGGGGACACCTACAGTTGGAGCATTTAGGAAACAAGTGGGAGAATTTTATATTAAGGTGCTAACATGCATAAAAACTAAGTTTCCCCTCTATGATCCAGTGGTAAGGAATGCCACATTTTTGTCTCCAAACATGCGGATGACCTCGTTATTTACAAGTATTGAGGAGTTGTGTAACGTTTTCCCTGATGTTGTTCCTGAAGAAGATATGCAGCAACTTTCTCAAGAATTCTTAGACTATCAGTCTACTACACTTCTGCCAACCTGGCAAGATGGAATTACAAGAATTGATCAGTTCTGGGAAGATCTTTCCAAATTGAGGGATCTTGCAGATAATTCCCTTCACTTCAAGGTGCTGTGTGTTCTGTCAAAGTACATTCTGTTAATACCTCACAGCAATGCATTCTGTGAAACTCTGTTCAATATGGTACGGAAAGTGACAACTGATGTGAGGAGTCAGCTGGGACGGAGTCAAGAAGGCCATGCTTCTGACAGTGTGTATGCAGCCCATAGAGGTATTAGGAATACACTCTGTGGCATTTTATCAGCAAAGGTCAATGTGTTTAGCAATACTGACCCTCACAAGTGGAAACCATCTGACAAGTTAATCAAGAAAGCAAAATCGTCTACATACCAAACATTATTGGCTAGGAGGGAGAGCAGTGGCCCTACAGCAAGCACAAGTTCAGGACCATCCGCCTAATTGTTAGAGAGACATTCAAGAAAAGAGTCCCAAAAGGAGAAGCAATATGTCACACATTATAAAAAAGTAAATAGTGTACTAAATATGCTAGAACAAACAGGTTTCAACATGTTTACAATTCCCACTTTGTACGGTCAGTATGTGCTCTGCTCTAATACACAATAAGTATTATATGTTGTTTTATCTTATTTTGGGCCCAATTCTTTGATGCTTATTTATTTAACTATAAAGTTAGATTTTCTAACACCACATCTACTCATCTTTTGTTAAAAATGCCGGCTTTGTTAGGCCTCTGCAAAAGATAATCTCATTGAACCCATGGTACAGTTTGTTGTTTATAAAGTTAATGAATTTAGCTACTGAGTGAGAATATTATCACTTTATTTATTTTGCTTGTTTTTACTTAACAGAGCTGTTGTTCGTTTTAAGAAAAACTATTAAAATGTTTTATTCCTAAAGAAGTAGTACAAATCCTAATCTAATAAAGTGTTAACAAGGTTTCATTAACTTCTAAAAATCCCAAATTAATGGAGAATGTATACATCATTGTTATGGGTATGTTTGAAGGGGAAAACCTGTGTTAATGAGGAAGAAGCTGGTCACAGTGTGCACAGCTCACTTATTTGGTAAATTGTTTTCTAATGATGGGTCAGAGGATCTGGATAGGCCACACCAGGCAGTCGTTTCCTGTGAGCTCTTCAAGGCCATGTCACTTGAGGTCATTTTCTGTGAGGTCACAAGGTCAAAGTTCACGTCACATTTCCTGTGATGTCATGTTCTATCATTTCATTGGGTCAAATTGATGTGACATCATTTCCTGTGATGTCATCATTATGCTAATTACTATTTTTGAACCTTTAAGATTCCTACAGATTTTTGGTCACAGAATGTTGGCATGTATGAGTATGCACCCCCCCCAATCTCCCCCAGGTGGAGTATGCATCCCCCCCAATATCACCCAGGTCGAGTATGCATCCCCCCCAATCTAACCCAGGTGGAGTATGCATCCCCCCCATCTCACAACCCCAATGCACCGCCATGGCTCAGTCAGGCAATTTACCAAGCAGCCAGGCACGTCGTCCAGCATGTCGCTCCATGTAGCTGGGTAGCGCTGGAGTCACATACCATCTGCACATTGATGGAGTGGTATTACTTGCGATTGCAGTACACCACCTCATTGGCATGAGGGGCCACCAATTCTACATGGGTGCAGTCGAGGGCACTGACGCAATTGGGCATGCCTGCCAGTGCATGGAAGCCTACTTTAGTGTCAGCGAGCTCCTGGCCAGTCCGTGGTAGGGGTATGTGGATGCTTGCATGCTTCAGGAGAGCATCAAGCACCTGGGTCAGCATGTGTGAAATGAGTGGTTGTGATATGGCATGCAGCTGGCCCACTGTGTGCTGGTAGGTGCCTGTGGCCAGGAAGTGGAGCACTGTAGTTGAAGGCCAGTCCAGCACAGCGGACACCTTTGCGTCAAAAGAATATAACCCAAATATGTGACTTTCGACTGATCAAATTCACATTTTTCCAGTTTGAAAAAGAACTGATTGCCCTTCAAACAACGCAGAACTTCCTGCACATGACAGATATGATCTGTTCGGGAGGAGGAAAAAAACAGGATATCGTCTAGATAAACAATGACAAACTGAAGGAGAATATCTGCAAAGATATGGTCCATGAATCGTTGGAACACTCCCAGGGCGTTGGACAGGCTGAAGGCCTTCACACGGTACTCGTAATGCCCGAAGGGGGTATGTGTTAGGCACTCTGTCACTCATCCCCACACACCCCAGAACACCGCTAGCATTTCCTCTATGCCTTCCTCCCACTCGCACAACATTTCCAGGGTACGAGACTCACGTGCTTTGGTTGCCCCGCAGGACCGATTACCGCGTGCCAGGTGCAATATGCAGGCCCGCCTACATCCCTTTTTGCACTGGCAGTTGCCATGGAGTTCGCACGTTAGGAAGATCGGCAGAACGCTTCCGCATCGCCCAGCTGATTCTACCAGATCACATGGTGCGCGGCGTCCGTCACGTGACAGCAGTACACGTCACGTGATCAGGAAGCGCCCAATACAAAACGCTTGATACCCAAAACAGTCCTTGCTTCTCAGCTGTCTTCTGGACCCTGTTTGGCGTTACGTCTTGTTTAGCTTCCTGGAAATAACTTGACCTCGGATTACTCACCTGGACTTCTTTGGATTTCCCTTTTGCTTTGTCACCTTGGAACTGTTACCTCGTTGCCGACTCTTGGACCGTCCTTCACACTGCACTTGGATTTCCCTTGAACACTTGAAAATACTTTGGCTACGTTCTTGTTCTCTGGCAGTTACGCTACGCAACCAAACCCCTCGCTCAGGTGGGTTAGCCTGCGACCACACACAGCGCTGGTCCCTGCAGGACTTGGGGCTGCCACGCACTTGAGTCTCGAACCACCACTAGGTTTATCGCATTCTGACCCATTGGATAGCGGCTCTGTGGTTCTCGAGGCTCCATGGATCCAGGCAGCGACATCTCCCACCTGTGGCCCCAATGGTCGCACAGGGAGTACTTTTGGTTTCCATGTGCGTCACTTGAGGATGGAGGTATCTTCGGTCTACACGACTCTCAAGTCAGAACAGACTGAGAAGCCACATAGTCGTGTTGGACCATGCAGGGATCCACGGATGAACCCATGGCCGCGCTAGTTCAGGCCATCACAGTATTACGGGCAGATATGGCCGCGGCAAATACGGTCATACACCAAAGGCTAGACTCCATACAGAGCGTACAGCATCCCCTCCCTGCAGACCCCGAATTCGGGGATGCTGCCGCTCCACCCACACCACCTCCAGTGCCTAGCACCCCCGCCCTGGCTCCCGTAGTTCTCCCAACACGCTTCCCGTTAGCAGCTCCTGAACGCTATCATGGCAATCCCAAGAAATTCAGGACCTTAATCAATCAGTGTAAACTACAGTTCTTGTGTAGACCTATGGCCTTTCCTGATGCAACCACCAAAGCAGCCTTTACCTTATCGCATTTGGCAGGTACAGCCGCTGACTGGGCTAATCCATTGTTAGAGAATGACAGCCCTGCACTCTATGACTTCGACCTCCTCGTGGCTGAACTGTCCCGAGTCTTCGACACCAGGCATAAGGTGCAGTCCAGGGATTTGGAGTTACTCGAGTTAGCCCAGAGCAGGGGTTCACTAATAGACTACATTACACACTTCAACCAGTTGGTCGCAGAGACCTCATGGACAGAAAGTAAACGGGCAGTGGTTTTCTACAGGGGTCTGAATAATCCTATGAAGGAAGCACTATCAATGGTTCCCTCCTTGCCCACTCAGTATCAAGAACTCGTCGATCTGGCGCTGCAGGTTGACGCACGTTGATCTGAGCGCAGGGCCGAGTTGGGGTTCTCTCAGTCAGCACACGTCACTCCAACTGCATCTGCCTCAGAAGAACCCATGCAAGTGGGGGGAATACGGAGTCCCATTACCTCGCTAGAAAGGGAACGGAGGCGGGTGGACAACGCATGCTACTATTGTGGTTTAACAGGACATTATGTTAAGGAGTGCCCCCAACGCCCAAATAAGCCTCAGGTTTTTCGGACTGCTCGGCCCTAGATCCGGGGACTAGGTCGAGCACTCAATCTTCATCCTCGGCCACACCCCCTGCTTTTGGTCGCATACACCCCATTTTTGTGCAGGGTATCCTGCGTCCCTCTTCGGGTGTTTCTCACTCAGTCATGATAATCATAGATTTGGGTGCCACAGGGAACTTTATAGACATTGCCTTGGCTCACACACTCAATTTACCTTTAGTAGTTAAGTCCCGACCCGAACTGGTACAAGCCGTGGACGGGACTGCTTTGATTTCTGGTCCGATCAAGCACCAAACTACCCCCCTTTTATTGACCATTCAGGACATCCACACAGAGACGATGAGTTTTGACTTGATTTCCATGCCCCAGTTTGGCATCATATTAGGAATACCCTGGTTACGTGAGCATAACCCACTCATTGACTGGAAAAAGAGTACTGTTGTCTTTGAATCAGAGATCTGTCAAAACTACTGTCTCCTGGATCAACATGGGGTCGACACGCCATCACAGGCCCTGGGCACTATAGCAAATCTCACGGTGGAAGACAATGGGCCCGTGTTCCCGAGCACACACACTATTGGGGTGATTGCCAACGGGGTTCCGCCTGTGTATGGGGATTACGAGTAGGTGTTTGATCGTGGCTCCTCTGAGGCGCTTCCCCCTCACCGGTTTTATGACTGTCCGATAGAGCTAGTCCCTGACTCTGTCATTCCGTCAGGTAGGATCTATTCCTTATCCCCTCAGAGGAACAGGCCTTGAAATTATACGTACAGAAAGCCTTACAGCTAGGTCATATACGCCTCTCTGCTTCACCAGCCGTGAGTCCGTTTTCTTTGGCCCAAAAAAGGAAGGGGACCTCCGTCCCTGTGTGGACTACCGCCGCCTCAATGCTATTACCAAAAAAGATAGATACCCGATTCCTTTGATCACGCCACTTCTGGACCGTTTGCCTCACGCATCCATTTTCACCAAACTAGACTTACGGGGTGCGTACAATTTGGTACGCGTCCGCGAGGGGGGTGAGTGGAAAACCGCCTTCTGTACTCGCTATGGATTATACGAATACCTAGTCATGCCCTTTGGCTTGTGCAATGCCCCGGCTACTTTCCAGTGTTTAATGAACGACATCTTCAGGGACATTCTGGACGAATTCATGGTAGTGTACTTGAACGATATCCTTATCTTTTCACGAAATCTGGATGATCACGTACAGCATGTCTGAGAAGTTCTGTCTCGCCTTAGGGAACATTCCCTATTTGCCAAACCTGAAAAATGCCAATTTCACCGAAGTTTTGTTGAGTTTCTGGGCTTCCACATCACCCCTGAAGGACTAGCAATGAATGAATCTAAGGTACGAATAGTCCTGGAATGGCCGGTTCCCCAGACACTCAAGGCTTTACAGGCGTTTTTGGGCTTCGCCAACTTCTATAGGCGCCTCATTTCTTTGTTTTCTGCTATTGTAGCGCCTCTTACAGCTTTAACCAGTCCCCAGGTACCCTATCATTGGCAGAAAGAGCAGCAGGATTCCTTTGAGGCACTCAAAACCGCTTTCACTACAGCTCAAGGCTTTACAGGCGTTTTTGGGCTTCGCCAACCTCTATAGGCGCTTCATTTCTTCGTTTTCTGCTATTGTAGCGCCTCTTACAGCTTTAACCAGTCCCCAGGTACCCTATCATTGGCAGAAAGAGCAGCAGGATTCCTTTGAGGCACTCAAAACCACTTTCACCACAGCGCCGGTCCTCCAACACCCCAATCCTGAGCTCCCTTTTGTAGTTGAAGCGGATGCTTCTTCATTCGCCCTCGGTGCTGTCCTGTCACAGATCTGTCCTATCTCTGGCAAACTACATCCGGTAGCATATCATTCCCACAAGTTCACCAGTACCGAGGCCCATTATACGGAATAGATGTCTTTCGGGTTTGGCGACACCACCTCCTGGGGGCCAGAGATCAAGTCACTGTATACTCTGATCACCAGAACTTGCAGGACATGGCTTCATCGAAGTGTATCTATAGTAGACAGGTCAGGTGGCATCTTTTTTTTGCCGCTTTTGATTTCCGCATCATGCATCTCCCTGGGGTCGCACATGGTAAGGTGGATGCCCTATCTCGTTCTCCAGGCGGGGTCTCCCTGCCAAGTTACCCTGAGACTCTTCTCAACAAATGCCAAGTGATTTGTCTTTGTACGCCTTCTCTCCCTTTGTTGGATTCAGTGCGGGAATGGACAAGAGGTCACCCTGAACAACTGCAGGAGTGGGACCCGATTTACCATGAAGGGTTGCCCTTTGTCCACGATCGCCTGTTACTACCCACACCCGACACCCGTAATTTGGCCCTCGAATGGTCCCATGACGCTCCCGTCAATGGACATCCCGGCCAGAAACGCACCATGGACCTCCTTAAACGCTGGTGTTGGTGGCCCTCCATGAAGCGTGATGTAGAGGGTTATGTGAACACTTGCACTGTTTGCGCACAATGGAAACACCGAAGGGGTTGTCCGATAGGACTTCTGTTACCGCTACCTATACCCCCGAGGCCATGGCACACATTAACCATGGATTTTGTGACCGATCTCCCCAGGGTTCGGGGTTTTGATACCATCTGGGTGGTAGTGGATTCATTTACTAAGATGGCCCGATTCGTTATATGTAAGGGGATTCCCACAGCTCCTGTCCTGGCAGACTTGTTTTTTGAATCTGTGTTCTCTTTGTTTGGGCTTCCCTCCGTTCTCATCTCTGACCGTGGTTCTCAATTCACCTCACGCTTTTGGCGTGCATTGACTAAGCTGCTTGGCATTGATACACGGTTTTCCTCGGCCTACCACCCCGAGACCGACGGACAGACTGAGCGGACTAATCAGTCCATGGAGCAGTATTTGCACTGCCTGGATATGCAGCAGTAGACCTCCTGGCTGGGCGTTTTTGCGCCTCGCCGAATTCGCCTACAACAACGCGACTCATTCTGCTACGGGCCAGTCCACTTTCTACGCCTTTTACAGTTAGCATCCCAGGGTGTTGCCCGTTCCTGATTTTTCCGTGGCCTCGAATCCTGCTGCTGCGGCTTGCTTTAGGGACCTGTCTTCTGTTCATGCCCGTACCCTTGCTCACCTTGGAGAGTCGAAGGCCTCTATGAAGGTGGATGTTGATGGGAAACGCTTGTCTGCCCCCGCTTTTTCTGTGGGTTCCCGTGTATGGCTGTCCTCTCGTCACCTGCGCCTGGTTGGTTGTCGCAAACTTCTGCCCCGCTTTGTTGGTCCCTATGTGATCTCTCAGGTGATCAATCCGGTGGCTTACCGTCTGGTTCTCCCGGCTTCCTGGCGCATTCACCCTGTTTTCCATGTCTCCCTTCTCAAACCCTGCCCCAATGCTTCCCGTCTCCATTCCCCGGTGGCCCCGGTGTCTTTGTCCACCCCTGATGTGTTTGAGGTATCTGCTATCCTGGGTTCTCGTTTCTTTAGGGGCCGTCTGCAGTACTTGGTGGACTGGACAGGTTATGGCCCGGAGGAACATTCTTGGGTCTCGGCCGTGGATGTCCACGCTCCCCGACTGGTGGCCCGTTTTCATCTGGACCATCCGTCCTGCCCACGGGATTGTGGGCCCTTGGGAGGGCTCTGTTAGGAACTCTGTCACTCATCCACACACACCCCAGAACACCGCTAGCATTTCCGCTACACCTTCCTCCCACTCGCACAACATTTCCGGGGTACGAGACTCACGTGCTTTGGTTGCCCTGCAGGACCGATTACCGCGTGCTAGGTGCAATATGCAGGCCCGCCTACATACCTTTTTGCACTGGCAGTTGCCATGGAGATCGCACGCTGGGAGGATCGGCAGAACGCTTCTGCATCACCCAGCTGATTCTACCAGATCACGTGGTGCGCGGCATCCGTCACGTGACAGCAGTACGCGTCACGTGATCAGGAAGCGCCCAATACAAAACGCTTGATACCCGAAGCAGTCCTCGCTTCTCAGCTGTCTTCTGAACCCTGTTTGGCATTACGTCTTGTTTAGCTTCCCGGAAATACCTTGACCTCGGTTTACTCACCTGGACTTCTTTGGATTTCCCTTTTGCTTTGTCACCTTGGAACTGTTACCTCGTTGCCGACTCTTGGACCGTCTTTCACACTGCACTTGGATTTCCCTTGAACACTTGAAAGTACTTTGGCTACGTTCTTGTTCTCTGGCAGTTACGCTACGCAACCAAACCCTTTGCTCAGGTGGGTTAGCCTGCGACCACACGCAGCGCTGGTCCCTACAGGACTTGGGGCTGCCACGCACTTGAGTCTCGAACCACCACTAGGTTTACCACATTCTGACCCATTGGATAGCGGCTCTGTGGTTCTCGAGGCTCCGTGGATACAGGCAGCGACATCTCCCACCTGTGGCCCCAAAGGTCGCAAAGGGAGTACTTTTGGTTTCCCTGTGCGTCACTTGAGGACGGAGGTATCTTCGGTCTACACGACTCTCAAGTCAGAACAGTATGAAAGGCAGTCTTCCACTCATCCCCCGGCCGTATCCTGATGAGATGATAGGCTGCGTGCAAGTCCAACTTAGTACAGATCGTATAGTCCTTGATAGGTTCAAGAATATCTGGGATAAGCGGCATGGGCTATCTGTCAGGAATGGTTATCTTGTTGAGCCTGCGGTAGTCAATGCAGAGCTCAACTCAGAAGGGTTTTTCTTGGGTATAAAAAATAGCGATGCCCGAGCAGGGGACGTAGACTTGATTATTAACCCATTGTGGAGATGTATCTGCAGAACCTCCTTCTCTCTGGCCGACAAATGTACATATGGCCGAAAGGCAAGGGCTGGTCGGGGACAAGGTCGATAGCACAGTCTTCCCGGCAATGTGAGGGTAGTTCCGAATATTCGGAGGTGGAAAACACACCCTGAAATGGGAGATGAGGCTCAGGAATGTCTTGGATTTGGTTAAGAATGGTTGTGGTGGAAGTATTCTCGAGTGCGGTAGAGGGGATATGAAACCTAATAGCCTGACTCGGTAAACAATGGTTCAGACAGAATTCAGTAACTAAAAAGAAGGCCCCTGCTGTCCAGTTTTTGAATGGGTTGTGTACCGTCAACCAAGGTAGCCCCAGTATGACTTGGTAATTAGCTGTTTTTATCACAGCTAACATGATTTCTTCCTGATGGGTCGACAAGGACATCTTGACTGCTTGTGTATGTTCCTTAATAGGGCCGGAAGTTAAGGGACTGCCATCCACACTTTCCACCGGAACAGCGACTGACTTTGAAGTATGGGGTACACCATGTTGGGCTGGCCAAATATCATCCATAAAACAGCCAGCCGCCCCAATGTCAATCAAAGCGGGTACCTGAGAAATAACGGAACTGTCCCAAGAAAATGATACCAATACCACTACCATGACAGGGTCAGAGAGGCCAGCAGACTGCGTTGTCAGTTTAGTAATGGGGAACCTATTCTAGCACTCCGATCCATGGTTCCATTCACGGTCGTATACCAGTGTTTCCTGACTTTCTGGGAGGTGCAATCAGACAGTCACGTAAAAGGTGTCCGTTATCCCCGCAATACATGCAGAGACCCTGGGATCTCCTCTGAGCTCTTTCTTCCGGTGATAAGGGGCCCGAGCCATGCCCAACTGCATGGGTTCTTCGGTGGTAACTGGCTTTCCAGGTGCAGGAGAACAGGGATATCTGTGCTTCTTCCTTTCAAACTGTCTTTCTTGTAAACGGTAATCCAATTGCATCACCAAAGCAACCATCTCACCTCACCTCATCTTTTAGTTCCTCATTGAGGCCCCTGCGAAACAAAGTAATTAAAGCATCATCCGGCCAGGAGGTGTCAAAGACCATTTGTTTAAAGCAGGTTATGTAAGTGAGAATGTCTTGAGATCCCTGTCGCAAATCCAACAAACGTTCCTGCAAGCGAATGGTGATTTCCTGCCTTCTGAACATAGATTTTAAACTGTTGATGAAAGCCGGGTATGAATCAAGTATAGGGTTATCAGTGGTGACCAGTGGGGTAGCCCAGGCCAAGACAGTGCCAGTTAAGTGGAAAATCATATGGCCTACCCTATACGATCGGTGGGGAAAAAAACTGCCTTAAAAGTAAACTGCACTGTGCAAGATTCTATAAACTCCTTCAATTTATGTGGATTGCCGTCATACCTTCCGCCGGGTAGAGCTCCCGGCGGGATCTCAGAGCTTTGTTGCGAGCGAACTAACTATTGTCTCAAGACCGCATTCTCTTGTTTAAGAGACTGCATTTCCTCGGTAGGTGACTGCACCACAGCCATCAATTGCTGCATCTGATCCATGCCAGCATGTGTTTCTGTGGCGTTGCTTTCTGTGAGCAATAGCAGATTTAAACATGCACTTGTACCGTCACCATATAATTCCACTGACCTGAACCCGGGGCAGCAATTGGAGGCTAAGAGAATCCACCTGGCCTCCATGACATGGACGCACGATGAGCAGGATTTCCAGGGAAACACTCTGGGGAAGAAAACTCTGTGCGTCTTCTCAGGATGTTCTGGATTCCTTCTGTGAAAGGCTGGGGTACAGGAGGATACAAGAGGCGATGGTTCTTTAGAGTTGGAGTAGCAAAGCAATGGAGTGCTACAGAGGATGATAGGTTAATAGAGGTTATTTTCAGAGTGCTGAGAAAGAATGATGACACGGTATGTAGGAAAGTTATTGATAGATCTTGTGCATACCCAGTCTGTATTGACTTGCTGGCTAGGAATAACGTGCTGTCTGGCAGTGTTGAGGACTGATAGCTTTGTGTGCCTGCAGAATCGAGAGTAGAGGGTTTGGCCCTGAAGCGGAGTGAAATGAGGTAACAAAAGAGAAAAATCTGCCTACCTGTTGCTGAGCAACGAAGCTCGATAGCAAGAATGGCCGTACTCCGGCGGGACCTATTCCCTTCCAGATCGGCTCTGAGGTGAGCAGAATGGGCTCTGAGATTGCGAACCCAGAAGCCTTCCTATTGGGTTCGCAATGTACACACAGAATGCTGAGTGTCTATGGAAGCAAGACATGTAAATATGTAAATACTGAGTGAGAGTTGCAGCGGTTACAATGGAAACACTTCATAACTTTCCTACAAGGTAGAACGTGGAAGATGGCTGTAGGCAAATTGAAACTGCAAGGCTGCAGTCGTAATGTGGATGTCTCTGTCCTTCCAGATCGGCTCTGAGGTGAGCGGACGCTGATAGCAGAAGCCATCCTAATGGGCCGCAATGTATTCATAGAAAGCCGAGGGTCTACGGAACCAAAACATGTAATTATGAGAATACGGAGAGAGAGTGGGAGCAGTTACCATGGAAATGCTTCGTAACGTTCCTACCAGGAAGAAGAACGCGGAAGACAGCTCTAGGCGAAGTGAAACTGCAAGGCTACGTTTGTGCTGTGGAGGATCTACCAGAATAAAGGTAAATGTAAGAGTTACAACATATATACAAGGGAAAGGAGCAGAGAATAGGACAGCAAGAGGTTGAACTTACGAGTGTGTGCTAAGAAATGAAGCAACGCAGGGAGCAACGGTCTGGATAGCCTCAAAAGCAGTCCTGACATCAGGGGGCACAGCCTCAGAGTTGTGTGAGATGCGAGAGACTGCAATGTTACAGTGGAGTGCGGCAGCCATCTTGGGGTTTCCTTTCCATACGTATCCAGCCTGCCTCCCCCTATGCACAAAGACCAGCGAAACCTGCTCCTCATGACACTGTGATGGCATGAAATCTGCACTTGTCGCAGGCTAACAGAGTGACCCAGCGAGACGAGATCACCCTTCGGAAGTCTTGTGTAAGATTGGCAAGTGCTTTGAAAGGTCTGAGCCTGGATGAGGGGGACCTCACAAAACCGAAGGGGTTGTGTAAACAGACATTAAGACTTTTGAATATTACAAATAAGGGGATTTTGATTGACAGACAATAGTAAGACTGACTGAGAGACACCAAGAGTAAAGTTGTGAAGAAGCTAAGTAAGCAGCACTGTAATAACAAGTATGAACCCGACTGAGGGATGTCCACAGTGAGTGGTTGGTCTGAGCCAGACTGAGGGAGGTTGACGACTGAGAGAAGGATCGGAGCTCGGCTGAGGGGGATCCAAGGGTGAAGGGTAATCACCCGACGTAAAAGTTAACAGGAGGAAGGATCGGAGCCCGGAGAGGGGGATCCAAGGGTGAAGGGTAATCACCTGACATAAAGTTTAACAGAAGGAACCTTTGTTTTGGCATATCAGGCCCTCTGAAGCAAGAGACTTTGCATGAGATTAGACTTGGGCACAGAAGGCCCTGATTCTGAGAAAAGGAATTGTAAGCTTGTGTTGGAGAAGTCCAGGAGTGTGCTGGGCTCAAGAGTCCTGCCTTGTCCCGTGCTAAAAACGTGGGGGAGGGAGACCCTGGCCATAACATCCTGACATCATTTTGTGAACACTTCAATCTTTTCTTGTGAACATTATCCCACACTCTTTTGTAGCATAGCGGTAAGGATTGGCAATAGTTTTTTTTAGTATAGGCCCTTTCTATTTGACTAGACTCCACTAGGACTGTATTATTATTATTTGATGGTCATAGCTTTCTTCCATCTTAGATTTGGGTTTAGATTAGGTGTTCATCTCACCCATTTTACAGTTTAATAAACACCCTTGAACTGTGATCACTTGTGTCTGTCTTACTTTGATGCCATGCCTTTCTTACATATGGTGTCGGTAGTGGAATTTGATTCAACTGATAAAAATTGAACCCTATGCCGATAATTGTCGTACCACCAGAAGGAGAAAATAGAAGAGTTAAGCTCCTGGACTCTGACCGCGTACCCAAACTATAAGAGGCGTTGCTCTCCAAGCTTTGTATCCCGACTGGTCAACAGGATCTGCTCTTTAAGACTCTGTTATGATTGGACGCCCTTCCTCTTTCTCATTATAATATACAACAGTGGGATTGAATACTACTGAAAGTTTGACCCGTCTTTACCTTTATTAGATCTAGTGCTCTGAACTCCCCCCTTTCAAACCTTTTTTTTGGCACCCAATCATCATCCATCGCACGGCCTTCAGGGGTGGAGATCAATTTACCAAAGCACATTCCTTCGGCAGAGTCAGAGAACTTTGAGACCTTGTCCGAGGGAATTGAGAGTTGTTTCTTTTCTGATTTTGAACCCTCTACTGATGGAACCCATAGACCCCCAGAAGAAATGGCCTATCTAGCCAATATCATTGCCAAGTTAGTGGCTCATCAGATGCAGGCCGAAGCTAGACTCCAAGAAAATGTAAGTCAATGAACTGAATTACAAGCAAGACCCCTACTACCAGAGGGGGTACTTCAACCATATCTTGAAGGTGAAGACATAGGAAATGTTTTCTTGAACTTCAAACAACTGGCTGACCAGCTAGGATGAGAAGAGAACCTCAAAAGATGCTATATGGGCCCTTTGTTGAAAGGTGAACTACAACCCTCCTATTAACTACTTAATCTTGCACAGGGTGCCACCTTTCTATCCATCAAAGAGGGGCTTTGAAAAAGAGTGGGGCAAACCTGCAATTTTTATCAGCAGAAGTTGAGAGCCATTAGGTTAAACCCAGGAGAAACCCCCTTAGAAATGGGTGAATGTGTCAAAAACCCAGTGGCCCTGTGGATCAATAACAAATCTTTAGAAGAACTGACGGAGATGTTAATCCTAGAACAATTGACTAATTCCTTACCCCCTTTTTGCAGAACTTCGTTCTACAGTTAAATCGACCTACTTTAGCCACAGCCATTGAGACTGCACAAAAATACTAAGATGCAGCTAAACAATTCCACTCAACCCATTGGTGGTAGGAACGAAAGGATCATAAGTATATTCACCAACCGCAAACTCAGGCAATAGATAAACAAGGAGGGTTATATAGAATTAAAGAAGGGATGCCATGAGATAAAGTCAAAATCAGAAGAACGGATCATAAAACCAAAGATGAAGGCAAAAGGGAGGAAATAAAAAGAAGCAGACCACCCCCTCCTCCTGTCTGTTTTTCTTGTAGAGAAACTTGACATGTAGCTAGACACTGTCCAAAGAATCTAAGGGACGAACCTATGGAAAGAGGCTGTTTAAAGGGCAGAGAATGGAAAGAACCCGAAGAGCTTGAGACAATTAGCATTTGTTTATGTCAATCTTCGACTGACTTTACTTACGAAAATGCCTGGGTAAATGGGAGGCAAGTAAGAGCCTTTATTGGCTCAGGCAGTAAGCAAACTGCTTTACGGGCCGATTTAGTTACAACCAAAGATCTAGAAAATCTGGCCCTAGTTAGGGTTACATATGTACACAGGAAAAATGAAGTGTATCCCAAAATACCTGTATACATCAATATCCGGGGTGAATCCTGTGAAATATCGTCAGCTATAATTCCTGGACTCCCCAAAGAAGTTATTTTGGGGCCAGATTTCCCTACCTTCTCTACTCTCTTACAGGAAACTCCACCTCCATTTGGAGATTTTCTACCCGAGAGTTGTTGGCAAGCAGACTACGACTCCCAAAACTCTACAATATGGGACTGGGAAAAGAGCCTAAGAGCCTGAACCAACCCTTAAATATCAATATACAGGCTACTGTAGAGAGGCCAGTAGAAACCATACACCTCTACCAACATCGACCACGACAAACCAATGGAATATGCGAGGGTTCTTGGACATCTCTCGTCCCTGTTCTCTCCCAGGTCTTCACAACGTGGAACCTGGACAAAGAACACGCATATCCACCTCGCATAGGGGAAGGATATGTGAGAAACTTGAAGGTGGCTCACTCACTAGTCCCCAGGGATCCATCATCCAGGTGGCCAGGACACGGCCATCGATACTGGATCCAGTTCCTGGGGGTGGACCAGTACGGGAGGATCACCTGGATGAGGGGTCTTCGGGGAGTGGAAGTGGGACACCAAAGGTCAATATGCGGTATCCCTTTCCTTGTGACACCTTTTCCCCACCCTGCCTAGTAGGATACTTAGAAACTCTACCCCCCCCCCCCTTTTCAAACATGAACACTTTCTCACAGAATGACAACAGACTAATACCCAAGCTGTTTACCTGACATGTACCAACACAAAGGTCAGGCAGAGTCAGGCAATTACCGACAACTACACATGCCTGACTACCCTTTCCCTACCCCATAGGGATAAAAGGCGGAGCACAAGAGCACACTCCAAGCAAGGCCAAATGCACGAGGAAGCAGCCATTGCAGGATGACAGTTCAAATAGAAGAGAAAGGTGGTGACTCATGAAAGGACGTCAAGGAGGGAGTTGCCCTTGCCCTTTTCAACTCAGCCCTGCAAAGCCTCTGATGAAAGGAACATAAGACCGGGAATCACAGATGGCAAATGGTGTGATGGATGTCAGCATTATGTGACACCCTCCCACACTGATAGCCAGGGCGGGAAGACATGGGTGCCATTGTGGTACCGTACTTGACTCGAGCTGGTGAGTTGGAAGAACCTGATAGTCGACAGGACTGTGTTAGGCTCAAGGTTGCAGTGGCAACATTAAGAAGATAAACAGAAAAGAGGTCTTTTGTGAACAAACTTGGTACCAGAGATAGAGTGGTCTGGTGCCACGTGGGCGCTCAGTCGAAGGTCTCTAGCTGGTACAAAGAGACTGTGTTGTACATTGTGAGTAAAGAAACTACAAGGACCAAGAAGCCATAGGGGAGGACGGAATAAGGTGTTAAGGTGGTTTTACAAGAGTCAAGCCAAATCCCTTGCACAATCGAAAGTCCTTGGCACATTGCAGAGGTTTTGATATTGTGAAACAGGCATTTGCGCCCGGCTGAGGGGAACGCTGTGTGAACTGTTATGGTATGAAATCCGCATTTGTCATAGGCTTACAGAGTGACCCAGCAAGACGAGAACGCCCTTCGGAAGTCTCTGTGTAAGATTGGCAAGTGCTTTGAAAGATCTGAGCCTGGATGAGGGGGACCTCACAAAACCAAAGGGGTTGTTTAAAAAGACATTAAGACTTTTGAATATTACAAATAAGGGGATTGCGAATGATAGGTGATAGTAAGCGAGACTGAGGGAGGTCAAGAGTGAAGTTGTGAAGAAGCTAAGTAAGTGGCACTGTAATGACAAGTACAAACCCGACTGAGGGATGTCAACAGTGAGTGGTTGGTCTGAGTCTGACTGAGGGAGACTGACGACTGAGAGAAGGATCAGAGCCCAGCAAGGGGGATCCCGGGGTAAAGGGTAATCACCCGACCTAAAGGTTAACAGAAGGAACTTTTGTTTTGTTGTTTTGGCGTATCAGGCCCTCCGAAGCAAGAGACTTTGCATGAGAAGAGAGTTGGGCATAGAAGGCCCCAAAACTGAGAAAAGAAACTGTAAGCTTGTGCCGGGTATGAATCCGCGCTGCAGCTGTCGCCCGAGCGGGTCCCCGCTGTGTTGCCGATTTGTCATGATTCGGCGTGTTTTTCACACCGGGACCCGCTCGTTATCAAGATGGCGGCCGCGTGACGATCCGGCGAAGTTCCTCCATGAGGGGAAGGGGCAGGCATGTTAAAGCAGCCGAAGCAGCCTAATGCTCCCAGCTCTCCATCCCGCACTGGCACAGCTTACCCAGCAAGTCGCCCTGAAGCCTGTACCTGCAGCCTCTCTCCGACGACTCATACGGCATTCGTGGACAAGCGGAGGAGGGGCGGCGTCAGCGGACTGCGCTGCCTCCGACTGAGACTGCTTCAGAGCCGACGAAGATCTCCAGCTCCAGGGCCCCCTCTGGCCCGGCCTCTCTGCCTGAGCACCGCACTCGATCTTTTCCCCACCTATGCGGGGGTCTGTCCATCTGCTGCTCCCCCTGGAGGCGGGCTGGCTGGGTCTGTTCCACCGAGCGGGGCCGCAAGCAGAGGGAGGCACGCTTCGCAGGCTCCCGCCTGGGGCTTCCCGGCCTAGCTTCTCCTGCTGCCGTTACGGCTGCTCTGACCCGCCGGTCCGCCCAAGCGCCAACTACGAGCGGATTGCCCCGACGGGGGACCCCCACCAGACTGCCTACTCATTATCTTCAGCATCTCCATCTCTCAATGCATCAGGCCTAATTATCCAAGGTCTCTTGGGGCGGCTTGATGCCCCTGCGCCCCCTGGAAAGCACACCAGACCAGGCCCCTTGAGGTGAGGAGTGGGGGGGGGCCAGGGGGAGGCCCACTTGAGTCCAACAGGTTTTGAGGCCTTGGCCCATACGGGCTTCTGAATCTCACCATCATCAGGTGCTACCGGGCCACCTCGCCGGTCCAGTTGCACCACCAAGCCTTACCCACTGGGCACTCCGCCTCACCTCCCCCTCCCACTAGGGTCCACCAAACGATCCGCCGAGGCCCACCAGAATCAGCTACGGGCAGACAAATATATAACCACAGTCCCCTTCCAACGGACGAGCTCCCTGGGCTGAACCTGGCAGGGCAGGAACTCAACGAGGGCTCTGAAGAGTGAAACTAGAGACTCCATGCAGAAAGCTCTGCCACAGACACTCAGTAGTGTCAAAATGTCAAAAAGCAGCAAGGCACCCAAACAAGCGAATATCGTCTCCTTAATGGCTAACTCATCTGCCAAAAGATCCAGAAAGGGGGATCCGCCGGAAGACTCTTCCAATAACCCCATGCCCACGGCGCCCGCATCAGCCCAATGCCCCTCCCAAAAGGTCACCAAAGCTGATTTACAAGATCTACTGTCAGCTTTGACCAAAGAAATCCAAAAAAGCACAGAAGAGGTCACAAAGAAAATCAAATTCCTGGATAAGCGGGTGGGAGAAGTAGAACACTGAACTGCCGAACTTGAATCCGAGGTCTGTGACCAAAAATTTGAAGGCGAACAGGACAGGGACAGGATCCCAGCCTTAGAGGCGAGATGCAATCTCCTAGAAGCAAAACAGGAGGATGCAGAGAATCGCTATCAGGGGAATAACATTCGCCTACGAGGGATCCCATCATCCATCACAGACTCAGAACTAAAATGCTATGTCTCGGATCTATTCAGATTCATAATCACACCCCCGGATGACTCGCCCCTGGAGCTGGACCGGGTACATAGAACCTCCACAAGACGGGAATCAGCGTTCCCCCCGGGTGTCCTGGTTAGAATCCACTTTTTCCAAATGAAAGAGGAAAGCATGCACGAGGCGAGGCAAATGCGCCAGATCACCTCTCAGGGATCCACAATTTCGCTCTATCAAGACTTAGCTACCTCCTCTCTCCAAAAACGAAAAAACAATGCGACCATTAACGGAGTGGTTACGCAAAAGGAAGATCCCATATCAATGGGGATTCCTGGGCTCGGTCAGATTCAAGTGGGAAGGGGCTCAGAAGCAAATTAACTCACCAAAAGAGGCAGTGAAATTCATGGGCCTCGGAGGATCGGACGGAGAGTCAGAATCAGAAGAACCGAACCGCCCCCGCGGGGTAAGCCTTCAATAGGAGAGTGGTCAAAAGCTGGCAGGCAGTGCAGACTACGGGGTTCCCCTAAGAAATTCAACAATCCGGGATGACCAATCAGCAACAACTTTGGAGAGTCCTGGCCCTCGAGTCCCGAGCTAACATTCTTCTCAGGTCGACAATCTAAAGGTGATGCGCACCACTCAGCTCACAATGGTTCAAGTTCCTCACAAGGATGAAGTCCTCAGAGAATCTTACTTGTATATATTTTAACATTGCGGGAGCAATGCTCGAGCTCCAACCTACTCCATCTCAGCGGCCCAGTTGGCCAACATCAAGTGCTTTGGTGCCACCAGTTCCCCAGTGGCAGTAGGACGGCGGTTCTCCTACCAGTTCAAGTTTGGGAGCAGAAGGGGGTGGGAGAAAGGGTAACAGTGGGATCAGCCCATGGAAGGAGCACCAGTTCCACCAGATCCCGGCCTCACATTCAATACCGCATGACGCGACAGCAACTATGTTTTTACGAGACCAATGCAGCAAGTTCTCTTTTCTAGCAGACTCTCGGCCCCGGTGGGGGGATACGGATCGATGCACACCTAACACAAAAGCAAAAAGACAATGTCAGACTCAAGTGAGATAGTAATCCTCACATGGAATGTCCAAGGCCTGAACTCGCCACGAAAGCGCAAATCAGTGGAACGCAGATTGGGACAATTATCGGGAGACATCAAACTTCTTCAAGAAACTCACCTGCTGCAAGAAGATGAATGCCGGGTGAGATTCAGCAGGTATAAAAGAGCATACTTCGCCTTCTCCGGAAAGAAGAAAAGAGGAGTGGCAATTCTACTAGGTGATAGAGTCCCACTGTCAAAGATCACCATAAGGAGAGACCCGGAAGGGCGCTTCCTCCTTCTAAAGGGCTTTTATGAAGAACTTCCTATCACCATCGTTTCAATTTATGGCCCCAACATGTCTCAAGCCAACTTCATCTCAAACCTAACACCAACCATCCTAGCTTTCCGCGAAGGCCACCTGATCATGAGTGGGGATTTTAATTGCATGCCAAACCCACAATTGGATAAAACTCTGCCCCCCACAAACACAGACTTTGCACAAGCACTATCAATAGCCAAACCGCTCAGAGAAATCGAATCTGTCGACGCATGGAGGTTATTCAATGGCACCTCAAGAGACTACACTCACTACTCCTGTGTGCATAAAGGATTCTCAAGAATAGACCTCATACTAATATCTGGAGTTTTGTTCCCCTGTCTTAATAACGCAGAAATCCACACCTGCATGATATCTGATCACGCCCCAGTTATCTGTTACTCTAGCCATTTCAGGCCAAAAGCATCCTGTCCAAAGACACTGGAAAATTAATGACTCATTGAAACCGAAGAAACAATCTCCAACTATTTCAAGGAAAACACGACGGTGAATTCCCCCATCAACATCCTCTGGGACGCCATGAAAGCAGTCGTCAGAGGCACACTAATTAGTGCCGGAGCGGAACAGAGAAGAGTCTTGAATATCATGTCAGCTAAATTGGAGGAAAACGTAAAGCAATTAGGGGACAAATTGAAATTACACAGCTCCAGAAAAATGCAGAGAGCCCTGAGGAAAGCTAAAACAGTGCTCGAAATGCATTGTGCCGATCGCACGGCCAAATCCTTAGCGTTCACAAGGCAGTTCTATTACAGTAAAGGGAATAAGGCAAACAAAGTGCTAGCGCAAAAACTGAAAATGATCCGCAGCCGAAACAATATTCTCAAACTAAGGGGGGTAGATGGAAAATTGCACTACTCCGAGGCAGAGAAAATCGAAGAACTGATGAAACACCATAAATCTATAATGTCCGGAAAACCCACTGCACTAGACAATCTGCCAGACTATCTGCGCACCATGCCCTCCCGTGGCACATCCCAGCTGGAAGCCCTAGAATCTCCCATCTCTATCGAAGAAATCATGGAAGCTATAAAAACTCTCAAACCTGTCGCCCCGGCCCCTGACGGTCTATCCGCAAACTTTTATAAAAAATATGCCAGAATCCCCAAATGGCAGCCCTATTTAACTCCTTCCTATCTTCGAGGTCAGTCACCTGATCAATGGCAGAATCACTCACAGTACTGCTGCATAAACCTGGGAAAGACCCACCGGCCAATCTCACTCCTGAACAATGATGGTAAGATTTTTGCCAAAGTATTGGCCAAAAGGCTGGGTCCGATCCTACCAACCCTGATCGACCAAGATCAGACGGGATTCATCCCAGGGAGAGGGACCCACGATAATATCAGGAGGACAATAAACATTATCGAAAGCGCTCACAAACTGAAGGTAGGAATGGCTGTTATATCTCTATACGCACACAAAGCCTTTGATCTGGTCAACTGGGGGTATATCCGGGCAGTCCTCGAGCACTTTGGCTTCGGCCCAAATTTTACCACATGGGTAATGGCCAACTATCAATCTCCCACCACACAGCTGCGGGTCAATGGCACCAGGTCCGGGACAATCCACATATCCAGGGGCACTAGACAGGGATGTCCACTCTCACCCCTAATCTTTGCTCTATCCATGGAGCCTTTCGCAGCAAAAATCAGGCAAAACACGAGAATAAGTGGGTTATCCGTGGGAGGCTATGAATATAAAATAGCGTTATATGCGGACGATGTCCTAATAACAGCATCAAACATGGCAATGTCCTTGAGCGCCCTGTGGGAGGAGATCGCAGAATTCTGGGCCCTATCAGGGTTCAAGGTAAATCTAACCAAATCCGCTGCCTTAGCAGTTAATCTCTCTAAACAAGAAAAAGACTCCCTCAGCCCCCTAATGCCGATACCATGGTCGACAGGTACAATTGATTATCTCGGGGTACATGTCCCCAGCGACCCATTACGCTTGTATTCAAGCAACATCCCGTAATTGATTAGAGAGCTCCAAAATGATCTTAAAAGGTGGAAGCCCCAGGAAATATCCTTGTTTGGTCGGATTACCGCCATCAAGATGAATCTAATCCCCAGATGGCTGTACCAATGCACAGCATTACCAATTCATATCCCGGGTCCGGCCCTGACAGCCCAACAAAAGAAAATTCAAGAATTCGTATTGGGGGGGGGGAAACCTCGCATCGGCAAACGAATAATGATGAGGGCGAAAGCACAGGGAGGTTTGGGAGCTCCCGATCTGGCCAGATACACCCTAGCAGCGCAACTGTCCCACGCATTCTCTTGGGTTCAAGAGACAGACACACCGAAATGGACACATCTCGAAGAAGCTTGGTGTCCGGTAGTGCCCTCTGCACTCCCACACCTACCAACCATAAAACCACAACCACACAGTGGCCCCTACAGGCAACGATAACAACAGTCCGCTGCTGCAAGGCAGCAGCCCGGAAATGGGGCATCCGCGGATCTCTGCGCACCCATCTGGAACAACCCTGAATTTTCTCCAGGCAGGTCTCCGCACAGCTTCCAACCCTGGATAGAGGGAGGCTTACAAAAGACCAGCGATTTCCTAGAAGCAGGAGCACCCATTTCGTTTGAGAGGTGCAAAGCAAAATTCGGGGTTGATGAACGAGAAAGATTCCACTATGCCCAAATCCGACATTGGCTCTCCCACAGGGTAACCTGAGAGAAATGATCCAGAGAATTAACAGCGTTGGAACTATCTCTAATGACCCCTACCAGCAAAGGCAGAACTTCGGCCCTTTACTGACTCCTAGATAGGGCAGACCCATCTAAAAAATAAAGATACATGCTCGAATGGGAAAAGGACTTGGGAAAGGAAATTGAAGTCCTAGACTGGGGGAAAATTTGGGCCAGGCTGCATAAAAGCTCACAATGCATCACAAACAGGGAAGGGGGCTATAAACTCTGCTACAGGTACTATGCAACTCTGGCTCAAATCAACAGGGCCAATCCGAATATTCCCGGAACCTGCTGGCGCGGGTGCCCGGCACCCGGCTCATTATTCCACATGGTATGGACATGCCCGAAGGCAGAAATGTACTGGAGAGAGGTAATTAAACACATCAAGGACATTTCTGGCCTCTCCATCCCCTGGGACCCCGGAATCATCCTTTTGGGCGACACAAGTGACGGCGCTTTCCCACTCTCAGGCCAAATCTCCCGGCTATGCACGCACCTACTCCCAGCAGCGAAAATTGCAATGGCCCGGGTGTGGAAAGACAAAGAAGGACCCTCAGTGGCACTTTGGTGGGCTAAATGTTGGGACATAGCAGTTGCCGAAAAGATTACCGCAATCCGAACAGGCTCTCTGAATAGAACCCTAAACATATGGGACCCATTTATGGACTACGCCGCCAAATTTCCGGCTCTCACCAGAAGGCCTCCATTAACCAGATGGCTCCAAAGCAGCCCGCTTTATTGAACTACAGTCTCATGCCATAGCAATCCAGCACACCGAAACCCGCTTGGCTACTGCGGACAGAGTGGGCAACGGACAATAATGCTCAGTCCACCAACTTGGTCCCCCTCCCACCGATTTCACAGAGAGACATTATCACTTTAACATACCTAGCGATTGCTGATTTGTTATTGCCGTTATTCTCAATGTAATGCTCATCTGTAAAACCCAATAAAATGTTGTTATAAAAATAAAGAATAGCAGTAAGGCTTGGCAATAGTTTTTTTTTAGTATAGGCCCTTTTTATTTGACTAGACTCCACTAGGACTGTATTATTATTATTTGATGGTCATAGCTTGCTCCCATCTTAGATTTAGGTTTCGATTAGGGATTTACCTCACCCATTTTAAGTTTAATAAACACCTGTGCACTGTGATCACTTGTGTCTATCTTACTTTGATGCTATGCCTTCCTTACAGCTGTGTGTGCAAACTGAACAGAGCCAAGGGAAGGCAGTGAACCCCGTTTTTCTTAGGCAATTTGCTCTTTAGCTGTCTGCTGATTCTCTTCACAGCCCCGTTGGCCTGTGGGCGATAACTTATGCACATCTGGTGTTTAATGCCAGTAGTGCAGTAATCTCCTTAAACAATTAATTGAAAAAGTGTGTGCCATTATCTGACCTTAACACATTGCATGCACCCCATCGGGGGAACACTTCGCGGACCGGAAATGTGGCCATGCACTTGCCATCCGGATGTGCACAAGGACATGCCTACACCCAATGTGAGAAGGGGCAGACAACAATGCTGCATCTTACCCCATGTCCGCGTAGTCGATATGCAACTCACGGAATGGCCTACTGGTGTGGGGTAGAATACCTCTTAACGTACGCAGGGTCATGCCTGTGCTGAAACTTTGACACGTTGTGCACCGAATGACCATGTTTGTTAGGTGTTCCTGGAGATTTGGAACAAACCAATCCTCCTGTATGTCTCTGGCAATGTGATGTTTGGAGGGGTGATGGAGCTGATCGAATGCTATCACTAGTAGGTTGTGTCTCATTAGTATCTTTCCTGTACGGGCCTGCCTCCACAATAGATCTGTAGGGGATAGTGTAGAACCTCTTTTTATTCACAATTGCTTCTCCTCGTCTGGGGCACTTTCCTGTACTTCAATGGTCTCAGGAGGATAGCTCAGCGGCAACGTGCTCGCCTTGGAAACAAGACGACACTGAGCCACACAGGTTCGATCCCCAGGTCCACGCTTAGAAACCTCTGGGTATTAAGTGTGTTATAAATAACCTACGATATCATATAATTGAGCGCCTAGATACTCCTGGGTCAGGTGCGCTATATAAGCAAATAAAACAAACAAAACAAACAAACATATCATATCAATAATTTGTGCAATGAGTAGGGCATTGTAGCTGTTGGGGGGCTGATCACTTGCAGGTGTCGTGAGGACATACTCAGTTACATTAGGAACTGGGAGATTTGCTGTGGTGTCTGCAGCAGCGTTTCCGAGTGACACTTTGTCATTTTTGGTAGTGTGAGTGGCGCATTTGACCACCGCCATGACAGAAGGTTGGGATAGTGCAAAGATAAGTTTGTCTAACGGGGTAGCATGCTGCACTGGGAACCCGTCAGCCTTCCTAAAGCCCTCCACTTCCAGCTTGACAGACCGCCATGCACAGTGGTAGTGACATATGCTGAATCTGAGTAAATTGTCACATGACACCTCTGCAATGCTTGTAATGCTTCAATCAGTGCAATGAGTTCTGCTGCCTGAGTGGAGTAATGCATTGGTAGCCTTTTGAGAATCAATGTTTAATATTCACTGTCTGCTAAGCGTACCACTGCTGCCCCAGTATGTCTGAGGCCTGTGTCCTGGTCAATTGTCGCTGAACCGCCAACGAAGAGGACCTCTCCCCCCTTCGAGTGGCCTGCCCTTTGCCTTGGGGATGTCATCTTCCTCCCCCTCGTACGTCACACAGTTGTGTCGTGCTATATCCTCATCATTGCATGTTTCTGTGATGAAGGTTGCAGGGTTCACTGTTTTCGAGCGCACAATGGGAATGTTTGGGCTGGAGAGATTGTTGATGCACTTTTGGTTGTCAGAATTGATTACAATCTTTCTATTATTGCAAAGACAGCATGTTCGACATAGAGGATGACGGAACAGCCCATCACAATTGTAGAACTTCTTTCTACGGTGAATGCCGCTGCCGCAAGAGCCTGCTCGCACGCAAAACGGCCTTGCATCACTGAGTCTAACATGCCACTAAAATAGGCCAATGGCTTGTTGCCCATTGTGCTCTTTTGTGACAGAACTGCAGCCATGAATTTACCACTGGAGTGGGAGTGGAAGAACAGGATACATTTCTATGTGTAATCCGGTATTACTAAAACTGGGGCTGTTGATATAACTTCCTTGAGATCAGTAAACCCTTGTACCATCTCCTCACACCATCTTACCGTCTGTCTTTTGTGCTTACTTGAGGCCCTGTAAAAGTGGTTTTGTGAATGTTGCATAATCAAGTATCCATGCCCTACAATAGTTGCACATCCCTAAGAGTGTTTGAATGCCCTTCACTGTCGTGGGCCATGGGGTGGTACGCGCAGATGCTGCTCTGGCTGGCATTTTCCCATTTGCTGATGTGAACTGCCCTAGGTATAAGACCTCCTGGCGGCAGTACTGCAAATTTTGCTCTGTCCACCATGTATCATTTATTTTATTTATTTATTTTAATTTTTGTAACGCGCCAACATGCCCGTGGGCCTCAGGGCGCACAAAGAACAAGAACAAGACAAAGACAAACAAGCATAAGAGGCAGATGGAGAAGCGAGTCAGGAGATTATTCCAGGTTAAATAAGTGAGTCTTTACGGCACGTTTGAACGCTGTATAGCTCTGCATCTGCCGTATACCAGCTGGAAGTGTGTTCCATAAAAGGGGACCCTGAGCATCCAATGTAGCACCTCCAAATTTGGCTGTCCTAAATTTAGGATAATTGAGAGTGACCGCAGAAGAAAAGCGAAGGTTCCTCACGTTAGGTTTGATGCCTATGCGGGATGACAGATAGGTTGGGCCGCTGAGACTGAGGCATTTATGGGTCGTAGTAAGCATCTTATGCGTTATGCAGTGTTTGACGGGAAGCCAATGGAGTTTTTTCCTAAAAGTAGAGATGTGTGTGCGACGTGACTGATTGAAAATATTACGCATGGAATTGTTCTGTGCCACTTGTAAGGATTGGATGTTAGAGGCTGTGCTGCCCACTAGGAGGCTGTTACAATAGTCCAATCTTGAATTTATCAATGCAGTGGACAATAGAGCACAGTTCTCTTCCAATATGAATGGTCGAATATATCTAATTCTCTTGTTTATAGCACCACAACTAGATTTAATGCTAGAAATATGGGATTTCATGGAGAGTTCTTCATCAAGTACTACTCCTAAGGTTTTGACTTTCTTTTGAACTATGATTGTGTTATTGGCAATATGGAAAGAGGTGTAGTTAGGATCAAGTTTTGCCCGGATGTTTTTAGATGCCACAATAAGGAGTTCAGTCTTTTTATCATTAAGAGCAAGAGAATTCCAAGCCATCCAATCTTGTATGGCCTTATATATTCGGTTAATGGTTTCCGAATCGCTGCTGTATGAGCCACTCAACTGAATAACAACCTGAGTGTCATCAGCGTAATTCGTATATTGCACTCCTAGTTTGTTCAAAAGATCGAGAAGGGGCCGGATGTAAAGGTGGAAGAGCAGCGGCGACAGACAGGAGCCCTGAGGGACTCCACATGTCTGAGAGATAGGAGAAGATTGTTTATCACCCACGCAAACCCTTACAATTCTGGGACCCAGAAAGGAAGCGATCCATTTGGATGCAATTGCAGAGCAATTGGCGACCTCTCCGAGCCGTTACACTAGTAAGCTATGAGCAACTAGATCAAAGGCTGCGTAGAGGTCCAATAGCATGAGCAGAGCAGCTTGGTTTTTGTCAGCTATGCTAGCAAGTGTAGATTTGAGATCCAGCATAGCTGCCTCAGTTCCGTGACAAGCTCTATATCCCGACTGACGGGTACCCAAGATGTCGTATTTTTCAACATGGGCCTGTAGCTGTAAGTAGGCCAGTTTGTCAAGTATCTTGAGAACATAGGGCACTTTCGTTATGGGTCTGTAATTGTCACTGTTGGCTGGGTCAAGGCCTTTTTTTTTCAGTGGAGGAGTGATCCATACTGACTTTAGCAGGTCCGGCACCAGACCCTCATCAAAGGAGAGGTTAACCAGTTCGGTAATCCATGGGTCCAGGGTCTCTAAGGACTCCTTAAGAATGCTGGTGGGGCAGTCATCTGCTGGACAAGATGTGGCTTTGAAGTTCTGGATGATTTTGAATACTTCATCTTCAGTATAGTGCGTGAAAGAGAATGGAGGGATAGTATTTTCACAGGTGTTGGGTGAAGTGGTATCAGTAGTGGATTGTGTAATGGCTACGTTGCCAAGGGCTTTACTGATTTTTTCTTTATGATATTCAATCTTAAGTAGAAAGGCATCATGAATGCCCTGACACCACTTATCATCCTTGATAATATTGTTCGTGGGAGGAGGCTGATTTTGGATTTGACTGATTTGCTTGCTAGGAGCTGCAGGAGTGTGATTGAGTCTTGTCTGCACTATTGCTCACAGCTGCTGCATCCAAGCAAGTCATCAATGTATTGAATAAACATACTGGGCACTTGAATGTTGCCTGAATCTGCATTTAATATCCTGTTAAAGATACTGGGGCTCTCATAGTGCCCATGGGGCAATCTTCTGTGTTTGTATCTCATTCCCCCATGGGTAAAGGTGATGAGGTATTGGGAGTCTGGGTGTAGGGGTATAGAGAACAATGCATTTTTCAATTCAACCACTGTAAAGTGGGTTGCCTCCTTGGGGATGCTACATAAAATTGTGGCAGGGTTGGGAACCACAGGACATTCTTGCTGTACAATATCATTGGGGTGTGTAAGTCCTGGATCATCCTCCAACTCCCCCCTGTTGCCGTTTTCACAGGGTATATAGCCGTGTTGCATGGGAGGTGGATGGCACAATTATCCCTTGTGCTGATAGGGCACTGATGGTGTCTTTTATTCCTTCTTCTGCCTCCCTGGAAAGTGGGTATTGTTTTACTCGTGGCAGCACTGCTTCTGGCTTTCGTGTAATGCGCGCTGGGGTCACTTCCTGCAGGAGGCCTACATCATGGGGGTTAGCGCTCCACAGTCTCATGGGCACATTCTCTAAGTCTGCATCACGAAATGGGGGCAGAGCTGTGAGGGCCGTTATGGGACACCGGGCCTTCCTGTATTGCACCAGTATCTCTTTTCAACACAATTTCTCCATCCTCTGGTTTGTCCTCAAACAATTCTGTCTCTGTAACCTCCTTCAGGGGTGTTGTAGGGTCAATGCAAAGTACTGTGCGCCACTCACACTCATGTTGGTCATTCCCTAGCACCACAATCCTCTTTGCTGAAACCACCAATCCCTGTACATCTAGGGACAGTATTGTACCTGGTGCCAATTCAGGTGACACAACAGGGTGGAAAAGGAAATCTGAGGGCACTCTCCAACAACCTTTGCCAATTTGAGGCAACGCCTCTACAAGCACAGTTATTCTATACACTAACATGTCCGGATCTATGGTAATTCCCCAAACCACTACCTCTCCTCACATTACGTTTACTATCAACATTGATTGTATGGCACACATCCCTGGTGTGGCACAAACTATGCCGTTGTCAGTGAATGAAATTGTCATGTTAAGCTTGCTGAGCAGGTCCCTGCCAACAGGTTAACTGGCAAACTTTTGGAAGGCAATAGGGGGGCCCGCACCACCTTCCCCGCTAATTTGAAGTCAACCTCTTCAGTGTATGGAACCATGGAGACAGCACCAGAGAAGCCCTGCATGTCATGAGTTTTGCCAGAGAGTGGGAAATCCCCCTCACTGATGCATGATTTTGTGGCACCCGAGTCAACCATAAAAATAGAGTGTTTCCTATCTATGCGCCCACCAAGGGTTCCTCATCAGGGTGAACTGCCAAAGATAGTACTGGGCATGCAAGCGCTATCTGTGGGCTGTCCTAGTCTGGATAGGTATTGGACCCCGGGAACATGAACGGCTTTGTACCCATCCCTCTTACCCCTCTGTATGGTACTATGGTGCCATTCTGAACTTTATTGAGTGTGTGCATATTACTGTTACTCTGCTGGGACATAGGCTGTTGTGTGTACTGTTGATGCTGGGGTTGTATTTCCTGTGCTTGCATCCCTGGGGACCGGGGCGGCAGTTCCGTGTAAGCCTGGTGTATCTCATAGAGGAAGGAGGTCATCTTCGGTGTTGACATCTGCGCTGCACTCTGCGGTGGGTGGTAGTTGTTATACATGTTATACCCGCCCCCTTGCCTGCTTCTGCACTCCATCGCGAAGAGTCCCCATTTCTTGCAATTCCACCACTGGGATAGACCCTTGCTCGCTCCTCTTGGCCCCATTCCCGCAAAGCCCCCTTGACCTCCTCTGAACCTACCCCTCCCACACTGCTGACCTCCCTATTGCTACTCTTGAGTATGGTACTGCTGTCCTACTCCCCACTGTCCTTGTCCTCCTTCTGGCCACATCGCTGCCATTCGGGCCTCCACAGAGCATTGCATGCCCCCTGTTACCTCTGTCTGCACCAGCGCAGATACCGCCCTTTCTACAGCTACCTTCGCCATCTTCTTCTGCACTAGTTTCACCTCATTTGCTTGTAACTGCTGGGCCTTCCCTTTCGCGCTCTTTTATTCACTTGCAGTCATGTATAATTTTCATCTGAATGTCTGCCCACCCCTTTGCCTCAATGCCTATAATTTTGTCCAGGGCCTCCTGCACTTCCTTTTAGTGATGAAACAGAAAAAAGGGATTGATCAATTCCAATGGTCCCCCATATCTGCTCTCCACATCTCCTGAGTCTTAATGTACTTGCGCTGGATCTTCATCATCACCCGTAGTGTTTTGCATTATGGACTGTAGGTCGGGCGTATCAGGGTATGTGCACTAGAGTGCAGCCCACACCTGTGCCCTGATATTGTTGAAAGGTGCGGCATCATGCGCATTGTCGTCTAGTCTTACTGTTGGGTATCCTGCCTTAATCCACACGTCACCCGCTTGCTCTCCCAATATCGACACTAACACACTTTTCATGTCACCCACTACGAGGTGTACACCTGCGGTCTCTTTCTAAAACACGTATATCGACTTCCTTGCTTTGGCTGTTAACAGCGGGAATGCTTTTATCAAATTGTTGTTGTCCATCTGTGCCGACGGCACATACTGCGCTCTGCCCACGCCTTTGTGTATAGGGGGCATCTGTAAATCAGCTCCTTTCCTCTCCTTTGTTTTTACACTTCCCTTTTTCCTTGCTACCGCCATTCAGCCATGCCTCCGTACTCTTTCATCCCACAAGCTTTCCACCTGAGGAGTTATTTTGGGGTTTTTCTGTGCTTCCTCCTCTCCGTCATCCTCAAAATCATCCACGGTGCTGCACCCCTCTTCCTCTGCACACCTACCTAGCCCTCTCCCATACGTCACAGTTCTGTACCCTGCGTTGGCTGCCTGTCCATCCTCTTTCTTTTCTATTATTGCTGTACTGTCCAATCTGAACAAAAAGTCTCCCGCCCTCCATTCATCCAATCCCTTCTCCTTTGTTTCACTCTGCACTGCCCTTAGTCGCTCTAACTCTGCTCTTGCTGATTCTAGCACCTTCTGTCCTGGGCACTCCTGAGGCGGGGCTGTCGCTACAGGTGTATGTGGGTGGTGGGACAGTGGCATGTATAGATACATAGGTCGGGTAGCTATATCCTGTTGCCAGGAGCGCCACTAATGGGTATAACCCCTTGTGTCCATTTCCGCGCCCCTCTGCTTCTACGTGTCGTGGCCCTCTCTCATTTGTCTCCTTACGGTTCGCTATCATTTTCCATAGATCTAGAATTTCTTTCCTCTTCTGCAGCAGTTTACCCTTGTACCCTTGTACTTTGCTGCTAAGTACGTGGTCATATGTTCCAGAATCCCCTTATTATAGGTGCTCTGCTCTGGACAGGAGTTAGGCATCCCTCCTTGTGTTTCTGTCACTCACTGTTTGTGGTACTTCTCAATCTTTTCCCGGTAAAAGGGCAGGTCCTTGTACATGTATTCTAAATGTGTTTTCTCTCCCATTTCTGCGTGGTACGTGCTATAAATTGTCTATGCGCCCCCTTATCGCACGCTGCACAGTCAAAGTCAAAAAATCAAATTGTTGTTCCCTCCTCCCCGTCAGCCCACGTTACTTTCCCACCTATCTCCTTCAGACACACACACTCAAATACTCTACTCACTCAACACACACCACTATTTACGAATTGCCCCTCCTTGGGCCTCCACCCTATACAATAAGAACACCAACACAATAACCTAAAATAACAAGCTAAAACAACAACCACTACTGTTCCAGATCCCACTAATTATGTGGGGCTCCAATGTATTTCCTTTTTCCTCCATTACACAATATAAGTGGTATCACCTCCTCCAGTCACTAGGGGAGGCTCCCTAACACTGTTTTCCTTTCCATAATATTCTCCTTAATAACTTCAATAATAGTAAAAACAACGCAAACCACAAGCCGCCAATGACCGTGTACTCCACATGCTCACAACCTCCCACACTTTCCTCTGTACCCTTCCCCACATGTTACCACTTTCAAGAGTATAAGTCACAGGGTTCCAACACCGGCTCGCACTCTCTCCAGAACCGCGTCCCGCTACAAGGAGCAGACAGGAATTCTGCAAAGATGGCTCCTGTAGGCCACTCGATATTACAGATTTTTGGGGACTGGTCGCTGTAGGTAGGCATGGCCCCTCCGGAGAAGCGGTCTGGAAACCTCCAAAGGCACAGGATCGTATTGAGGTCACCAAATAAAGGCACACCCCTGAATGCTCACACCAGAAAAAATGCAACCCGCTGGGGAAAAAGGCTCAGGATGCTTTTGCAAAGGTAACAAGTGTTTATTTCCACAAAACAGAAAAAACATCAGCAAAGGGCTCTGCTGCATGAGAACGGTCTGAGCTCTGAGAGCATGTGCAGTACCTTATAACTACAGACAGTGTCACTCGTGACGTTATAATGTGCAATACAATTCTACCAACCTAATTGGATGGGCACTACACATATATGGTCTGCTCCATTTGGGATGGCAGGCCATTGGTCCATCTTCATCTATCCATCTCCATCCACGTGGCTGCTGCTAGGCCCGTCATCCATGGTGAGGATGGTCTAACACTAATTGGCTACTCTGTTAAGCACTGTTACCTTATCATTGTTGCAAACACCTGGCTCACACACCAATTGGCTGCAAAAAAGCTGAGGTCACAATAACTCACATGCTTCACTCGTTCCCAGGCAGCTCAGCAACTCCAAAGGTCCTCCACCTTAGTTTTGGGCTATAATTTAGTTGTTATTCTGCACCTCGCTGCACAAATCATGTGACCCATTTCTGAAGACGCAATAGCCTTGCCTTCTGATCTTAATGATCGATCGAGGGCTGTAAAAGATTATGGTTGTTGGTCTGAGTTAGGGTAATGCTCTGGCATGCGGGGTTCTCAGGATGAAAGCATTGCAAGGCTGTTTTTATCATGCTTGGATCGTTGGGGAAAGGAGGCCTTGCTATCTGTCTCACAGGATGGTACTGCCAAGAGGCTCGCTGCTCCCTTCTCATGACCTTGCAGGGTACATTTGTTCCTGTGTTTGAGGGCCTGTAATTCTTTGGAACATGGAGGGGTTCATGGGCGGTCTGGGACCTGGCCGGGGTGGGGGTGTTGTTCATGCTCATACAAGGGACATGATATTCAAGCATCTAATACTATTCACCACCCCCTAGGATGGCTGCCAGTTGTCTAAGATGGCATTCGCATTTATGTGTGTGTTCTATAATATCTAATACATGCATTACAGTGATCGCTCACCCGCCTTTGTGTGTACCCCCCAACCCCCTTCTAATGTTTGTGTATTGAATACTCTATTTCATAGCATATTGAAGCAAGAAAACGCTTAGTATAAAGTGCCACATTAATTCACGGTCTTATTACAATGTTTTGGGTATATCATATGGTATGGATGTATAGCTAAAGACAGTTTTCTGGCCTTTGAATTTCACAAAGTTCTGGTCATTCTAAAATGCGGCCAGACAAGTGGGCATGCACTGAATGTATTGTTGGCATTCCTGACAAATGTGCATGCAATTGTATGCTGTACACTGTGCATGTGCTGTGCATATATGTATAGCAGAGCCCTTAACTGCAGACAGTTGTCTTTACGGTTGATAGAATAATACTAGCCACCATTACACTTTTATCACTGCGCCAGATAGAAAAAGGCAGACTTGCCCAAAAAATTTGATTCAGCAGTCACATAGTCACAAACTGGACAATCTACACCACGCCTGAACACGCTTCATCCTTCTGCTATTATGTCACTACACTAGTCATCTCTGCTATTAATTGAAGTTTCTTGAAATTATAAATACTATTTGAATGAAATGGAATGGAATGCTTGTTTTTATGTAATGCCTGTTCAGACTAATGTCAGCCATTGGGCAATTTACCCCACAGTACGTCAAAGCCCTAGCAGTGGCTGTAAAACGCTATACAGTTATCATGTAACGTTACATAATATGTATTGAGGGGAGTAGGGAACACTGAGTACAACTCACTGAGTATCCAGTGTTATTATGAGCATTGGTAATACTGTTTCGTAAAACAGTGCACAAATAGTCATGTTTTAATTTGACATGATACATGTTAAACAGTCTTATGTTACAAATCTTGTTAAGATGCTCTATGTGGGGGTTGCTGGAATCAATAGCGTGTCGGGGGACAGCAGGGCACCAGTGCGGTGTAGGGGCAGGCAGTTCCCCCATTTGGTTAAATCCAAAACATAGCCCCAAAAGGGGAAGACATTCTGCATACATGGGACACAGTTTAAATGCAAACTATGGAAACCAACAGGCTGTGTGCGTAACAAATGGGAAGGCAACAGATGAACAGGAAATGAAGGGGGGTGGGTCTAGAGGCCAAAGGAAAAACACAGTAAAAAAAACAGAGAAACTGGTAAGAGGGGACACTGTGGGGGAGATGGGTTGGTTGAAAAACTATAGTGCAGCAGAGGGTACGGGCAGATGTCCACCAGTTTTCAAAATTCGCATCAACAATCAAAGACAAAAAAGGAAATCACCCTTATAAAGGGGAACATGGGTTGCTCCAGTCCTCTGGGTAAGCAGGCTGAAGAAGAAAAGTACCTTATATAGGGGTTAAAGTGTTTTCGTCCAAACAATTTTGAAATTGGTAGTTTTGTTTGGGTGGGAAAGGTGAAGGCTGAAAAAAAAACAAAGTCAAGCCACCTAAAATAGGTTGAACTAAGTTACCACTGTCAAAATTGATACAACAAACCACATACAACCCCTTCGACTACAAAGAGTTATATGCGTTCACTTTTCTGAAGTCCTGCAGCACTACAATATTTGCAGAACAATGTTTTTTCGATGAACACTAATGAAAAAGCAGCTTTATTTTTGTGCTGTTACTTTTCTGAAACCGTGTTCTTCTACCGATTTTATCATATTCAACCAGAATACCGTTCAGCTCATGATTATTATGTGAGTGTATGTACTTACCTGTTGTCTAGAAATCCCCCTTCTTTCCCTCTCCTGTGTACCATAATGAATAGGGTATTCTGCAACCAGGTAGTTATCCTGATACTAGCGTTAGGGGTGGGAAGGTTCTTCCCTAATGCCCTTTTCTGATTTTATATAAAGAAAAACTTGTATGTATTCTTGCCTAGTGCTTGTCTGAACTACTATCTTAGGAGTAAAAATGTAATAAAAACAGTATGTAATATTCAGTATATCTTTGTAGTGCCTTCTTTTGTGTAATCAGTTGCACCTAGCCGTCAGCCCATCCTCTCCTAAGAGTGAAGCCTGACTGCTCTGCTGTGTGTCCCACTGAGAGGGTGCTAGTCTAACTTTCTGCACACGCTTTTCCCACCATAGAACAGATCTCGTCACAGCTCTCGCCAAATGGCAGTAGACACATCTCTCTAGCATATATCCTGTGGGCACGGAAGCAAAAATTACAAATCCCACTGAGCCAAACAGTCACAATAATCAGAGTGCAGGCCTAGCCCAGCAATCGCAGCCATTCTTTAGCGACAATATCAGAATGTAATGCAATTGTAGAACTTTCTTTGATGTTTGGGATGAATCAGGTTGGAGCACGTTAAATTCCAAAACTTTAAAAGCTCACAAGACATGTTCTCACCCAAAATTCTTCTTTCAGTTTAATAAGATTGGGTTTTAATTTTAAAGAGGTGAGACAACTGGGAAAGTGATGTGGACATCTTTGTTGAGGTTTGTGAATGACTTTGATTTGCAGCCGTTCATGTGCATGTGAAGATCGTATTTTAGTGGTGAAACCAAACCCATTCCCAGATTAATCTAATTTTGTCTTTGGCTAAATTTTTTAGGAGAAAATAACGCATTGCCATGATTATGATCTTCTTAGAACCAGGGCCCATCAGGTGATTGGTTGCCATGATGAGAATTCTATTCCAATAAACTAGTCACTAACTCAAGCACCAAATCTAGATAATGGCTAAAACGTCGGTGTCGGTGCAACGCCTCCATGTGTTTGGGGCTGCCAAAGCAACTCTCCATTGGTATCTGGCAACAGAAAAGCATTTCATTTTCCTATGGAACTTTCCTGAGATGAAGGGCCTGGAGCCACTGAAGGGCTCTACAAAAATGCTGATGCAGAAAGATAACTGCAGTCACTGCTAACAATGTACCTGCCTTTCACCCTTCTACAAATTTAGGGGCACTTAACCTACATGAAGATTTTACCACTATAATGATCTGAGAGCAAGCAGGTTTTAATGTCTCTGAGATCCCTGTCCATCAAACATACTGGGACAGAGAGGTGCCATTTGGGATCTACTTGTCTGCTGAAGGCCAGGTCTTGTAAAGTTGTCACATTTTATCTCACTGAATTAATGACAGGAAGCATACACGTTGTTTCTCTTTCTACCCTCTCTTGGCACTTTCTCTAGGTCAAGGACACCTTGCACTGTGCCCACTTTCTAAACTCAGATCACATACGCAAATGGTATCAGGTTTTTATCACTGGTGTGTTTGATGTAATAGTTTCTTCGGTATGGGGGCGTGGTCTGGCATGCATGGAGTGAGGAAGCAAGGCACCGAGCTCCGGCCGAGATCCTATGTGTTGATCCAGCAGCAGCAGATTTAGTGTGCTAAAGTTAGCAGCACAGGTACCACTGGTGAAGCAAAGTGATCCACTACGTGCCCGCACTGACAACGTGAGAAATCGGATTGCGGAGAGTGTGGCAAGTCCTCAGGAAAAGGTCCCCCCTGGATGGCACAAAATGGCGGAGGAGGGCGCGCGCTGAAGGAGCAGAGAGGGAAGGGCAAAAATCCTGACGAGTCTCCGTAGAAAGCAACGGCAGCATTTAGAGGCGCCCCAGATCGTGGACGAACCAGCCTGGCCAGGAGAGACAAGCAGGAAGGCGGATTGGTGACTGGGAGGAGCACCTGCAGCGACACGGTGCCCAGAGCAAGAGCAGCCAGAACCGGGCTGGGAGCACGGGACGAGGATGAGAAACCGGGGCTGCGGAGACCAGCAAAGCGGATGGTACTGACGAGGTAAGGACGCCCGAACAACAGCGGCAGCCCAAGGCATGCAGGAGCACCCCTCCGCTGTGGCAAGAAGCTGAAGAAGACCCTTCTGGGCAAAGAGCAAAAACTGGGAGCAGGCACAACAATACTGTGAGGCACGCGAGCGGGGACCAGCAAAGCGGATGGCACTGACGAGGTAAGGACGCCCGAACAACAGCGGCAGCCCAGGGCATGCAGGAGCACCCCACCGCTGTGGCACGAAGCTGAAGAGGACCCCTCCAGGCGAAGTGCAGTGACCCGAAGTGGGCACAGCAACAAGGCGAGCCATACGAGAGGGGACGCACTGAATCTGGATAACCACAGGCATAATAGACATACGCTGAGTGGGAAGGAGGTGGGGGCACACCTGCCAAGAGACCGGGAGGTGGAAACATAAGCGCACAAGCCCGAACAACAGACCCTAACCAGGAAACCATAGAACCTGAGCCCCAAGCGCCACAATCAGTCCGGACCGATAAGGGGACCATTACACGGGGCACACTGCAGGGCCCCTTGAGTGACAGAGCAGGACAGGCCAACCTGAAGAAACCCAAGCAGGCCTGGACAGGGCTGCAGTAAGGCGGAGGCCACAGGCGAGCCATAGAGGCATGGAGTGACACAACTGGATCCGAACAACGCTCGGAGGGCGATGAGGAGTGAGCAACCCCCATTGCCTGCGCACGTGGACTACCCAGGGCTATTGAACAGAAAGATATGCAGGCAGGGACACGCACCCACGACAAAAGCTGAGACTACATAAAGCGCAGCACAGCCCAGTATAACCGTGCAAAACCCAACAACTGAGGGCAACAAAATCACCTACAAAGCTCAGAGCAAAGCCGGTGTGCCCCAACCAAGTCAAGGGGGAAAAAAAGGGCTGAGGGAAATCTGGTGTACGGCACAGCTGCCTGCAACGTGGTGGGAACAAACAAGTGGCAATACAAATAAGCTGCAGGACTCCCCGGGCAACTGAAGCGGATTGAGAAATTAACCCTGAAACAACTGAAGCAAATGAAAGTCAGTCACAACTTGAGCCACAGGAGTGCTGGTGCAGGGGCAACAACTACCCGGAAACAGGTCCAAGCACAGAGGCAGCCCAGAAGGGAGGGAAGGGGGAAGGAAGCAGGCCAAGCTCGACAGCAAGATCAGGGTGCACAGAAGGCATAAGCACCCAGCCACCAGGGCACACGGGTCCGGTGGGGCACAGTAACCTTGCAGAAGGGCGGGACAACACGAGTCCTGAGATCCTGAGACCCCCCTCTCCTCCTTATCGGAGCACTCAAGCACTCGAGAGAAGGTGGGATAATAGAGCGAGGCGACTCCAAGATAGCCATATACCCTGATTATACGCAAACGGTGCAGAGAGCAAGGAACTCCTTTGTCCCGATTAAAGCAAGGCTGAGACAACTAAGCCTCAAGTATATGCTGTTGTACCCCTCCAGGCTGAAGGTAATCCACAAAGGATGAGCCATATTCTTAGAGATTCCAGCGGCAGCCAACATGTGGCTGGAACATAATAACCTGGCGGACGGTCAGGACAAAGGCCCTTGAAATGGACTGATACTGGGGGAAGGACATACTATCATGGAAGAGACATCACTCTGAGCTGCCATCAGGGGAGCAATTCACCATCACGAAAGACCCATAAAAGCACTTAATGAACGGCTGGGAAAAGAGCTCGGTCAATCACCCTGTGTGCGACGCCCTAACCCTCGGAATGACTAGAGCTAGCCTGTTGCCGGCGCAACCACACCCGCGCTGGATGCCCTGGAAGGGGTTAGACAGTGCAGAGACACCCGGGCACAACACCGGTTGTGAAGTTGCTGGGTGCAATCCTTTGGTTTGCATTTGTTGTTGCAGTTGTTTTCTTTTTGTACCAGAGTCTTCATGCAACACAGCAAAAGATAAAGGTGGCCAACAAGTCAAGGACACAGGAAATGAGGTGAGGGGGCGGGAGGGAGGGGGAGCCCTGGAGGCAAATACACAAAACCAGAGGAGTGGAGTGGGAGGGGGGCCTGGAAGCACCACAAAACCAAACATGGCAGCGCACCTTAAAATACTAACAGGGAATGTGCGCAGGATGGGGTCCTACTTATGCAGGAACAGGATCAGGTCCTATCTGCGTAGGAAGTAAGTGGACATTGCACTGCTTCAAGAAACCCACCTCACAGCAGACGCCAAGGCCAAGATAAAAGAATACTGGGGAGGGCGGGAGTAAGGGGGTCCCATACTCTAAGTATGCAAGCAGAGTGTACACTTGGATCAGCACTGGGGTGCCCTTCCAGCTAATGGGGGTTGAGGCAGACACAGAAGGGAGGTACTTGATAATATGGGGTGCAATCGAGCAGGTTGAGATCTGCATAGTAAACACATATTTCCCTAACCAAGGCATACCAACATACCTTGGTACACTGCAGCCCAAATTAACTAGGCACAGGGAGGGCCTTTACATTTGGGGTGGTGATCTGAACTGCGTGAGGGATCTGGACCCGGATAGATCTGTGCCCCCACAGAACCGGGTTGAAAAGACCCAACCGCACTGCACAACACACTGGGACAGCTAGATCTTGCGGACGCCTGGAGGGAACACCACCCCACAGAAAGGGTTTATTCATACTACTTTTCACCACACAGCCTTTTCACACAAATTGATTACATGTTCATCGACAAGGCAAATCTAGCACGAGTGGAGTCAATACAATACATGGGCAGAACAATCTCCGACCACTCAACTCTGCTAATGCACTGGGCAATGAAAGGCCCTAGGCCCCCCATCCCGCTATGGCAAATGCCTACAGAGGCACTAACGGACCAGACTTTTAAGGATGAGCTAGGGGACAAGCTCGTAGAATATGTCACAACTAACAATGGTAGTGTAGACCGCTGGAGTACAATGTGGGAGGCCCTGAAGGTGGTAATGAGGGGAGAGATCATAGCTGGGCAGGGGGAATCAGAAAAATGCTGAAGAAGGAGCTAGAGGAGCGGGAGGAGGAAATAAAGCAAAAGGAGACAGCTAACTTGGGGTCCAGGGCAGAGTGTCACGACTCGCTCCCTTCGCTCCCGTTCCCGCCACTTGGGGGCATGTTTTGGGGCTTATTCCTTGCTGGACATTTCCTCCGAACCTAATGCCACAGTGCTGTAATGAATTGGGAGCGCAAAATCCCTATTTTCCAAACTACTTCCCTTCCGGATCCATTCCAGGTCTTTGGCAGCCAGCATGCTTCTTTAACCAAATGACTGTGTTTCCCAGAATGCCTGGCCCACTGCTCCACCTCCACCCTTGCAGGACTAGGTTGGGTGGAGGATAAGCAACACCTGTGGCTGCAGGTGCAGCAGTCAGCACACCTGAGGCGTGTGCTCGTTTAGCAGCTTTAAAAGCCTCAGTCTCACTTCAGTCCAGCGCTGGTCATCGTTTGCAGTGGTCCTGTTTTTGACTAGTCCCTGGTTCCTGATTCCTTGCCTTTGTACCTACTTCCTTGTTCCTGTTTTCTTGTTTTCTCCGCCCTGAATTTCGGATTCATGCGCTATTGATTTCTGCTCCCTTGATTTCCTTTTTTGTCTTCCTCTGTTTGCAGGCAGCATTTCTCAGTGCTTTCCCCTTTTAGATGCAGCCCAGTTTGTCTGTGTTCTATATTTCTTTGACTCTGTCCTTTGCTGCTGTTACCCATTTGCCTTAGCCTTCCTCTTAGTTTAGTTTCCTGTCTTTTCCTTGGAGGGGTAGGGAGAAGTTTGCATTGGTTATTTAGCTTTTTCCCTGCTCCTGATCCTTACTTCTATTGGGATCCATTCCAGGTTTTCCTTAGCACTTCTGCATTTATTTTCCCTTTTGATTTTAGGTGTGGTGTGCGGTTGTTAGCTAGCTCCTGTGTGAATGCTTATGTTTTCCCCACTATATTTATAATCCCTATTCCAACTTAGGTATTTAGTTTTCTGCAGCGGATCCCGCTCTGCTGCCTTCCTGTTTCCGCCCTTGCCCGGCCGGGCTCTCCACATTACAGCGGATCTCGCTCTGCTGCTTTCCTGTTTCCGCCCTTGCCCTGCCGGGCTCTCCACATTACAGCGGATCTCGCTCTGCTGCTTTCCTGTCTCCGCCCTTGCCCTGCCGGGCTCTTCACATTACAGCGGATCTCGCTCTGCTGATTCCCAGCCTCAGCCCTTGTCCTCTGGACCTCCCTACTTCTCCCATTGCTGTTATAGCCTTTCTGGGTCCCAGATTCACCAACAGGATTCGTGGGCTAGCTGACATTCAAGAGGTGTATCTCGTCCTCGTGAGTACAGTTCTTAAGTTCCCTTATGTAATACCATCAAGAGTGTTAGTACACAGATCCTGTCGTTGCTTGCCCTCCACGTGGGTTTAGCGCTGTCAGTACCTGTAACAGCAATTGGGGGTAAGGCGCTTGCCGACTTTCCTCGCGGTCAGGTGCTTACCCCACATCCCTTTTCGCATATTGGGTTTAAAATCACACTCTGTTTGCACTCCTGGCTTCTAGCATACATGAGTCATTGTTCCTATGGGCACATTTCCCTTGCCATATTCGCTGCCTTAGTATTCGCAGGACTAATCCTGACAGTATGACCAGCCTAAAATTCCCATTGAATATGGCAAGTTTAAGAAAGAAAGGCAGCAAGGCCTCTAACAAGTTTGTACAGAAAGCTTCCCCTACATTTACCTGTGACAATCAAACCACTAGTCTTGGTTTAAATGAACTCCTTGTCACGAATGGGCATTTACGAGCAGAGTATTTTTCCCATAGGATGGCTCATCCTACATTGCCTGATCCTAGTTCGATCTTTTGTTCTGATCCCGATTCTATGTCAGCGCAAGCCTTAACCGTAGAAAACAACACACTGTCAGACTTATTATACAAGAGTACCTCGGTTGTTGAACCCCATGATTCCAGTTGTGCTTCACCTCAGATAGAACAGTTTCATGGTACAAACATAAAGAATGGAGGGGTTCCTTGCATAACTTCTGTTTTCTACCCGCAGTCCAAATACTTTTTTGCACAAGTACATACGGTAGTCCCTAATGTCAAGAGGTCTAAGGTCAATAGTTTGCTTAAGGGTAACACAGGCCAAGTTAGTATGAGAAAGTATAAATCTCAGAACCTGAAAGCAGTAGAGGACAGTGCACAATCGGTGCACATCCAGATTGCTAGTGCAGGATCCAGCCCTGATGCTACTATGCCTCCCCCTGTGCCTACTGATAGTGATGTACAGTTAATGCAGGGCATACTAAGAGCCAAGCTTGAGGAGTTAACACAAGAATTCATTTCTTTACAAGAGGAGAATAAGATCTTGCACGCATTCCTGAATACACCTCAGACTTTATCCATTGATGTTGATGAAGTGAACACAGTTCAGCCCCTGAGTGCAGAGACTTTGGTAAATCATGATAATGGCCAATATGTTAGATCTATTGGAAGTGAAAGTCTTTCTTCTAGCACAGCGCTCAACCTGGGCACAGTTTCTAACAATTGTTCTGCTGATTATCAGGGATTGCAGTTAGCTGAAGATTTACAAGCCACTCCTTTACCTAAAGTTTCCTGTGTAGCAGTCTGTCATAATTCTGAGCTAGCACACATACAAGCTTCTGATCTCCAAACACAATACACAAAGGTGGCATACACAGATTCAGTCACTACACTAGGCTTAGGTCCTGCTCTTGATACAGCTGCTGAGACTGAAGTAGAGTTTAAAGCTGATGTGGAAGACGATCTTACCTCTGGGTTCACTCTTCCTTCTGCCAATTCTGATCAATACAAACAGTCAGAGACTGTACAGATTGCAGGTTCTGATGAACTCATTCCACAGTATACAGAACCAAAAGACCAGCAGGCGAATCCTGAACTGATGATTGTTAATCTGCCTCTTTCAGAAGCTAAGACAGAGGAATGGACAATTGACGAAATCCTGATTAACAGAGACTTTACTATGGTGATTCCACTGGTGGATTTTGACTTCCACAAAGAAAGAGACTCTGTGTCACCCACTAAAGAAAAGGACCGCAAGGGTACAGTTCAGTCCTTGGTTACGGGAGCCAAGGAGTCTAATGCCCTAAAGGTGCCCTCCATTCCTGAGACACCAATGTGTCTATCAACTTCTGAGACTTCTGGGTGTCCTCCTACAACCATTGACTCTTCTATGATCCAATCCACAGCCCTGCAGTCATCTTTGGTACACGTGTCTTCAACCAATGAACCACTGCCATGTCTGCCATTTCATCAAGAGCCTCCACCATGCACGGGGTTAGTCCCAAAGACCCTGACATGTTTGGATTCAGCTACCGAGATGGCTCCAACTTGCATGCCTTCTGCTTCAAAATTTCCTCTGGCCTGCCTGTCTACAGTGACTCACCCAGAAGATCATCCTTCAGCCAGAGAGCCTCCGGTAGTCCATCATATGTGCATGTCTTCAGTTCCAGAGTCTATTGCTTGTTTGCCTTCAGTTCATGATACACCGCTATCCTGCTTAGCTTCGCTTCCAACATCAGAGGTATACCTGTCTACACCATCAGATCCTGCTGTATTTTCTACTGCTCCAGACAGACCTCCTGAATCCCAAACATTTACTGTCGATGAACGTTTAGATTGCCTTACTTTTGCTTCAGGAGGAGCATCAGAATGCCTGCCTTTTCCACAAGACAATTCTCCCAACTGCTTCACTTTAGCATCAGAGCCTCCAAAAAATGCAGCATCAGATTTTGAGACTTTTGCCAGCTCCCGCTTCAGAGTCATCAAGCTAGACCAAGTGGTGAGTCAGAACCACTCATCTGGGTGTGCACAGGGGGTGGTGCAGACCGGCGTATTACCTACAGAACTTGTGCAACAGAATTCCGCCAAGAAGCACCAGTTGGGTGCGAGTAGCCAAAGGAAGGGAATGACTGCTGCAGTTCAAGATGTGTCTGTTATTGCTCCTTCTGCAAGTGTGCCTGAAATACCAAGTACTGTGTCTAACACTCCTATCAGTATGCCAAACGTCCCTGCTGTTGTATCCAACGTGCAATCAAACCTTAATCATTTTCAACCACAAGCCTTTTCCCAGATGGATGACAGAAAAAGATCTGAACCTCTACCTCAGCCGCCACCTTCTCTAATGGCTGAACATGAACATTTCCTGAAGCCAGCAACTTCCTTACCTCCCGCATGTCCGCTCTCGGCAGAAAGGCTAACAGAACTTCTACCATTGTCTAAGGCAAGTTGCACCAGCCTGCCTCCCTCCTCAAAGACTTACAAGGGTCCACTCCCAGTGACTGAGCTTCCTGGACCTTTCAACTTTGCTTCAGGTCTTGCAAGTCCTTCATGCCTTTCTTCAAACCATGAGTCTCTTCCTCACCAGAAGCCATCGATTCCATCAGTATCACCTCCAAAGACAAAGCACTCCTATCATGGAAGACCATCTGCCTTTGCCCACAAGCCACCATTTCCATCAGTGCCACCTCCAAAGAAAAAGCACTCCCATCATGGAAAGAAGAAGTCTCGTGCGGGTGGCGGGCACCCGAAGAGGGCCGTAGGAGGGGGTATACTGTCACGACTCGCTCCCTTCGCTCCCGTTCCCGCCACTTGGGGGCATGTTTTGGGGCTTATTCCTTGCTGGACATTTCCTCCGAACCTAATGCCACAGTGCTGTAATGAATTGGGAGCGCAAAATCCCTATTTTCCAAACTACTTCCCTTCCGGATCCATTCCAGGTCTTTGGCAGCCAGCATGCTTCTTTAACCAAATGACTGTGTTTCCCAGAATGCCTGGCCCACTGCTCCACCTCCACCCTTGCAGGACTAGGTTGGGTGGAGGATAAGCAACACCTGTGGCTGCAGGTGCAGCAGTCAGCACACCTGAGGCGTGTGCTCGTTTAGCAGCTTTAAAAGCCTCAGTCTCACTTCAGTCCAGCGCTGGTCATCGTTTGCAGTGGTCCTGTTTTTGACTAGTCCCTGGTTCCTGATTCCTTGCCTTTGTACCTACTTCCTTGTTCCTGTTTTCTTGTTTTCTCCGCCCTGAATTTCGGATTCATGCGCTATTGATTTCTGCTCCCTTGATTTCCTTTTTTGTCTTCCTCTGTTTGCAGGCAGCATTTCTCAGTGCTTTCCCCTTTTAGATGCAGCCCAGTTTGTCTGTGTTCTATATTTCTTTGACTCTGTCCTTTGCTGCTGTTACCCATTTGCCTTAGCCTTCCTCTTAGTTTAGTTTCCTGTCTTTTCCTTGGAGGGGTAGGGAGAAGTTTGCATTGGTTATTTAGCTTTTTCCCTGCTCCTGATCCTTACTTCTATTGGGATCCATTCCAGGTTTTCCTTAGCACTTCTGCATTTATTTTCCCTTTTGATTTTAGGTGTGGTGTGCGGTTGTTAGCTAGCTCCTGTGTGAATGCTTATGTTTTCCCCACTATATTTATAATCCCTATTCCAACTTAGGTATTTAGTTTTCTGCAGCGGATCCCGCTCTGCTGCCTTCCTGTTTCCGCCCTTGCCCGGCCGGGCTCTCCACATTACAGCGGATCTCGCTCTGCTGCTTTCCTGTTTCCGCCCTTGCCCTGCCGGGCTCTCCACATTACAGCGGATCTCGCTCTGCTGCTTTCCTGTCTCCGCCCTTGCCCTGCCGGGCTCTTCACATTACAGCGGATCTCGCTCTGCTGATTCCCAGCCTCAGCCCTTGTCCTCTGGACCTCCCTACTTCTCCCATTGCTGTTATAGCCTTTCTGGGTCCCAGATTCACCAACAGGATTCGTGGGCTAGCTGACATTCAAGAGGTGTATCTCGTCCTCGTGAGTACAGTTCTTAAGTTCCCTTATGTAATACCATCAAGAGTGTTAGTACACAGATCCTGTCGTTGCTTGCCCTCCACGTGGGTTTAGCGCTGTCAGTACCTGTAACAGCAATTGGGGGTAAGGCGCTTGCCGACTTTCCTCGCGGTCAGGTGCTTACCCCACATCCCTTTTCGCATATTGGGTTTAAAATCACACTCTGTTTGCACTCCTGGCTTCTAGCATACATGAGTCATTGTTCCTATGGGCACATTTCCCTTGCCATATTCGCTGCCTTAGTATTCGCAGGACTAATCCTGACACAGAGGAGGAAAACCTACTGGAGACGAGGACAAGCTGTCAACAGGCGTGGGGACTGCTGGCTAAATTTTCTTTATAACGAGCACCATTAGGACACACATAAATGGAGACAAGCCGGGTAGATGGCTGGCATGGCTATGCAAACGAGAGCACCCAAAACACCCAACGATCATGCTAAAAGATGAGGCATGGGAACTGAAAAGGACACAGAGCTCAATAAACGACACTTTTGCAGACTTCTACTCCACACTATATGCACATAACACCCCAGTGCCACTGTCAGACATACATGACACCTTAGAAGAAATTGAACTCCCCAAGTTGAGTGAGCAGCAACGAGAGACACTAGAAGAGGCAATCACATTAGAAGACATCACAGATGCCATTAGATCCCTGGCCACATGAAAGACCCCTGGAACAGACGGGATTCCCCCAGAGTTCTATAAAGCATATGAAACAACGGTGACCCCGGTGCTCCACGAGGTGTATCAAGAGACCTATGAGATAGGAACCCTACCCAAAAGTATGAGAGAAACCCTAATAGTCCCAATACCCAAACCATATAAACCAACAGACGAATGCAACTCATATCGCCCTCTGGCAATGCTAAATTATGACAACAAAATATTGACCACCAGACTGGCCGCCAGGGGGCGCACGGATGCGGTCTTCCTCCGTGTGAGCTCTGACCTGCGACCCTCAAAAGTGGCTTCAGCCCCCACTTTTGGCCCCCCCACCGCATAACAACGGATCCACGAGACGGGGGAACCGGACCCCCACATGCTGAGCAAAAATCCAGTGAAAATCGGAGTTCTGTAGCCTGAGTACAGCCTCCGGGATCGTGCCTCCCCCTCCAGGTCCTCAGTGCGACTTCACGACAGGGCACTGAGACGTGCGGAGCCCGGGACTGCTGGCTCTGCCCTCCGCTTTCCCACGGAACCATCGAGCTGCGCACCGGGCCCCCAAGGCAGTTTCCGCCTCACCGCGCATCCCCTGCGCCCCCGTGGACCGAGAAGACCCTCGACGGCGGAGGAGGAGCCGGCCCTTCCCATTCCGTGATCCACGCGGCAACTCCATCGCGCCCGGCACAGCCTGTGGCCTACCGTGCATAAGAGTGAGTGCTCCCCCACCCATCCGCCGACGCACTAGCCCATTACAGATGTTGTGTCTGCTCCCCGAGAGGCCTACCCAACCCCGACCTCACGTCCATGCACAGTGGCCCCTTACGAGAGAGAGTGTGCGGCGCAACCCCAGTTATCTGCCCGGGGAGGCTGCTCCCGCCATTTCCTGGAGAATATCCCTCACCCCTCGTCGGTCTCGGTATGGTGTCACCAGCCCCATTTCGTAGACTGGGCAAGCCACGTATCACACACCCTGACCCTGAGGATCGCACCCAACGCCTCTGGCTACTGAATCTGGATTTGGACGCTTGCTATGCCTCCCATATTTAACTCGTCCTCCAAGCTCCCGACATCAGGACAAACCTCACTCTGACAATGAACCCCGCCACAGAGGGTTGGGCCCCCACTCGTGGGGCGTGTGCCCTCCTCTGTACGCCTTCCAAGAGACACTCCTGGGACCCAGGCCACCCAGTGAGAGACCCCCCTGCGCGCAAACCCAACAAGATCCACGAGTCAACCCGCATTCACTCCGGCACATTGTGGAACCCGCACCGAACCTGAGGTCTGCACGGAACTGAACACAAGGTGACGCATCCGGAGGGTAGGGCCCCTGACCCCAGGGCGTGTGCCTCCTCCCAACGCTGGACTCTCGTTACCCAGGACTTTCCGGAGATTGCCCAGCAACGCTCTCCAGTACCGGCTCATTGCCTTGGTGTTGAGGGTAGTGCCCCCGTTCCAGGGACGAGTGCCTCCTCGCACCTACACAACGCATGAGCACCAAATCCAAACTAGTCAAATACGCCTACACCCCGCCGCACCCCGAACCTAGAACTGCCTGCACAATGTCAGCGAACCCCTCCGAAACAGAGGCAGCGGATACCAAGGGGGACATAGCTGCACTCCTCAGCGAAATCAGAAACATGGGCGCCAAATTGGGTGGCAAGATCGACAACATGACCCAGAGGGTGGACAATATTGAGGAGAGGCTCGAAAGTGTCGAGAACAACCAAGCCTCAATTGACACACTGGAAACCCAGCTGGACCTCCACATGCGCAATATAGAGAAAAGAGAAGAAGACATCCGGCTGAAGATAGACGATTTAGAAAACAGGGAGCGGCGTAACAACCTGCAATCTTTTGGGATTCCAGAACGGGAGGGGGGAACAGAGGAGGACCTTAAACACACCATACATGACATCATTAGAATCCTAACCACGGATGAGAATATCGATGAACCTGCAATAGAAAGAATACACAGAGCTGGAGGCCCACCAGCGGGTCGGAGATCGGTCCTGGCCAGATTTCATAGATATCAAGACAGAATGAGGAATCTCACTAAAGCCAGGTCAGGCGACACCCTCGCCCTTGGTGGAGCCCAAATAACCATCTTCGAGGACCTATCCTCGCTCACCTTAGCCCTGCGTCACCTGTGTGACCCGCTAACCAGATGGCTCAAAGACCAGGGCATGAGATATAGGTGAGGTTATCCCTTCTCCCTAATGTTCGAACATGGTAGCAGGAAGATAATACTCCACTCTGAAGAAGAGATTCGGGATTGCATCGCGGATCTCCTCGACACCGGCCCCAAAGAGGGGTCACAAGACGAATCATCACGAGAGGGTGCGCAGCTGGGACCCCGAGGCCCGAGAAGGAAGAAGGTCAAAGGAGCTAGAAAATATAGGCGACCCAACGACACGCCGGAGAATGCCAAATGAAGTGGCATGCATGTATCTTCTGACCCGGCAAGGCCTGTTCAGGAATTATGGTCTCGGAGTCTTGGAGAACGGCACATCACAGCCAACAGAGCCGGCCCGTGACGAATTTGTCTTCAGACCCGGGACTGATGATTGACTGGCCGCAAGAGAACCGGGAAACGCATGTATCACTACATTTGTTACTCAGTGATAATAGTTGTTGTTGTGTGTTAAGTTGTAATTCAAGTTGACATTTTAAGAACTGGGGGGGGCTCAAAATGTTGATGAGATGATATTCGTGCTGGGGCTCGCGTGGTTATGACCCTCACGGGCGGTCCGATAGTAGGCCGGTTGCAAGCACCTGGCTCGCCTCGGATGCCATCAATCCAAGGTTCAGTTCCTTTTAGGGGAGATGTTGTGCGGGAAATTGGAACTGCCGACAACGGGTATTGAGTTCAATGCCCGGGAAGGGGGTAGGGGGGAGGGAATCAAACATTTTCTGAAGTCCCATTGGATGTGGGACTATCGTCAAAAGACTTCCACTGCGGCGATTTATGATACGTACACAGACGGTGTGACCAACGAACTCACAAGACCCACCACTCATTGGTGGACATGACGAATCAGGTGACAGGCATGGCACACTCAGAATTGGCACGCTAAATGTTAAGGGGCTAAATTCCCCTACCAAAAGATCGCTAGTTTCCTGAGAATTCAAGGGGGCCAATCTAGATATACTCTTTCTGCAAGAAACTCGATATAGTAAAGGAGAGGAGAGGAGGGTACTCTACCCCAAATGGGACACTGAACATTGGGGCTCCGGCTCACTTAAAAAAGCCGGGGTGGGTGTTCTCGTCAGTAAATCAATCCGATTTGAGCTCTTGAGGTCCTGGTCAGATGTGAGCGGTAGGACGCTGGTGTTAGTTGGCAAGATACAGGACACCATCATCACACTCGCGTCTATATACGCGCCCAATACCGGACAGTCCCGGTTCCTTCAACAAGCAATCCCCAAGGTCATGAACGAGGCAGAGGGAGAAGTAATAATAGGAGGTGACTTCAACACGTGGATGGACCCGGATATGGATAGACAAGCAGGCACCTCGTCCACAACCCCTTCACAGGGCACCGGACACTCCCGGATTGTAGATATGATGGACGCCTACAATCTCATGGATGCCTGGAGATGCATGAATCCAACCCGAACAGCCTTCACCTTCTACTCCACACCTCACGCTACGTTCTCTAGAGTTGACTATGTTTACATAACCGCAGCAATTGCCTCAGCAATGACGGCAGCTACCATATCGCCCATTACTTGGTTGGACCATGACATGGTGGTGGTCACTATAGATCAGATCGCTCTCCCTAGGCGGAGTTCCAAATGGCGGTGCAACGAAACACTTTTCAAGGACACAGTCTTTCGGGAGCAGCTGGAGTTGGACATTACTCAATACTTCGAGCAAAACAACGTAGGTGAAACTCACATCAACATAGTATGGGAGGCGGGTAAGGCCACATGGAGGGGACTTCTCATTAGGGAGGGAGAAGCGAAAAAATTAGAACGCCTGCTCATAGAAAACAAATTGCGAAATGAAATCGCCCAACTTGATCTTGCAGCTCAATCGGCGGACTCCGAAAGACCGCAGAAGATCGAACAAGCTAACGCCAAAAGAGAAGAACTACGGCAGCTGGAAACAAATAGCATTATTCACAAGCTTCAATGCCTGAAGCAAAAACACTACGAGCATGGGAACAAAGCAGGCGCGTTACTCGCTGCAAGACTCCGAGGCCAACGCCGTGAACGATGGGTTCCAACGGTGCACGATACAGATGCACCACCAGACCATCGTCCCCTCAATATCCCCGAATCCTTCGCCAATTTTTATGAGAGACTCTACACTTCACAAGATACACCGCACCCAGAGGCGATAACAGACTATCAGACCAAAGTAGCCATGCCGACCCTCCCATCGGAAACAACACAAGCCATGGAAACCACTATCACAGGAGAAGAAATTACGGACGCAATTAAAAGACTTCCAATGGGGAAAGCACCGGGGAACGATGGATACACCGCAGGGTTTTACAAAACTTTCCAGAATGCACTCCTCCCGTTCATGGTGGTCCTCTTTAACAATATCCTCCTTTTCTGAAGCCCTAATAATGGTGATCCCCAAAGAGGGAAAGGACCCCAAGCAATGTGCCTCCTACCGGCCGATATCACTCCTGAATATCGATGCCAAGATTTACACAAGGGTTCTCACCGCGAGGCTCAAGGCACACATGCCCACAATAATTCACAACGACCAAGTAGGCTTCATCCTAGGTAGACAAGGCGCAGACTCCACCCGCAAGACCCTCCACCTCATACACAAGGCCAGAAACCTGCCAAACACACCAGCACTGTTTTCGATCGATGCGGAAATAGCGTTCGACAGAGTCGAATGGCACTTCTTAGAGGCCACGCTGAACCAAATAGGCCTAGGACCCATTCTTCGACGAGCAATCAAGGCAGTCTATACAGCCCCAAAGAGCCGCTGTAGCGGTCAACGCCCAGTACTCCCGCTGGTTTCCCCTCAGTAGAGGAACGAGACAAGGCTGTCCCCTTTCTGTGATTCTCTTTGCGCTTTCACTAGAACCCCTGGCCCGAGCCCTCCGAGCGGACACTGCCATTGAAGGAATGCAGGTGAATGGCAGAGAATACAAACTGGCCCTGTATGCAGACGACATCTTGCTCCACGTGGTAAACCCACTCTCGTCAATCCCAAGGGCGATACGCCTCATTGAAGGATATGGGATACTCTCCGGTTTTAAGATAAATAGATCCAAATCCACTGTCTTCCTGCTCCATGACCCATCCCCGGAGCTGCTACACGACCTCGAATGTCTTGGCCTGATTGTCTGAGGCCCCACAATGCGATACCTGGGAATCAACTTAACAAGAGACCTAACTCAACTCTATGAGGCAAACTTCCTGCAACTTCGAAGCGCTTTCAAAACGGATCTCGCGAAATGGAAAACCCTCACGATTTCCTGGATAGGGCGCTTGAACGCAATCAAGATGGTGACCCTTCCACGCTTCCTATATCCCTTCCAGGTCCTCCCCATCACAATCCAGGACCACTTCTTCAAACAGACCAAGATGGCCATATTGGAATTCCTGTGGGATGGAAAGAAACCCCGGATACTATATGATATCCTGATACTCCCGAAGGAGATGGGCGGAGGGGGCCTCCCGGACATTGAACGGTATTACCAGGCGACCCAACTCATGATCCTGATCCCACACCTGCGCAATAGAAAGGACCTCCAATGAGTCCAACTAGATAATGACATCCTGCTCCATGTTACTCTTGCGGAGTGGCTATGGGTCCCCAGAGCAAAACTCACGAAACGCTTACGTGACCACCCAATACTTTCTCCACTAAGTCATCTCTGGTCCCCTGGGATTCGAGAGGAAATCCCCGAACACGCCAGATACCAGGCCTGGTTTGACGCCGGACTGGAGAGAGTAGGCCAACTGTGGAGAAACAGGAACTTCATCACAATCTCGGAACTAGAGGAGGCCCTTCAAATCCATCCAATTCCAATCTTTTTGTATCTACGATTAAAAGGGATCATGTCAAGGAAGGAATGGAAGGAAACCACACCGCGAGAGCTGACACCGTTCGAATCGATACTGGACACGGCCAACTCATCGAAAGGTTTAATAGCGCGCATGTACAAGGCCCTGATCACCAAAAACCAAACTCCAAGTCTTCGCCTCAAAGAGCGATGGGAAAAGGACTTTAATAGAGAATTTGAACAACACGCCTGGGACAAAATCTGCGAAACACCAGCTAAAGTATCAATCGCCACCCAGTGCAAATTACATGCTCTGAAACTGCTCCATCGATGGCAGTATGATCCTTGCAGACTCTCAAAAATGTTCCAAACATCTAGCCCAAAATGCTGGAGACACTGCGACATGGACGCTGATTACTGGCACATGTGGTGGAAGTCCCCCAAGGTACGCATCTATTGGCAAGAGGTCCTGGGATGGATTAAACAATTAGATGGCATAGAAAGAGTCCTATCCCCTCTCCTGATTGTATTTGGCCTTGAAGAAGAAGAAGACAGAGTGGTACGTGTAAAAGGGTTGATATCCCCCCTCCTGTTGGCGGCAAGAGCTGCCCTAGTTATCAAATGGAAGTCCCCGCGCCTACCTGACAAAAAAGACTGGCTGCAAATCACCATGAACATATACACAATGGAGAAAATAACCGCGGCCCTCCATGACAAGGCCGCCTGACAGGAGGAAGCCTGGATGGACTTCACAGAACAATATATCACAAGTACAGCCGTTACCGACTCATAGCTCTAACCATAACGCCATTCAACGGCCCATACCCGGAAAACGAATAGCGATCCACGTACTGCCTAATAGTCATCCCTGTCACAACCTTCACATAGAACCTATGACACCGACAGAGATCAACGTCACACTGCCACTTAAGACAATTTCAGCTAACGCCGACACCCGGAAGTCATCAAAGAATGGACATGGGGGGAGTGCGGGGGTTCGTACTATAAATCCATCGAGAGTGGACATGTATGTTATTAGCAGTTTGTTATTGAAGTGGATCGCGATGATCCTGTGATATAACCAAGTTTGCTCAGTTATGTATTCACCTGACTGTTCACTTTTGATGTAAAAACCCAATAAAATTCAAGTTTAAAAAAAGAATATTGACCGCCATACTGGCCAAGAGACTGTCCAAAGTGATAGGAAGCCTGGTACACGAGGACCAAAATGGTTTTGTGCCTGGTCGTAACACGGCTGCTAATTTACCCAGGCTGCAACACATTACGGCACAAACAGAGGGGGACCAGGAACACCTGGCTGTGATGTCACTAGACGCCATTACAGCATTTGACTCTATCTACTGGGAGTGGCTAATAGAGGTGCTGCAGGAATTTGGATTTGGGGAGGGATTCGTGCGATGGATTAAGATACTGTATAAAGACCCCACGACAAGGGTAAAAACAGGCAAAATGGTCTTGAGAGCTTGGAACATACAGAGAGGAACTAGACAGGGCTGTCCCTTGTCACCCATGCTCTACATTATGGGGCTCTGGGGCTAGAACCAATCGCAAATTACATAAGGAAACAGTTCTGAGACGCGGGGATACTGGTAGGTGGGAGGTATCACGTCAAATACGCAGAGGATGTCCTGCTCTATCTGAGAGACCGTCAGAACAATGTCCCAACAATCCTAGACGTACTGGATAACTTTGCACGCTACTCAGGGGTACACTTCAGTAGACAGAAATCTTGCATGTTCCCACTAGCGGGCTTAAGGGAGATAACAATAGAAAAATTACCGGAGGTGGGGATACAGTGGCAGCTAGACACATTCAAGTATCTGGGGGTCAAGATCAGACACACACCAGAACTCATGCATGAGTATAACACAATAGCGGTAACACAGGGACTCCGCAACTCAACGAAATTCTGGTCCAAACTCCTGCTTGCAATGATGGGGAAGGCATCAATAGTTAAAATGATCATCCTGCCAAGATTCCTATATTCTTTCAGAACATCTGCCACTACATCAGACCAAATTCTTTCCGAAAACTAGATGCCCAGATCAGAGATTTTATATGGGGAAAGACGCGTCACAAACTAGCATTGACCGCACTTACCCTACCACATGGGGTGGAGGGCATACAGCTCCCAGACTTTGAAAGATACTATCTGGCGGTCCAACTAAGCCACTTCGCCAGATGGCTGTCGGACGACGTCACTAACGAAACAGGCCTTTTGCGGGACTTGATCAAACCTGTATTCCTGAAAGAAATACTGTGGATATCACAAGACTATGTCCGCAATACACAAATGTTGGCTAAACTGGGCAGACAAATATGGGGAAGAGTTAAAACGATTATGCACCTGGAGAACCCTTACTCCCCTGAAATACCAATTGTGTCGGAGATGAGAACAACATTAACCGACCTCAGCACCATTAAACAGTGGGAAAGAATGAGCATATACACCTGGGGGGACGAGGAAGGGGAATTCAGAGAATTGGAATCACTGCATGAGAAAGAGGGGTTGCCAACGGGACAATTCTTGTGGTACCAGAAGCTCAAACACGAGGCCAAGGGGAAGTGGGGAGATTGGCCAGCTGAGCCAAAAACAAACCTCCTAGTGACGGAAATGTACAACCTGAGCGACGGATGGAAGCCAGTGTCAAGACTCTAGGCTCAATTAAATGACAGGCCCAACCCTCGCAGCACCAAACTAAAAATCAAATGGGAAACGGACATTGGTGAAGACATCACTGACAATGAGTGGGAGTGGGTATTGAGCAACCCGAAAGAAGTTCCAGGAATGCCAGATTCAGCCTAATACAAACAAACGTCCTATACAGAACATACATGACCCTAAAAAAAGTAGCAAATTTCTGAAGGCAGACAGACAGGCAATGCCCGTGGTGCAACTGTGATGAAGCCGACCTAATGCATATGTTCAGGGGGTGCGAGAAAGCAAGTATCCTCTGACCAAACATAGAACAGACATGCAAGAAGGGTGGAATTATAAGATATGTTTGGACTCCGAAAGAATGCCTCCTAGGCACATACCCCAGACTGAGCAAGATCAAACACATAGTGAGGGTAATGGAAATGGCATGTACACTGGCAAAAAGGGAGATAGCAATGTCATGGAAATCAAAAAGGGGCCCACAGTATGCACAGTGGAAAATGGAAATGGAACGATGGCCAGCCGCAGAGACAGAAGCATTGAGCATGGGGGCTGCTAGGGGAGAGGGAACCACCAATGTCAAATTTGAGGCATGAAAGGCAATAGTGAGAGACATGTTCCTCCCCTCTGACGACATGCCTCCGTGAGAAGGCGCACTGGGAAAAATGCAGGTGTCACACTGCGAACAGATTGCAATAAACCGAATCGCCCCCGCAACCACACCAACAATGGATACTGGCACGCCACCAACCTACTCCTAGACAACAGATGAAGCCACAAACGGTTAAAATGCATGAAGACAGTTCATGTTTGTTACTTGTTTATAATGTTAACTTAATATGTATTGCAATTACGAGAATGGCGATGTGAATCGGGGGGGCAATTGTTATGTTATGTATGACTTAAAAATGCCAATAAACATATTTAAAAATAAAAAAATAAATAGTTTCTTCGGTATATTGGAATTCTCCCAATTCTTAAGAGACAATGAAGACCACCTCCCATTCAGGAAAGCTTTGGTAGACTGGCTATTCCTGGGCTAACTCATCCCATCCAGTTGTGGATAATCTTCACCACCATGAGGCCATAATGATGGCGAGGGTGTTCTTCACAAGTAATATTAACAGAAAATACTAACAACACCCGCCAAGCTAGCTCTCTATCTCACTCAGTCTCTTATCACTTCCTATGTCTGTGCTTTAGTGCAAGAGCAACACTGAAGCCTTACCCTCTTCCCCACCTGTAGGCGTTCCGGGCAGAAGGGACTGAGTGAGGTAAGGGGACTATAGCTGACCATAGACAATTGCTCTGTTTTAGTAATCGTTTGTGGTGTGGGTGATGCGAGCTAAGGAACCTCACTGACATTTGCAAAGGGGGCTGCAGGGCGGAGCAGTGGCTGTTTATGTAGGGTGACAGGAATTTCCAAATAAAAAATCATGACATACCATGAATAAAAAAGTAGGATTGCAATTTCGCAGTGGCTGCCAAACCATGTATACACAACTGCACTCAGAGCAGGCAGCGGGAGCCAGACATAGTATGTTATCTAGTTGGTAATGCCATAACTTTGGCAGCAATCTCGTACCTTGGAATACTAAACAAGGCCATCCAAATTCGAAAAACTATTTGGCCAACTGGAAGTCATGACAATAAATTGCTATTGCTTTGAACTGATTTTAAAATGTGCCAGTGCACGAGTCTTTTGTCCTGTTATTCGGGGAGATGTGCAGGCAGAGAGCCACTTGGAGAACTATTCCAAAGTGGTAGTTCTTAACAGGGTGCCATGTGGGGAGAAGTAGTTTCAGCAGACCCCCTCCCCACTTACCCTAACACTTGTTTGCTAGAGCACCCAAACAGCTGCTGTCAGCAATGCAACCAGAGACAAAAACAGATATCTTTAAGGATGAGGATGGGGGTGTTAATGTTTTTTCACGGTTAAAAGTAGAATGAAAAACAAAGAGGGTTCTGAGAGTCTCTCTACCGGCACTAACACAGCCCATTGACCTGTTCTTGGGTGGATGGCCCCCGGGAGAGTCTCAACCAAGTCTTTAGCTCACTGTCCCTTTCACAGAGGAGAAATATCCCTACACATCAGTCTTTGTCCTGCCCTGGGGCAGTCCAGCACCGAAATGATGGGCAATTCTCCTCTGAACAAGAGTACCAACAGCAGCCCCAGACACGTGTTTCAGCCTCGTTCGTGTGGTGGAGAGACTCCCAGAAACCCCTCTGTTTTGCATATTAAGTAACTTTGGGTCTCACCCTAAATTACCAGGGGAATCCAGAACTGGGCCCCTTGCTCACAGTTCTCAGAGAGGAACAGCTCCACCTCACTGATGATGCCCAACAAGGCTGAAACACGTGTATGGGGTTGCTGTTGGTACTCTTGTTCAGAGGAGAATTGCCTAGCATTTCGGTGCTGGACTGCCCCTCGGCAGGACAAAGACTGATGTGCAGGGATATTTCTCCTCTGTGAAAGGGACAGTGAGCTAAAGACTTGGTTGAGACCCTCCCCAGGGCCATCCACCCAAGAACAGGTCAATGGGCTGTGTTCATGCCGGTGGAGAGACTCCCACAACCCCCACTGTTTTGCAAAAGTAGAATGAACACAACTCTGAAAATCTGTACTGTGAGGGATCAATTATTATTTAATTAAAGAACAAATTCTTTCAAATACGTGCACTTGTCTCATCCCTTGACAATAGGTAGTACAATCAATTCCTATAGCAAAACATTAACTCACAAATTAGAAGACATATTTTTGAAAAAATACATTATTTCACATATAGATCCATCCAATGGGTGTGTTTCTCATAAGCATTAGAACTGCAGATGAACCTGGCCTCAAAGTTAGCTCCATATATTGAAAGATCAGAGAGGGTCTGTTCCTCGAACTTGAAAGAAACGGGCAAGGAATAAACGAGGCTGCTTATCTGTTACCTGCTTTGAGATACTGGCAGGCGTTTAATAGCGTGCAAAAAACATAAAAGGACGACCACGAGTGATCCTTCTCACAGTCGTAAAAGGAAAGAGGCGGCAGCAACTACGTGAGGCGTGATGTGTCGACGGATGAGCGGGAAGCGGACGCAGGCAGGTCCCAGACAGGCTCCAGAAAACAGAAAACGTCACCAAACCGCTATCTCTTTCGCCTAGACCTGGAGCAGCAATAAAAGGGAACCAGAATTAAACAGGACAAACTCATTATCTGAAAGCTGCAAAAAGGGAAGTCTATCTGCTGGGAGCCCATTTTCTCTTTTAACGCCGTTATTTTGGGCCTTTTTCATCACTTCAGAAGGAGCTAGCTTCTTAATAACTTGTGAATTTCGAAACAAATAAAGCACAAGTAAAGAGGGGAAACTATTCTCCTCAAGACAACGACTCTTCACTGGATGCAACGTGGTTCTGTGTGACTTGACGCACACTGTATTCTGAGCCAATGCTGTTCATCCACTCATCCACACTTTCTTGCATTTTGGCATTTGCGGTCCTTCTTTCAGAAGCAAAACTACAAGTCACAGAATGCAAAACAAAAAAAAGCATGACTGAAGGTGCTGCTCGCAAATGGCTGGGGACAACTTCAAATACATTCACATTTCTGTCCTCAGGTAATGCACATACTAAACTCTCTTTCATACCCTTATACCCTCATAGCATAAGTATGTTAAAACATTCTACGGTCACAGCTCTACTAGGCCAAACATGGGTATTGGGCAGATGTGCGGTTTAGAAATACTGCTAACACATCATAACATGCTGTACCATGCCATAAAATCCTCATGAATCTGGCTGTTTGACGGCACCCACTGTCAGTACCCACTGTCAGTCTGAAGAAACCTCTTCATTCGCTATCACTATAAGCTACAGAAGACACCTCAGCCTTCATTATGCAAATAGCAGTACACACCACCTGACTTTAGACATGGCTAATGCCGCTGATGGGCGGTCCTCCCCACCCCTTATGGAAACACCCCTGTTCTCAGTTGATTCGACTAATGCTCTAGCCTCCTCCTCTGTCTACCCCCAAATCCTTTTCGCCTCTCCACAAAGTACTGAACTCTGCCACTAGCACACCCTGTACCTCCTCCCGCCTCCTCCCACCCCCTCCATGCCAGATGTGCTATTGATTCCTCTTCAAATATCGTCTTCTTATTTTGAAGACAATCCATGGACTGCCCTACTTCTTTCAGGATTAACTCCTTCTCTCGCTAATCTCCCCCTTGTACTCTACAGGCACAAGCACTTCTGTTAGGAAGTTTTACAAAAGTCCACCATTGTTGGTAGCAATGGCTGAGCAGTCAGGCTTATCTTAGGAGGGAGGTATGTAGGAGGTACACAGAACCGACAGTATACACATAAGCCAAAGTAACACTGACACACTAAAAGTGATATAAAAATAATGGTTTATTTTATATATACATCTAGGTAAGTAATTCTTCAGAAAGATAAGTACAATCACAGACAATAAGTAAGTTATAGAACGGCAGTATGCAATTCAAAAGGTAAGTAAAATACTTTTGTAATCACATTCAGAATATCTTTTTTCAGGTAAAATTGGATGAAACAAAACCAACATAAAGCAGGTAAATACTTGGCAATAATGTCACACAGGACTTAGGCTTTAGTAGTCCATCACTATCTAATAATGAGGGTCTGAGGGTCAGATTGGAGGGCAAAACAGGCAAGGCTCAAGCTGTAGAAAGAACAAAATCTCCAGAGGAAGTCTTCAGTAGCAAGTAAGTAACACTTTTTGTTGGGAAACGGGCCAGGGACATTGGCAAAGGCTCCCTGTAGGCACACAGATTTTAGGCCTAAGCGAATGTGTATGGGCAAACTCCCAAACACACGCTTCACCATTCCTGCAAGACAGGAGCAGCAAAGGTACTCTAGGTAGTTTTTTCAAGTCTCACAGTACCTTAGAAGTGAAGAAGTGGTTGCAGCATGAGGCCCCAGCGTTGCAGCAGCAGTAGACTCGGTAACCGGATTATTGGTCAGGTAGATGAAACAAGGGAAACTGGAATGGATCTTGCAGCAGAAGTCGACTGAAGAGGCTTCCAGCAAAAGATTCTTTGTGGTTCTGTGATTTTGGCACCTCTGGGGAAGCAGCAGTGAAGAACGATTACCGCCCGGACGATTAGTCTTGCTTTCTCGATCCAGCACTCTGGTGAGGGGACTTCAAGGAGTGGAAGGAGTCCACCAAAGTTTCAGGAGGATTTGATCTTCAGAATATAATGCACTGCACAGTGGCTACAGATCCCAGGGTATTGGGGGTTTGCAGCCGTGAAGGTCAGAGCTCGTCGTGGGATGGCTCGAAATGCAGGTCGTCTCAAGACTGATTGGTTCCATCAGTATAAAGGAGAGAGTCATCTAACCAAAAAGTCACAGAGTAGTGAGAAAGGGGGTACAGTGTAACCCCTCAGCACGCCTAATGGGGTGTGCTGATCTCACAATATAAAAGGTAGGAAGGATACTAAATATTCCCTGCCCTTGGGAACATGTGTTCCCACAAGAGAAATAACAGAAAATAAAAAGTGACACCCAAGTGCTGTGTGCTATAAAAGTCAAAGACAGATGTCATAAAACTTGGAGGAAGGTATTTCACAGAGAAAAAGGCCAAAAAGAAACACACAAGTATCCCAAAAGAATGAGTGAGTGTGGAAAAAGGTTCCCACTCACTCAGGAGAACTGATAAAAAAAATCCACAAGTCCAGTAAAAAGTGCTGGGGGACTCACATGTGTAGGGGATTTCACATAGAAATAAAAAATCTACCAAACAACTTCTCAACGTATCGGTCCACTCTCCACTCTGTACTGTCTCCTTTGCGCTCCTGGCTCCCTACCAATGGAACTCCCAACCCCAAGAAATCAAAACCTTGCCACTGTCCAAAGGTTTCAATTAGACCTAAAGGTACTGCTTGACCTTGAAGGTACACCCTTGCCATCATCCAACGTCATTAACCCCACTCTTTGATCTCACCGGCTTCCAGGGTATATCTGTGTAACTTCTTTAAACTCCTATCAATGTTTGCTTGGCAGCTGGTCAATTGGGCAGTATCGTCTCAGTTGTATATACCATTGTACCTCCTCCCTTAGCTGTTCCTGACACCTTTTCTGCTTTCCCCGTACCCATGTAAAGCATCCCTTCATGGGAATGCTCCATTCTGCATTGTTACTGTAGAAGCATTGTTGCACTCTGTAATAAATGTAAACTACAAATACTTTCCCGCAGATGGTTGATGATGCACGTGAAAGCCACTGCATGTCACCACAGGCAGGTAGGCAGCTGCCAGTGGCAGGTGAGAATACAGACCCACTCCCAGTCTGCTCTGCCCAAAATAGCACATGGATATAACCAAGCAGCAGAGATTGGGGAAAAAACATCTAGTAAGATCTTTTGCTGGTGGTAATCTGTGCGTTTTGTTTTAATGGAGCGGAGGGTGTGTGGGGGGATCCATATGTTCCCCTAGACCAGCGTCAATTGGTGTGGGATCCCAGATGACTGACCCAACACCCATGAAGTGGTAGACAAAGGCATCCTCCCGAGGTGAGGGTGCCACACAACTCTCTCCACCTAGCAGAGATATTTTGGCGATGAGAGCTTCAAAGCAAGGAAAGCTGACTAGACGCTCACTAAAATGGACTGCTGTGTTCTTTTCACTGCTCGCTCGTGTGGAGAGGCATTTCCTTTAATAATCCTAATATGCCAAGAATATTTACCGTCCATCAGTGTTTAATATGCCCCTAAAGTCTTGCTGAACTAGTGTGCATCTCACTCTTTGGTACCGTCTCACCCTCTGCCAGTTTCAAGATGCATCGATTTTACCAGGTGCACCCTACCTGGAAGTATCATTTTCTGTTGTATAACCCCTTGAAAATCTCACTTCTTTCAAATCTAGGACCTAGAAATCTCTGATGTATATCCAAGGCTGCATTCAGCAGAGAGGATGTGTGAGACATCAGGTAAGGCATCCTGCGTGACGAGGGATTACCTCCACGCCCCTCTTCTTTGTCCCAGTACTTCTGAGATACCACCCTCTGTGGCAGGAACACATGTTTTCATTGTTTACAGACCCCATTTCTTTCCACCAAGAGAATACCACCCACAGATTACCTCCAGTGCAGACTGGTTTTTTGGAGCAGGCGAAGTTGACTGCCCAGGGAGCAGAGCATAATAACTCAAGGAGGACTTGGGGGAAGTGGGGCAGGAAGCTGCTCACCCAGACACCCTTTGAGATGGCCAGATAAAAAGTTAAGCATTACTTTGTTAAAAGCAAAGGAATGTATATTCCTAACCAGCCTTTGAGATGCTCTGGAGACACACACTGTGTGTCCCTCATGCTTTGTGTTGACAGCCTTTAAGTGGGGCAATTTATAAGTGATGGCTCATTTAACATTGTCTTTACACAGTATGTGCTTAACATTTCAGGGTTAAGAACTAAACATTGAGCATTTTTATTCTGAAGGCCAGCACAAAACATCAGTTAGCTGGCCAAACCTGTGCATTCTTCCAAGAGAATTAACGGGCCGCACAGAAAGTTTTAAATTATGTTTTTTATTTTCATGTCTTTTTATTTGACACACCAAAAACCTTTTTTGGTATATTTTTATTTACATTTGGTGCATGCCTGAAAAGGTCAACTGTCATTTTCTTGCTTAAGTATTCTAGTGGCTGCTTTGGGACATAGACTAAATGTATCCACTCAACATCAAAGGTCTTTTCATTTTCTTAACAAGCCAACCACTGCCTCGCGCACACCAGATGGCACCTCAATGTGGCTTGGCACCTTGATTAGGAAAGCAGGGTCCATTGTGTGTCACCATGCAGACAATAGTCCATGGCAAATCAATACAGTGACATGTGTGCAGCAATTATGTGTGTGCTGCACAAGTCACCACTCTGTTGGTTAAGGGCATCTATGTGGTGCTCCTCTATGTAACAGCACATATGCCTGTTTTGTCTGATGTGCACCATGTCCATATAATAGCACACTGGAACGTTTTGTGTATGTGACTCTGATGAGTATGCCATACTGTGCCCACACTTAAACACATAAAGCAATGAAAGAAGTTCCCTCAAATTGTACATCCACTAGACCAAACACCCATTCTACACTGCCACACCACGATTTTCACTAGCTGCAGGCCAGCACCAATAAGAGGTGCTAATGCCAGTTCTGTTAGGTAAAGCATGGGCCTGCCCTTTTTTGCAGAAATAACCCCTGAGGCATATATAATGATGAGGAGGTAGTTTGTGGCTGGGGAACTGTGGACCCTTTACCATGCATTAAAAGCCGGTTTTGTTCAAAACGCTTCTTCAGCTTATTACTGGTCAGGCTAAAGTTTGCAAGAGGTACAATCCTTTCTGTATATCCTGTTTGTGCATTGTTTATTGGGTATCTCTTGTAGGGTATAATTTCCTGTCTCTAGATAGAAATTCCCTAAAGATGTTTCTGTTTAGGGGCTGGGCACACTAACACTGAGAACTAACCCATGCTCATCTACAATTCTCCAGCATTGGTTCTTTCATAGATTTACATGCTGTGATTATTCCCCATCGTCAGGCTTGAAATACTCAGTTGCCTTTTGATTCATGCTATAAGGAAGACAAACCTACATTTTGTAGCCTAGCACCCTTGTAATGGGTGGTTTTGGTCCCCACCAATGGGCACTCATGTAGTCGTAGACTAGACCATTCTCTTCACCTCAAATTCTAACCAAGTGTTGAGCTGAGAGAGTCCTCTGGTTTTTGACAAATAGAATCTAGGCCAAAATTAATGAAAAAATTACTTTTCTTCTTCTGGTTCTCATCAAATTCGTCCATCAAGTCTCTGATATCAACGTGTGACAGATAAGTGGGGATGGAGAGCAAAAGGAGACCCTTTTTGAAGGCCTGCACCACTTGTGGCTTGAAAAATGTATATGAGGGAGATGAACACTGATTGCATATACTACTTATACCCCCACCACATGGTTCACAACTGCACTGTAGAGGTCTCAGTTCCAAGACACTAAAGTATAGAAACTGAAGGCTGGTCTGCTGGCTCAATCAGGGGAACTACCCTGAGTACCTGTCTGACGTCGAATCGACCCAAAGAATGGCCACTCCTGCAGGGAAATGACCGCGATTGAGGGAAAGGGACAGGTTGGAAGAGTGACCAACGAAAAAGACCAAGCACAGAGTCACCCACGGGTGCGAACCGTCGACGATGGGTGAGAAGAGGCCACCCAAGGGGCTGGAGAGGCCATCGTCACCCGGAGAAGGTCTGTTGCCACCGCGACTGAAGGCGGCAAGCCGACAGAGAAGCAGAAACAGAGGTATAAGTCAAGGTAAGTGAGAGAAGACAAAACCTTGTCAAAGCCACACTGGTTCCAAAGGGGGGCACAGGGATCCCCCCGAAACCTCCAGTGTTAGCTAAGTCTGCCACGACCGTAGACACAAGCCCCTCATCGTTGACAGCACCGAAAGGGCATAAACAACCGTTGACGAAGCCCATCGATGCGCCAAATGGCTTATAAGCACACTTCATCCTCATTGACAGAAAAAGAGTGGTAAAAGCAACATAAGGTGGACCCGTCGACGACTACAAAGCACAAACACAAGGGCAGCTTGCTGACCAAACATAGGACAAATAGCCCCTGGACGATGCCTCACAAAACTGCATTGTCCATGACTCTCCACAAGTCCAGCTCTTTGCTGACGCTCCCTAAAACCAGCTGGTCCATGACACTCCACAAGGCCGGCCCATCGACGGCATTCCATAAACCCGGATGTTAACGAAGAAGCCCGCAGAAAAAGACTGCACAGGCAGGGACACCTTGTCTCTGTCTACATTAACTGCAGGTGGGTAGGAGAAATCTCCAGGACTCAAGAAAACTCAAAGAAAGAGCAAGACTCAAAGAAAGAGCAGGGAAGAAAAAGGTATACTGCACCTTTAAGAACTCACTTACTCTGGAATGAAGGACAGGCATGTTCTGTTAATTGGAGTATTGGAGGTCAGGCAAACCCAGCCCTGACCACACACCTGCAGCCCATTGATACAACATAGGTCTATAAAAGCAGACTGCTGAGAGAGCAGAGAGAGAAGCAGTTGGGAGAACAGAAGGGACGATGCGTGGCTGAGACCAGCAGTTGATCTCTTCTCAGTCCGAAGCCAGGTTCTACCAGAATCATAGAGCGAGCTGTGCGTGCTGTCTGGATCAGGGAAGCCAAGGAGCAGAGAACAGCAGGAGCTGAAGCCTGGAGGAGAGCGGTGTGCCGGGATGCTGGCCCGGTGTTTGTGAGGGACTGCAGCGTGGCTAAAGAGCTGTGTCTCCAAGGAGCCAGAGTGAAGCAGCCTGGATCCTGCTGGCGACGTTCAGTGAAGTGGTTGTTCCCTTTGGACCTGTGCCGTTCTCAAGGGTGTCTGAGGGGCAGGTGGTGTGACCATAACCTCAACCCTGCATATCCAGAGGGAGACCACCTGTCAATGCAACGCTGCCCAGTGAGTTTCATGAAAGTCAGAGAGAGAAACTCGGGAGTGTGAGTTTGGCTGGACCGGAGCGGGAGAAAGGCACAGTATGTAAAGCAGCATGGAATGGAAAGAGAGAGAAAGCATAAGAAGTACAGAAAGTATAAGAAATAACGGAAATAGGGAAAACAGAAAGAAGGAATAGGCGCTAGCGGCGCTGAAACAAAGTAAACCAGAGTAAAGGCATGTGAAGTGTGCCAGAGGCACGAGAAACAAGCGGACAGGTGCAAGTACACCCGATAAAGAAAGGAAAGTGTGTGAGATGAATGATATAAATGATATAAAGGCAAGAAACCAATGGAAGGTGTACGGTGAAGAAAAGGGTGCAAGTGTGCACGGTGAAGAAAAGGGTTCCAGTGTACACAGTGAAATAAAGGAAACAAAAGAAAGCAGGACGGGGTCCAGGAAGCACCTGAAAGTGAAAGGCTGGAAAAAAAGAAACAGATGGGGGCAAGTGTGCATGATAAAGCAAAGGAAGCAAAAGAGAACAAGAAAGGGTGCAGAAAGCACCTGAAGGTGAAAGGTTAAAAAGGAAGAGCAAGGAATAATAAGAGTGGTTAAAGGTCAGAGTGGTCGAGCTTGGGAGGAGCAAAGAGCCCAGCATTCTCCAAAGTCTCTGATACTACCCCATGTACGAAATGTACAGTGAAAGGTACATCCTCACTAGGAGAACTTTGTTTGATTAAAGAAGAAAGGGGCCTACACTTGGGGAAGGGAACCCTGAGAGACCTGACCAGAACTGTGTATTAAAATTTTTTTTTGGAACTGGAAGTGTCCGAGCTTGCGAAGGGAACCCCAAGGGACCCAGGGATGTTGTGAACTTTGTTGATTTGCTCCATGTGATGTTAACGAATCAACAATTAACTAAAACATTTATAAAGAATTAAAAATAACGAAAAAATATTGATTTTCTTTTTTTTTTCAATTGGAGGTTCCCTTCTGTCAAGCCCCCTGTTTCCCCAGCTTTATTACCTTGCCCCAACCCCCTCCCCACCCATTTTTACCCCGCCCCCATGTATACTTTAAAACTTTTTTTTTATATTTATGTGTGTGTGTGGGTGTGTGTGTGGACTCTGGAGGACAAACTCTGATGAGTTCTAACGGCAGTTTCCATAATCATCATCATTCAAATTTTATTCGGCCATGAGGCCATCAAAGTACATCCTAGCACATACACTTAATACATAAATCAAATTACACCACATCATGCCAAAAATAAAAGCAATAAGAGGGGGGAACGCAACAGTGGAGAGAAACCAGCCCATTCAAAATTACGCCAAGTCCAAAAGGTCCATCCACAGTTGTCCCCAGTTATCGTCGTCTCAGAGGAATAAGGTTCTCACCAGTTAGAGGTGTGTTTAATCAGGTGGCTTCCAATCGACCATCAGGACCTTGCTGGAGGTACTGACTGGTTGAGATCCCACTCTTGGCCAACCAACCATCCCACTGAGATCTTCCCAAAACCCCTTTGGCCACTCGCCAGTCCCAGAAGACCAATTTAACTGTGTCATAGGAACTCAAGCCAATTTTTTGAATTATTTTTTATTTAATTTAATTTAGCATTTATATAGCGCTACGAATCTTCAGGTATCTGAGCGCTGCTTATTATTACCCACAGTGTGTGGTGCTCATTTATCGACCTCAGAAGGATGAAAGGCTGAGTTTGGCCCTGCCAGAATTCAAACCTGCATCAGCAGGATCTGCACAGATGTCAAAGCGAGCGCTCTACTCACTGTGCTATCGGACCGGAGCATCCCACCATAGATTCTCTTGATATAAAAGCACATCCTTTAACGGATCGCAACCAGTGCAAGCACTTGTTCAATAGGGCATCCCTTGGTTCCTTCTTGCTCTATGCCAATTTTGGTACCTACTGGTGGATCCAGACCCACCCTTATCATGGCGTGTGGATATAATCCCCCTGTGCCAAGGACCATATACGCCAGGGACGTTTGTGCTTGAACATTTTGCAGGGCATGAAGGCTGCTCCACAATTGTGGAGGACATTGGCTTAAGATAAATCACTCTACTGTACTATTGGGGCTTGATTCCAAATTCACCGGGGGCATTGATGTGAGGCAGTTTCATCGGTGCCCTACTATGAGAAGCAGCATGTTCTTTGGGTGTTACTGGTTTTGACCACTCCATATGCATGGGGCACTCCGGGGGTAAGTTGCTAGATCCCTTGACCGGCTATGGAAGGCTCCCCCTGTGCCATTTCGCCACCCCTCGCCTGGTTTCCTACTAGGACCGTGAGCATTTCCCAGATGGTTGTCAACTCAAAGAGCACCGGCTTACACTTGCACCTCTTAGCGGAACAGACATCATCAGCTGGCAGGTAAGTGTTCAAGTTACAACCATGGGCAGCCACATGTTCAATAGAGTTGGGAGCTCTAAGTGGGGTTAAGTGTAGAAAGGAGAATCCCCCAGGTCTTGTAGAAGAGAGGTACTCACACCAGGCGCTACTGGAAGAACCCAAGGTGTCACAAGAACTAAACAAAGACTTAGCAATAGCTGCAGAGGTTGTTATATCCACTACCGCCATGGAACCTGGAGTTTTGGTACCGATAGGGTGGTCAGCATGGGTATCTATAGTTGGTGCAGGGACAAGGAGCGGATAAGTGGTCCTTAGGACCCCCCAGATAACAGGGTACAGCCAGCAGGGATATCTAGGGGAAGATTCCCCATCGCTGCTACTAGTGACTTCGCTAGACCATAACATAAAGAATCAAATGGCGAATGCAGAGTATGCACAATGGTAAAGTTGAGGGAGACCTGATGGCAGGGGATGCTGGCTGATGTTTGATGGGAAGGGAATTCCGTTGTGGTATTTCCTTTGCCTTTATCCACACCAATATCCGTACTTGGGGGGGGGCTTCTTTCCAGTGGCATGGGTGACAAGGTCTTCCTGGGTCTCAGCCGGGAGACCCTCTCCAGTGCAGGAGTCAAACTGACCCTCCTGTGGTCTCCAACTGAGTGTCGAGCGATGTCCCCTGGTGGCAACCTTTCAAAGCTGTTGGTACTTCTCCCAGGAAAACATGGCTACCCCCCGGAAAGCGGCAGACTTCTTCTCCCACGTGAATTCCCCGTCCCCCCTTGCGTTGCACCACCAAAATCGTACGATTAGCTTTGGGCTCAAGCTCTGGGTCGACTTGTAAACTACATAGGAGGGCTGACTTGTAGAGAAAAAGTGGGGTAAAGGGTGAAGGGTTGGGGGCTCCATTATTGGGTTTTCAATGTTCCAATGTTCCAATGTTCCAATGTTGAAGGCACCTAGTGCCCTTCTAAAAGAACAGTCACCTACCTCAGTGGTCCACAGTGCTCTCTGTACCAATACCTGTTTCTGTTTGCTCCCACCTTGCTTTACAAGGGGTTGATCAGTGATCTTCCGATCCAGCAGCACATCCGAGTTGCGCCCTGCGATGCCGCAAACACCCTGCGGGATGCCAACACCCGCCGCCCTTGGACCCTGCCGAGTTTCGGCCCTGTCGGGGGAGACTGCTGTTTGAATGGAAGGGGGTGTGGCTAATCAGCACAACTTCACTTGCAGGTCCCCAGATCCCTGCGGGACGCCAACATCCACCACCCTTGGACCCTGCCCGGCTTCCAGTTTCCAAACACATAGGAGCTGAGGTACAAAATGCAGTGGAGGTTGGAAAAGGAGACTCTTTCCATTGCAGCAGCCCTTGCTGATCACGATTACAATGGATGGCAGTGGTCTGGAATAGGACATGACATTGGAGAGCAGTCAGAATCAGGAAAAATTGAACTTGCAGAGGGCCTCCTGATTATCCAACTGGAGGAAACTAGCATCCTTAACTAGAGTTCTGAGATTTAGGAAATCCATAAAAAAAAAATGAACAAAAAACTGAATGGGAGACTTGACTGACTTTTGAGCAAGTCCCCCATTCGGTGGCATTACAGTGAACAAGGACAGCAGGGGCTGCTGAGGTGTCCCGCGCACCCTTGTTCACTGTAATGTCAGCGAGGGTTGCGGGGGTGTCCCCCGCACCCGTTGAAATAAAGTTTAGAAAAGACGCAAGTGAAGGGAACCGGCATCGCAAAGGGATGCAGGAGACAGCGGCACACAAGGTGTGCCGCCCACAGGTAAGGAAGGGGGTGAGGTGTAAGGGGGTGGTGCGAAATGTCTAGAGGAGAGGAAAACAAAAGTTATTTTTAGTAAAATAACTTTCGTTTTTTTTCTCATTCTGATATTTCGGATTCGATTAATTTACGAGTTTTAGCCCCTAGGATTCTTGGGAGATCAATTGTAGTCACGAAAGACAACTCAGCAATGGCCTATGGAAACAAGGGGTAGGCGATCGGTACAGACTCGTAGAACAGATAACTTTTGTTTGAGATGGGAGAATGGGCAAACTGCAGTTTGCTATATGTCAGGGCAGCCCTCTCCAAGGGGACTCAAAAGAAAAAGGCAGATGGCCTGTGCAGGAGTTTTCTGTCATCATCATGGGAGCTATGACCAGCAATGTTCAGTGTGATATGCTCACCATTGTGTAACCTTTCCTTGGAGTTGTTTGCCTCTCCTCAGAATACCCAGATTTTAATCTAGGCTCCCATGCCTAGATGTATGGGGAGAGGATGAGTTGGCAGTCCAATGGCCAGAAGGGCTTCTTTAGGCATTCCTACCTCTGCCCTTGATAGCCATGTTGACTGTGAAAATTAGAGACTCTGCTTTAAAGGTGATCCTGCTGGTGGCGTATTGGCCAAGGAGGTTGTGTTTTCCTTTTTTAGGAAGTCAGTAATTGGCTCCAATGATTTGGTTACCAACCTACCCATGTCTTCTCCATGAGCATCCCAGTATGTACTAACTAGTAAAGCAAGAAATACAGGGAGTGTGCCACATTTACCCTCACTGTGGATTGGACATGAGGTGCGGAAGAGGTGGCAATGCAAAGAGGTGTATTTCCTTTTATATGCATGGTTTTGAGTGCCATATTAAACCATAAATACACAGTATGATATGCATTTGCAAAGATGTGCACTGTTGTAAATATGAGACACCTATGTACATCGCAGATTTCCAACTGCTTTCATAAACCAACCCCACAAATCCTTAAACTGGATCAATTCTAGAGATTCCTGGAGCATCTCTGAGATGGTCTCGTTCAAATCTAACAAAGATTTGCTAACCGCCTAGAAGAAGTTGAATTCTGACGAGTACACAATACAAATCAAACAGATATAAACACAAACATCAACTGCTTCTCAGAGGTGCTGCAGGCATCACCAGCTCCCCTCCAGTAAAAGATGTCACGTATCAGGTATGAGCCAGCAGATGCAAATCTGGGATGCTCTGAAATGGCAGCTCTAGAAAAGCATCTACTAACTTGCTCCACGTGACAAAATGACTACTGGTCTGCAGGAGACCAGGGATGAGCATTGGCTAAACTGCCTACTCAGACCCACCACTAGTAAACCAGCAGTGATCCCAATCAGAAAGGTGAAACAGGCACAGCCCGAAATGTATGCCTCCTTCACCTCTTTTAATTAAGGTTCTATAGAAAATAAAGGCACTTTAATAATCAAACAATAAAATGCCACCAAACTAATTCCTACGGCAAACTAATTCCTACAGCACTCTACTTCGCACATACGGGTTGATTCTGGGTAGTCAGAACACTGAGGGAGGCAGTGGGCTTGCTGAGCCCGGGGGGCCGGGTGAAGGAGGCTTGACGGGTGAGCAGGATTCGAGTCAGGGGGTTGATCCAGCGGTGCCCTCACAGGGATGGCACAAGGTGGGCAGGGGGAGGCGGTTGAAGGGGCCAAGCAAGAAGACTTGAATCAATTGGGACCTGAAGTGTTAACTCATTTGCTGACCTGTAGTCTCCTTTAGGGCAGTGTCAGTTGGGGCTTGTGTTGCGATGGTAGGGGGGTGGGGGTGGATGTTGACTTGCAGGTGTTGAGATGGCTTTTCCGCCCTCCAGGTCGGGATCCTGACAAAGTTTCCAGATGGCTGGAAAGTGCTCAAGTTTGAGCAGGTTTGGGGGTTGGGGGTTGATGGAGGGGGATGGGGAGTTAAATTATAAATGTTTGTTGTGGGTCAGACATTTACTAGTTGGAACTAATGCCTGGGCAGCCTGGGATTTGATGGTGATGGGGACATGGAATGTGCAGGGATTGAATTCCCCAGTGAAAAGGAAATAGGTATTGGACAAATTGCGGGATATATCTTTCTCCATTGTGTTCCTGCGTGAGACCCACCTGCTTTTGCAGGATGAGGAACGCATGAAAAATAGACCATTCCCGTGCCAGTTCTTCACCTCTGGAGGTGAGAAAAAATGGGAGGTGACCATGCTGGTGGGTGAGCAGATCCTGATCTCAAAAATCAAGGTCCTTTGGGACCCGCAGGGGTGTTATGTGTGTGTTAAGGGCCTGTTGTGGAAAATGTCCTGCTCAGGGTGCTCCCGTTTGCTGAGGGACAGATCATCATGGGTGAGAATTTCAATCTGGTACCTAACACTCTAGTTGACAAGACCCTGCCCCCTATCAAGTTAGACTTTAAACATTCCACAGCTTTTGGCCAGTTCCTCTGTGAATTGGGAGTTGTTGATATATGGAGATTATCTCACAGGGAAGACAGGGATTTCTCTTTCTACTCACATGTTAATGTAGGATTCTCTATGCTGGATCTTATTCTCATTCCTAGTGCACTGTACCCTTGTGTCCGCAGGGTGGAAATTGGTACACGCACCCTGTTCGACCATGCACCAGTGTCTGTATCCTGGGCAGTGCTGGACAAGCCTCAGAGACCCAGGCGCCCACGGAAGTTATACGACCCGGTACTTAGAGACCCTTTGGTGACTAGTGAATTGAGGGTGGTCATCTCCAATTATTTTAAGGAAAATGAAAATTCTTGCCCTTCGAAGGGAATTATATGGGATGTCATGAAGGCCATGGTTAGGGGGAGCTCATTAGTAAAACAGCAGCTTACACCAGGGCGAGGCAGCTGGTCAGACTGGTTTTAGAAGCGGAGGTGGCTCAGGCTGAACAGGCACACAAGAGACTGGGGTATCGTAAGGCACTAAGCAAAGGTGGCAAAGAAAACTTTGGCTGACAGGACAGCTGAGGCGATGCTAAAAACCAAACAGGTATACCATGCTAACGGGAATCAAATCAATTGCCTCCTGGCGGGCAAACTGCGTAAACTCCAAAACCGTAACTCTGTGTTTGCCTTGCGGGATGAGCAGGGGGTGGTGCAACAAGGGAATACTGATAAAATGGGGATCCTGGAGGCTCACTTTAGGGAGGTATTCAGGGGTGAGCTTCCATTGGCGAGGATCAAGCCCAATTCCTGAGAGACATGCACCTCCCAGGTCTACCTGTTGAACACTGGGAAAACTTGGAGGTACCAATCACGTCGGGGGAGGTGGAATGGACAATCAAGTCCCTGAAGAATAAGGCTCTGGGTCCTGATGATTTCACAGCTCACTTTTATACATTTCGCAAGCTCCTGCTTACCCCCTGGTGGGTCTCTTTAACTCCTTTCTGTCTTCTGGATGGTTTGCTCCTTCCATGGTAATCTCTACAACTATCATGATCGCCAAACCGGGCAAGGATTCATTATGTTGTGACTCATATTGCCCCATTACTCTCACTAACATAGACTTAAAGTTATTTTCCAAAATCTTGGCCCATCACATGATGGAGGTTCTCCATGGACATATAGACAGCGATCCGACGGGCTTTATCGTGGGCCGCAGCGCACATGCCTATGTGCGGCGAGTCCTCAGCTTATTGGAATTGGGGAGACGATTGGACATAGACCCAGGCATCATTGCGCTAGACACCCATAAGGCCTTTGACATGGTGGACTGGAGCTATCTCCGTGTGGTCTTGGAGCGGTTAGGGTTTGGGCTGGGTTTTACCAGCTGGGTAATTGCGATCTATCAACCACTTGCTTTAGGGTTTACAGGGCTCTGTTGTCCAGACTGTCAATTACTAGGGGCACGAGACAGGGCTGTACGCTATCCCCGTTGATTCAGACATAATGTGCTATGGAGTGCCCAGAAGCCGACAATGAGGAGTTTTTATAATGTGCATGCTAAAAAGAGGGCCTATCCTGCAAGAATCCACTGTAAAGGAAAGATGGTATTTATTAAAACATGCATGCACACTGAGAAAACATAAAATGTCGATTTATAAATCTACATAGTGGAATTTTTATAAACAGATTAAAACACAGCAGCTAGGGTTGACTTTCAGAAACGGGTTCCGCGAGTTTTGAAGGCCAGAAGATGGGTGAATAAGTAACTACGACCTTAGCAATTGTCAACTCAGCTGAAGGAGCCGGCCATAGTATTTATGGTCTGATAAGTATCACAGAAAGTAGATGTAATCTCATGAATGCAGGGGAGTTTGACAGAGGGTTTTCGCCTATTTGTTTTGACCAGCTGTAAAACACAAGGTGAATCAAGGCTAAAGTAATTGCGACCCAGGAGTTTCAATTGCATTCTCAAGATGTGCCGTATGCGGTGAAATGGCAGTTATTTAGATTAGAATGCTGCAATGGAGGCGTGGAACTGGGGGATGAGATAGTTACCGCTAGTTCAAAGAAGAACTGGTTTACTCAGCCTTCTTCATATCGCCTAAAGTATTTATGTGAACCATGCGCAATTAAGAGTTAAGGTTAAAAGGGCTTACTAGTAATGAATTATGTTTGCACACACGTTTAACTGTCTGATGATGTCATGACCTACCACAGACAAATCCTAAAAGGAGGTGTGTTTTACATATGTGATGAAGCTGGTAGTTAAGATAACGGCTACCAATGAGAGTGTAAAAATTGGAGAAAGATGGAATTTCTTTGAAGAGGGTTTGTCCAATAACATGTGGGGGTGGATTGTAATAAAGTATCTGGGAGTGTTTTAACTGTTGCAGAAATGTATAAAATGTATCAACTTATGTGGTTCATTGAGACTTCGGTTAGTTTGGTTCCACGGCACCATCTAACTGCTCCCTGGACAATTGTACAATAAACTTACTTTACATAGAAAAGGGGAAAGAGGGGAAAAAGGGTTGTTTCTTTTTGATTCAAGGGGTTTTGGTAAGGGTAGAATTGGAATACAGGGATATGGAATTAGTCGCGTTTGCAGGCATAGAAAGAGTCAGTGCTTTGAAGGAGTGAGTGAGTGAACTGTTTTACGTTGTAAGTCCCTTATATATATTTTTTACCTAGTTTGTTATTTTAGAGGTGTGAGGTGGTATTTTACCCAGCACGGCCATTATGAGGTGTGTCTTGATACCCTTTAGTTTGCTTGTCTGGTTGGCTGGAGCCCTCACACCTGGAGGTGGATGGCATGTTATGGTAAGTCCATCCATAGATACCTTTTTGAAGTAAAAAACCCTTGGCATTCTTCATTCTGCATTGGCTGTGCGGGCGCAGCCCTCGCTCGATTTTCTTGGATAGTCGAAGTAGTGAAGGGGAAACTTCCTGTAGTCAGGAAAAGACAGTTTTGTAGAAGAGAAGGCTGTACTAGTAATGAAGAGAGCGAGAGTTGTGGTGCTGTACTGAAAAGCATTGCGCTCCTCCTATGCTTCAGTGGGGGAAGATATCTCTGAGATATTGGCCAGCAAGTGTTTTTGATACAATGATGTCTTTTGTGTTAGAGTGAGAGGTAGAATTAAAGCACGTAGATGAACTGGGTAGTTGCGGTATAAACAAGTTCAGTGAGTGAGAGTGGGGAATGATTAAGCAACTGGATAGGGGTAAAAAAGGGGGTTCATTAGGTGGAATATTTTTGTGCTGCGGGTTCAGCTTGGTATTCTTTTAGTGAAATTATCTTGGATAAATTGGGGTGGAGTATGGAAACTCCATTGAATCATTATTGTCAGGTACTTCCCATCTATAAGGTGAAAATTCTAAACTACCATAAGGAATGGTGGCGGGAAGCTAAGAGTAAAATGATCAATTCTTGGCCTATTGAGGGAACCTATGATACACGGATATTGGAGAACTTGCATGCTTTCTTGACTACATGGCACAAGGGCTCGAAACTAGAGAAGCGGTTAAATATCTTAGAGCTATGGAGGATATATGAAAAGGGCAAGAAGGCCCATAGTGTTAAGGTCTCAGATGAGGGGCCAAAAAAGGAGGGTGCAGGAATTCTTTCTGCACTGCCTCCATATGGGCCACTATCCTTTATCGGCCGCAGAGGAGTACACAGACACTGAGTTCGAACCTCCATTTCCCCAGCGGCCACTCCAGTGGTTGCGTGAAGGACACAGGTGATGCCTCCATCGGCTGCGATGCTTATTTTTTTAAAATATTTTTTTTTTATTTGATATAGCTGATAAATCAACTTTTCAAATATACATAAAATATTTACATTTTTCCTAGATCTTCACATAAACCAAATTTAAATATACAACTTATCTTGACACAATATCAACAAATGCATAACAATTCATTATTACAATATTTAAAAAATAATTTTAAAGGAAAAGAGAAAAAATGGATATAAAAACATGTTCTAATTAAGACGTTCTAGCATTAACCTCAGGATATACTTCATCAAGGAATTGTGCAATTGATTTCCAAATGGTGAATTTGACACTTTGGAATAACGTAATCCATATCTCTTCATCATCTACAGCATGTAGGAAACTTAGTTTGCTGGATAAATGCCTTTCACGTTGCATATTTAATTGCGGGCAGGTAACTATAACATGTTGCAATGTTTCACGTTTTGTTAGATCTTGACAAAATCTACAAAAGTCCAAGTTGGGTGGTACAACTTTCTGCCTAACAAGGATTTCTATAGTCGGCCACTGATTTAATCTAAATCGTAAATATTTCTTCCTTATGATTGGGGAAGGACACTTCAGCAAATAAGAGGACATACAGCGTAATTTCTTATGTCCAAAGGTGTGAGTCTCAAAATCCTTATATTTTAAACAAGTTTCTCTATTTACTATCCAATCCCAAAGGTAGAATTTGATTTTGGCACGGGTTTGATTTTCGAGGAGTGACTTGATGGTTATGTCTGCTTCAGTTAATGTATTCAAAACCAAGTTACGCCATTTGTTTGGGAAATGAAGTTTAGATAGGGCTAGTTCAGGGGCTACCACACTCAACATGTTATTGGTCTCTAAACCTGTGAGACATTTTCTAAAAAAGGAACACATGCGCCATTTAACTCGACTTGCTAAAGAAACAATTCCTAATTCGAATCTTATAATTGGCATTGGAGAGCAATTAGGAAGCAATAACACTCTTCTCCAAAAACGCGCTTCAAGTTTGTTCCATATACTGTCAGGGAAATTCAACATTGATCCAATGCCGTAAGTAAATACGGGAATTATCTTTTGCTCGTAAAAGAGCAATAAATGTTTGTAAGTGAATTTCTCAAATTTGTAGGTCAAAATTCGAGCCTGAGATATTAAGGAAACCAATTTGGATTGAATGTTGGTAAGGAATCTAGTATTTGTCATTGTGTTTGGAATTGTAATGCCTAAGTACTTATATTCCTTTTCTAGTGATTTGTCCTGTAGAGTCCATTTGTTTAAATAAAATCTTTCTGATTTCATTGCATTCGTACAGACTATAATCTGGGATTTATCCAAGTTCACTACCAGGTTGTTCTTAGTAACGTAGGATGCTAGTGCTGAGAGTAGTCTCTGAAGTCCTCTTGGTGTTTGGGACATCAAAACCAAATCATCAGCGTAAAGCAACCACTCTATACGTTGGATTCCAAGCTTTGGAGCGTCTGAGATAATATCCGCAAAAGCAGCACCCAAGTCCAAAATAAAGAGATTGAACAGAATAGAAGCCATTATGCAGCCCTGTTTGAGTCCTAAGTAGGTAGTACATTTCCCGGATGAATGACCCTCCATCGACAGACGCACTTACATTGTGGTTTCGGAATGTAGTTGTTTTATCAGAGCCAGTAGGGGCGGTGGGCAGCCAAATAATTTCAACTTATCAAATAATAAAGTTCGATCAATGGAATCGAATGCCATTCGAAAATCAATTAAAGCAAAATAAAGTAGTTGTTTACGGGTAGCGTATTGTGATTTCAGCAGGTTAATGGCAATCATGTTAGGTAAAGTTCCTAACCCCTATACAAAACCAGACTGAAAGGGATCTCTTTTAAGATTAACTTTAGACCACTCATTCATGTCTCTAAGTATAATACGGCAGAATATCTTACTAGGAGCATCCAGCAGGGAGATGGGCCTATAACTTGCCGGGTTCGCTCGGTCGCCCTTTTTGTAAACTGGTATGGTTATTGAATATTTCCAAGAAATTGGAATTTGTTGCCTGTATAGAACGTTTTTAAACATAATATTCAATATATCTTCCCATAGTTCGGGAAACCGTTTCATAGTCTGTTTAGATAGACCATCAGGACCAGGAGCCCTCGAATTGCTGGACCGATGGATAAAGTGTAGAATATCATCCCTCTCAAACTTAAGATAAATCTCGTCCACTCTCTCAGTGGATGGACTGAGATGCTCTGGGACCCTCTCAGTAGATGGGCTATGTTGCTTAGATATAGGTTTGGAGTATATAGCAGAATAATATTTAATCCATGAGTCCTCTGTTACATTGTTCGTTTGAACAGCAATTTGATGACCAGCTGTAACCTGATTAATGATTCTGCAAGATTCAGCCGAGTTCTTGGAGGCTAGCATTTTAAGCATATTACTCCCATCCTGTTGATAAAGTTTGGCTTTCATGCTCCTCAACCAATTCCTATATTTAGTTTTTATCTTAGTGCGAGCTACAGATTGCCTGTCTTTAGAAAGGAACAAAAGGGCTCTTTTTTTAGACCGAATTTGTGCTTTCATGATTCTAATATCATGATTGTATAGATGGAGATGTGGCACTTGTTTGGATTTATGTCTGATAGAATCCGGCTGAAACAATTGCATACGCTCAGGATAAGGTGGAAAGGAGGCTTGGCAATTTGAACCTTGCAAATTCATGCGTAAACCGTAACAATGCTTGAATGCTTCGAGAGATTTTTCAGTCCAAATTAATCTATTACGAGCAGTGTTAGTAGTAATAGATCCGTTTTTATCTGGATTTGGTTTTATCTCTCCACTTTTGTCAAACCACATTGCATTCAACTAATTGTGATCACTTACATTAGAGTATTGTACCTGAAAAGTCTCAATTAGGCGCAACCATTCACTGTTCACATATATGTAATCTATGATCGCTGTACTGTTACCTCTATGCCATGTCAAATTTGGTGGGAGATCAGACGAGCAAGACCCGTTCAGCATGAAGAGATTTCTGGAATTTGCTAGATTAGTCCACTTCGATAATCTGGCCAATTTTTTTTGTTTTCCAGGTTCTAGACAATGAAGGTTTAAATCACCTGCTAGCATCAGTCTAATAGGTTGTTTTTCGTTTGATGTTAAATCCAGAGCCTCACTCAGGCTGCCTAGGAATTCCTCGTCAGTAATCCGAGAGGGGTTCCAATAAACATTTATAAGCACATGAAGAACATTGTTTTTACAAAGTTTGAGCATTTGGACATAGGAATTCGGAGCATACCATAATTGTGGGTTGATAAAACTACTTTGCTTGATGGCAATGAATAGGCCCAAAACAGGTCTGCCAACAATTCCTTTGGTAGCTGGATTCAAGAAGATATCATAATTGTCCCAGGATGGGGCAGACATTAACCAAGTCTCCTGTAATATTATGATGTCATGAAGCAACAGGTTTGAACTCTTGTTGTTGATGAGATGAGAAAACCCTCTTGAATTCCAGCTTATTAACGATAAGGCTTGTGGAAGATCTTGAAGTAGCTAACATTGACTCGGATGATGGTTACAGTTACAAGTTTGATTACTGGGCTGTTGGTTTTCAAAGGATTGTTTGCTAGATGGATTCAACAACATATTATTATTCTTAACGTCAGATATGTTGGGTCCAGTTAACAAAACAAAGCCCAGATCAAAGAGTTCAGCTTTAACCCCCCAGATGGTGTTAACAACAACACGGGAATTAAGCCATAATGTGACTGAGGATCTATTTTGAGCGTCGCTAAATTCCACTTGTTCAATATCAATTGAGCATATGTCATCTAAAGCAGGTAGTTCGCTAAATATTGAGAGTACCGAGGCTCGATTTAAATTGTATTGATTAACAGGAGGAGGACGACACATCAAAGTTAAAGAGTGAAGCGCTGGGCGTTTGATTGCAGTAATGGCTGATTTAGTACGCTTGGCTTGACCAAGGGAAGCAGGATTAGGCCCACCTTTGGGAACATATCCTTTGTGGGAACCCTCTCCTGTAAGATTTCAGTTAGTACAGATTGATTCAGATTTTTTATTGCACTGTCAGAAGCTGTTTGCTGTATTTGAGAGGAGCCCACTTGATCAAATTCCAACTGTTCATTGTTGCAAATTCCTTTAGGGTGGCATTCAAAATGGATTGGCGCCAACAGTTTGGGATCAGGAATTGGGAGCTTAAAATCTACCATTTTCACTCGTTCTGATATAGCTGCTGATTGCAATGGTTTGGTTTCTGAGGAGGAATGGAAGACATATAGTCATCCACTGCATGTCGAATTTCATTTCGACGATCTATGAGTTTCTGATCTTCAGAAACCAGTTTGCCAATTTGTTGTGCAGCATTTTCTAGGGAAGGAATGCGTTCTGTTGACTGCTTTGGTATAGCTTCGATCAATCTGTTTAAGGGACTATAAGATTCTGTTTGCTGAGTCTGTAATGATGAAGCCTGATTTTTTTTAGTATGTGTTTGTTGTACATATTTTTTTGCTATTGCTTTGGACACTGCAATAGCAGCAGTCCTTGGATGGGTGAGATTTTTCACGAAACGTTTTGTTTGCGATGAGGACTTATTTATAGTCCTTGATTGATTTTTGGTCTTTTTTACTGAGTTTATTATGGTTTGTTTCCACTTTGAAGACAGTTCAGGTGCGTGTGTAGTAAAGCCTCCAAAAAGAGCATAATTTGTTAATTTCACGGAATCATCCATGCGTATACCTTCAAAGGATTGAGTGACTTCTTTGGGACTCTGATGAACAATATCAAGTATAGGTTCAAGAATCAAAGGAAGTTGATGTTCAGAATTCATACACTCTGACATTTGTTGTAAAGACATCTCAGTTTGAGTACTGCTTGAGCATTTAGAATGATAAGGTGCTGAATCAGAGTCCTTAGTGTTCATATGCTTAAACATTTCTTGTTGCCAAGCAGCAATATGGTCCAGTTGCTGAGAGTGTTTGTCTGATTTAAAATTCAGGGACTCAAACAGTCTGGCTAATGAATGGATGGCAGCATTCATAGATTTTAAAGCTATTTCAGTCAGACCATTTGTGTTGGCATTGTGTACATTTGAATCTGAGGATGGATCATATAGTACAGGTTTGCGTGGTGTTGGAGCTATAAATGACAGTTTTTCAATAGAGTTAGCGTTTGTATCACTAATATCTATTTGAAGATTAGGAGATTTTGACAAGTTTTCTGATAGTGTTTGTGAAGAAAAACCAGAATGGTTTACATCCAAATCAATTACAGCCAAGTTGTTAGTAGTATTCAAGCTCATAGGATTAGAATCATGAGCAACAGCACCTGTTAATACATTGCACAGCAGTATACTATCTGGAACAGAGATATTTTCTTTTGCAAAATCAACAGATGGTACAGTATAAGTATTTTCTTTCAGCATTGAAAAATGGGTCTTTGGTGTTTCACAATTTCTAGTCAGAATATTCTCAATTGGGTTATCTGTTGTTATAAATGAGTTAGGAGCAGCTTGTAAAGTAGATGGCGGCGTTAATAGAGAAATGACGCCAGTTTTGCTTACATTGGATAGCGCTGTTGTTTAGACTTTACAAAATGGCCGAATATCCATACCAACCGTTTTAAGGGACTTCGAGATTTTGAATTTGACGCCCCAAGACGGGGTGTTGAACTTAATCTCACTTTTTTGATTGGACAAGGAGATACAATATCAGTGAAGTAGGCGCTATTGGGGCCATGGGCTAAGTGCACAGTTGGCATGCCCGTTTTCAGAGTTGGGAGTATTCTCTTCATGATAAGTATCAGAAAGTGATACTAACTACAGAGGTAGTGTAATGAGCCAGAAAACTATCCGCTTAGACTCGCCACATGCGACAAACGCGGCGGAGCGGCTAAGTGGAACTTTTGGCAGGGCTTCCATGGGAACTTTCAAATAATACAAAACATAAACAACAACATAAACCAACAGAGATACGGGACGCCAACGGGATATCCCACACGACACAACTGGGGATCAACGACGCATTTGCCAAATTCTATTCCAAATTGTACGCCCACGAGGCCCAAATTCCCACGGAGGACATTATAGAAACACTTGACGAGATAGATCTCCCCCGAATATCAGCCGAGCAGAGAGAAGAACTGGAGATGGAAATCACTCTTGAAGAAGTGCAAGGGGCAATCAGGTCCCTCTCTACCAGCAAGGCCCCCGGCAGTGACGGCCTCCCACCTGAGTTCTACAAAACGTACGAGCCCATCCTCACCCCAGTTCTCCACGAAGTCTACCAGGAGGCATACACAAACGGGGTCCTACCCAACACCATGAAAGAGACCATAATCATTCCCATGCTCAAGCCACACAAAGCACCCACCGACTGTGAATCCTATTGCCCCCTGGCCATGCTAAATTATGATGCTAAGATTCTCACATCCATACTGGCCAGCAAGCTGGCCAGAGTGGTGGGATCCATAATCCATGAAGATCAGAACGGATTTGTGCCTGGGCACAACACCACAGCTAACCTAAGGAGGCTACAACACATAATGGCCGAAACATACGAAAGAGATGAAGACCTGCCGGTATTGTCGCTTGACGCAATCAAGGCCTTCGACTCCATATATTGGGAATGGATTAGGGAGGTCTTGAGGAGATTCGGCTTCGGAGGGGGCTTTATCAGGTGGATCAAGGTTCTCTATAATTCCCCAATGGCAAGAGTGAAAACGGGAAGAATGGTATCAGCAGCCTGGGAAATACGAAGGGGAACGAGACAGGGGTCCCTGCTATCGCCCATGCTGTACATACTGGGCCTGGAGCCGATCGCATCATACTTTAGGCAACAGCTCTTTGACGCTGGCATCAAGGTGGGCAATGTACACCACATAATATCCCTATACGCGGACGACGTTCTTCTATACCTGAGGAACCCTGAGGTCAACGCACCAACAGCGCTAGAGGTTCTCGACAATTATGCGAAATACTCCGGAATCAGATTTAGCAGAAGTAAGTCCTCCGCGTTCCCCCTGGCGGGCTTACGCGGCACACCAGAAAACGATCTCCCGGCTGTAGGAATAGGGTGGCAACTGGTCAAGTTTCAGTACCTAGGGATCAACGTGAGCCACACCCCGCTACTCACGCATGAACTCAACACAGAAGTCGCAACCACGAGTCTTCGACGCTCTATAAAATTCTGGTCCAAGCTCCCGCTAGCAATGGTAGGCAGAGCAGCGATTGTCAAGATGATCATACTCCCCAGATTCCTGTACATTTTCGTGAACATTTGTCACTATGTCCGACCGCCCTTCTTCAAGAAACTGGAGGCAATCATCAAGGACTTCCTGTGGGGACCTCACAGACACAAACTGTCGCTATCCATCCTATCCCTGCCACATAAAGAGGGAGGAATAAAGCTGCCAGATCTCCAGTTATACTACCTGGCTGCCCAGTTAAGCCACATAACGAAATGGCTCTTGGACGAACCTTCGGCTGAATCGGAACTACTGAGGCAATTCTCGAACAACGTAATCCCCAAGGAAACCCTACGGCACCCCATACGACAATCCCCGGTTACCCCACTGATAATTGAGCTAGGAAGGAAGATATGGGCCAGGTCCTGTTACATCAAGCGATTGAAACACCCGTACTCTCCGGATAATCCTATCTTGGCAGACACTTGTAAAACGTAGGCAGACCTATCCACAGCAAGGAGGTGGGAAGAAGCGGCATATACACATGGGGTGACATGTTTGAGAAGGGGGAATTCAGGGACTTCGAATCAATAAAAGCCATTGAAGGAATACCTCCAGGCCAGTTTCTCTGGTACCACCGCCTCAAGCAGACCGCCAAGAAACAATGGAACAGCTGGCCAGAGGAGCCCACCCCAGACCCTCTACTACAAGAGATGCATGACCTTACCGATGGTTGGAGACCAGTCTCCAGGCTCTACAACAGACTATGTGACAAACCCAACCCTAAAGGCGAAGCTCTGAGTTCAAGATGGGAAGAAGACCTCGAGACCCCAATCACGGACAAAGAATGGGAAAGAGTGTTAATATTCCCCAAAAAAGTGTCAAGGAACGCTAGAGTCGGCCAGATTCAGTTGAAGGTCCTGTACAGGACATACATGACCCCACACAGGGTCGCTTCCTTCAACAAGACATCCTCCCCAGCATGCCCATGGTGTGGGAACGATAATGCGGATATGATCCACATGTTCTGGACTTGTACTAGGGTGATGACACTATGGTCCAAAGCTAAACAAACTTGAATGGACGCCGGAATGCGGAGGTACGAATGGACTCCCGGCGAGTGCCTACTGGGAAATTACCCCAGACCCAGCAAATTCAAACATGTTGTTAGGTTAATGGACATCTCATGCATCCTGGCTAAGAGAACCATCACGATGGCTTGGAAGACGCCATCGGGCACCAGGCATGAACGCTGGTTAAAAGAGGTGGAGAGATGGACGGCAGCCGAAACTAGAGCCAGGCAAGATGGAACCACATCATGCGGCGACACAGAGAGCGGCACCTTGGACTCTTGGAAGGCCCTTCTGAGAGACATATGCTTCAGCGCCGACTACAAACCTCCCTGATAGCCCACAGCATCACACCGAAACAAACTCCCTGCACCTGGCCTGAACCGACGGACTCTGTATGCGACCCCCCCCTGCTTCATGAAGCACTAAAACATTGGCCTCGACCCATCCATCCACCGAAACGTTCGCTACCAAATGAAGACTGTTGTTGTTTTTGTTGTTCTTTCCCTCTTTTTCTGTTTTCCCCTCCCCATCATGTTCTCCTTTGTTCACCTCACTGTTTAATTTTCATGTTTGTACCGCACACATTTTCTCACCAAATACCAATAAAATACGTTTGAAAAAAAATAAACAACAACATAAAAAAGGAAAAGAAACCTAAAATGTAACTATGTTTTGTATCAAACACGAGTTAAAAAAGGTATCACCCACAGAAAACAAAAATAAAAATATTCAGAGAACCTTAACCGCTGACTGCGCAGCAAAGCAGCAAAGCAGTACTTACACAGTACTTGGCTCAAGAGCGCGCGGGTGCGCGTGCACAGCTGCTTTTATGTGGTGACACAGTAAAGGGAGGACTCTGACAAAATAAAAAAGTAAGAGTCAGCACAACAAAATCCACGAATCGGTTGCAAAATAAACAAAGTCCACAACAAAGTCTGTTGGCTTCACCTTGTTAAAGGAGCCGTGGCCCAGTAATCACGTTCGCAGTGGCTGAAGCTGGCAGACAGGCAGAGTGGAGCAGAGCGACCGAGCAGCAAAGCAGTACTTACACAGTACTTGGCTCGAGTGCGTGCGATGCTTATTAAGCGGGATCTCGAGGAAAGTGGAAGGGTAACTCCTTCAATGGTTAGAGCTGCAGAGAGGTTGCGAACGGAGTGTGGAAAGGGAATAACTCCCCCGACTGCTAGGTAAGCAGATAAAGGGTGGAAGAGCAAGAGAGAGTGAGGCCGGTGGCTAGAAGAGCAGATGAACGATTGAGAACAAGGGAGGAGGAGATTAGGCCTTTTCCTGCTAGGATAGAGGATAGGCTGCAGGTAGCTGGTTGGGTAACTGAAACACAGTGTGCCGTAGTCAGCTATATTTGGTCTCTCTTTGATAATGGCCTATGGTTTGTTGGTTTACTGCTTTCCTGAAGGTCAGGTGTTCGCTGAGATGTTTGAAAATTCTGATCCACCCTATTTCATTTTCAAATGACAGTTGCACTCAATGTGTATGTCATTGCTAGACTTCTGGGTTTTGTTTGGTCAGTAGATGGGTTTTTTTCTTGCAGGAATTCTGCTCTTTGGTAACCTGGGAGACAGACAGGCCAGACAGCTAATAAACATTGCCCTGCCATAACTGAGCCCTGCTCAGGGAGCTGACACTTCGATGATGTAAAATTGCTGTATAATTGTGTAAGCTTAGTAGCCACCATGCGACAACCAGGCTTGGCTTATATTTAAGGAAGGTTGTGCCACCAGGCCGACTAAGGTACACAATTATTATCATTTGAATAAATGGTGTTAAAGATTACAATGCCACATCTGCCTGCTGCCACTTTGTGTTGCAGCAGCTGTTAGCAATGCACATGTGCCCTTTAAGCCTACCCCGTTCCACTGCAGAGTTGGTGCTGCCAGGTGACTATCTCAGCAGCAAAAGCACCTGTTTGCACTATCATTTTGGCATGATGTATTTATGAAGGGGGGTTTTTGTGGAAGGGGTGTCTTGATTAGTGCCTTGCAAAATTGTTTTGCTTGTAAGAAATTGTATTTAATAAATATTTTTCTATCTATTAGCAGACCTCCCTTTCAGAAACAGAATCACTCGCATCACTTTAATCAAAATCTTAAACGGCGAGACTAGCCCAACCTCACCAGATCGCATTATGTCACGCTCCAATGCAAATCTTTATAAATCAGGCCCATCCTATAGGATTCGTACAAAAATGTCGACCTGGGAATCGCGATGGCCGAAAATGCTGACTTTTCTTTTTTTTTAACCCCCCCTTAAACCACATATATAACTGTGGGGGGGTTTAGAGTACAATATTAATATGGGGGCATGGAGAGGTCTCCCCCGCATATATATGTGGTGTAAAGGGTTAAAAAATTAAATGTTGGCATTTTCGGCCGTCGCAATAATCACATAGGTCCTATATACATGTCCAAAAATACTGTCACTGAAAACGATGTGCTGGCAAGCCTCCAGAGATATTGGAACGTCCAATGGCAGGTCTGACTAGTTCATCCAGTCCTGTTTTATTTTCTTCTCATTCTTTTATTTTCAAGTTTGCATTTTCCATAACAAAGTCATCTCTTCAAGTCGCACAATCCAAAGGAAAAACTCAGGACTAGATGAACGACCCGGGTCTGATCTGGGAGCAATTTGTGTACTCCTTGCGGCGCTGTAGGCAGGTGGACATGAATTAAACGCCTTCATTATTTCTCTTTCGTGCTTTTTTAGTGGCCCTGAAACGGAAAATACGCAATAAGTGTCCTGGAGGCTGACCAGTCTGTGCGTGACCAACTAAACACTATTGTCTGCATTCATTATTAGTTCATTTTCTAATGGCAGGGACATCATTGCTCTGCTTTATATATCAATACATTACAACACCTTTGACGTTTCTTACTGGCTTTGTATAATATATAAACAATAAAAATGACATAATACATAAAACCTACCTCAATTGGGAGGTCCCGCAGTGGAGGCTGCCGCTTCAACAAACTAGTCTGAAGAATTTAAGTATTGCAGAAGGGCGTGGTTTCGGTGTTTGTTTTGGCTGATGTAATTATGGGAAACTTGCCTTCGTGACGTCAGACTAGGAAGAGTGCCAGGGGTGTGACGACAAGCAGTTCTTCTTCCAAGCACCAACACAGGGCGTGTCGAAGAGCAGCGGCTCTCCTTTCTCAAAGCGGCAGTATGACAAGGCTGTAATGTGTTCAATGATTTACAAGATCGACTAGGATTAATACTGCGTTTATCAGTCACTTGGCTGTCGTAGTTCCAGCTTCCTTTAAATACAATTTTTGTGATCTCGGTGATGTATATATGAGGGGAAAAAGCTCATGCTTGATGTCACAAGAACCTTTGCGACTCTGCAGTATTCAGGCTAGAAGCCAGGTCTAGTACAGCTTTCGTGTGCCACACTGCCCTTCAGCGTTCGCCACTAACTTCCTTTCCCCACCTACCCCGTGCCTCTATAGAGACGACAAAGCACTCTCTGAGCTTGTGTGGCTAAGTAGTGATCACGATATCACCTGCTTTTACGGGGAATGAAGAGTGGGGAAGCCAATCATAGTCTATGGTGCATATTGTTCAAATTCTTTGTACTTGCTTGCCATTCTGTTTTTCTTTTGGCATCACCTCTTCTCTACGTTCTTGTGTTCCATGTTCCTTCTCTCTCCAGTGTCCTCTTGGTTGTTGTTCTTTCCCTGGTTGCAGTCTGTCCAAACAGTTAGGGTTTCTGAAGCTGAAGTTTGTTATGTCCTGGGCCATGTCACTGGCCCTCATTACCTCCACGTCCACTCTTCCTCGTCCCAGTACTTACTTCATGAGGCACCCGCCTCCGACACAGGACCTTCTTCTATTTCTTTAAATCCCTATAACTCCTCCCCCACATCCATGTCACTCAGTTTAAATTTTTCCTGCCTCCGGCAGGTTGGACTTTTTCTTCCCGGTGCGGGGCACCAGGGAGCACCGATTGCTGGCCCCCTGGGGGGGGCTGTGTGGCGGGGCCCTCGGCTCCCTCAGGTGCGGCACTGCTCCTGGGCCCCCTGCGGGGCTTGGGGTCAGAGTTGAGCTGGATTGCCTCGCTCGGTTCTTTGCTGGGCTCCGGACCGCAGCGTGAGCATTGTGTCCCGGGTCCTGCACGGCCCGGGGGAAGGTAAGGAGAGGGGAGGACTGGGCTTGGTGTTTTTCCCCTCTCCTCCTGTTTTGGCCATCTTGATTCGACTTGGCAGTGTGGGCTAGCCTTCCCTTTTGTTGTGAGGCCTCTCTGCTTCTTGTCGTGGGGTGACAGTGGCAGAGAGTCTTTGGGAGTGCGGGGGCTCTGTTCTGTCGCGGGCATGTCACATACCACCCGCTCCTCAGACACACACAGCACAGGATGCACCGGATGTTGGCTGCATTATCTGGGGGAAGGTAAGGAGAGGGGAGGACTGTGCTTGATGTTTTCCCCTCTCTTGCTGGTATGGCCATTTTGACTCCTTCAACATGCCGTTTTCCTCGTGCTTTGTGTGCACATCTTTATTGGAAATGATGGCAAGCACTTGGCAGTATGGGCTAAGCCTTCCCTTTTGTTGTGAGGCCTCTCTGCTTCTTGTCGTGGGGTGACTATGACAGAGTATTTGAAAGTGCGGGGGCTCTGTTCTGTCGCAGGCATGCCACATAGCACCCGCTCCTCAGAGACACACGGCCCAGGATGCACCGGATGTCAGCTGCATTCTCTGGGGGAAGGTAAGGAGAGGGGAGGACTGTGCTTGATGTTTTCCCCTCTCTTGCTGGTATGGCCATCTTGACTCCTTTGAAAGGCCGTTACCTCGTGCTCTGTGTACACATCTTTATTGGAAATGATGGCAAGCACTTGGCAGTATGGGCTAGCCTTCCTTTTTTGTTGTGAGGACTCTCTGCTTCTTGTCGTGGGGTGACTGTGACAGAGTATTTGAAAGTGCGGGGCTCTGTTCTGTCACAGACATGTCACATACCACCAGCTCCTCAGACACACACAGCCCAGTATGCACCGGATGTTAGCTGCATTCCTTGCGTGCTGCCTGTGAATACGGCGCAGATTTTGGACACATCTGCAAGCGGCCGGAAGGGTACCGGCCTGGCATAGTCTACACTTCGGGTTCGAGTCTCAGCGGTGCTGACTCGGTCCTTCATCCTTCCTAGACCGATGCATTGGAACGATTTAGAGCATGGGGCTACCAGCTACTGGATACAGGGCTCAAACCACCTCTCAGTCATGTGGTGTGTTAGTGGTGTGTTTGGGTCTGTGCTAGCTATGGACGCAGACTCCTTGTCCTGTCCTCTTCCTCTAAACTGCGCAAGGGAAAGTCAAAGGAGTTGATTTGCTTTTCCCTTATCCGGCATGGGATTATGGAAAATGATCATGGAAGTAACGGCCATGCAGGGGGTTCCCAGTGTCTCTTCTTTTAGGCCCTAGGTCCTCCGGTGCTGACGTGTTGCTTTCACGCCTCCTCTCAGACTTGTGGGAAGTGATAGGGCACATGGTGGCACATGTCTGTGCTTAGAGGGGTTCTCAGAGCCCCTGGTGCCGGTGGAGGGGGATGTCACTTCAGTGGGTTTTCCAGTATAGGCATACCTCAGGTAGGGGGTTGCCTTTGATGTCGGCTATCCGGGATGGATTGCTTTGCCCCGCTTTGTGACAGTACTCTGCCCTTTTGACGCCAGCCTGGTGGCTCCTCTGTCGGCTGAGGGGGCCATAGTCTGCTGGACGTCTGGCCTGTCCAGTATCTTCCTTTTGATAGGTCAAATCTTTTTGTGGGCTGACAAGCATGCTGTTATATTGTGGCGCAGGCCTGTTTCAACGTCCTGTGATTTCCCTCTGGTGCAAGTGCAGTGACTGGCGGTTTCCCTGGCTCCTCGTCTCTATCTTCTCGGAGGTGTATGGGACCGGTGGGGTTCGGCTTCCTGGGTAATGGGCTCCTTCTGGAAGGGATATCAGTTGCCGTTCCTGTCTCCTCCTGTCCAGGTTTGCATGGTTAGGACTTTGGTACCCAGCTCACGGTCCAAGTAGTTGGCCATGGGATCCGTTCTCTCCGAACGGTTGTTGTGGGTTACCGTCTTGCCCGTTCCTCTCCCTGTTCAGGGTCAAGTTTTCTACTTGCGGGTGTTCCTGGTCCCTATGCCTTCTAGGATGTGTCACCTGCTTATGGGTCTCAAGACCCTGCACTGCTTGTCCGGACGTCTGGGGAGAGCGTACTCTGGATGTTGTGCAGGGGGGGCGCTTGCTGGCTGTTCTGGGCTGGGTTCTCAGAAGGCAGTATGTCTCGACTCACCTGTTGCTGAAGTTACGGGGCACGTGGCGTCTTGCATGTTTTCCAGTTCCTTGAGCCTGTCATCGGTTACGTCTCCTGGTGTCTTATACTCTCTCCCACTGGCTCCCGACATCTCGGCTTTCGTAGTTTTGTTTTCAGTGTCCCCAGCGCTGCGAGTGTCCCTGCTATGGTGGCGGGGGGTTTCAGGTCTACAGGCTGAGGTGTGCATGGTCCTTCCTCCTGTGACCTCTCCTACTACCAACACCAGCAGAAAGGGTATACATTGGGGGTCCTCTCAGCTCAAGGGTTGTGAGATCTGGGGAGAGCCGGTGATCATCCAATTGGCAAGAGGTGTGCCATTGTGCAAGCTCTGGTGTACTTCGAGGAGTTGCTTGACGGTCGGCGGTTTTTGGTCCGATCGGACAATACGACGGCCTTGGCATATGTGAACTGCAAAAGGGGTTCAGGCTGTTCCTTGAATGCTCTGGCAGCGCTGATAGGCACCTGGGAGGAATCTCATCTGGTGTATCTGCTGGCCTCACGTATCAGAAGGGTGGACAATGTTCAAGCAGATCTTCTCAGACGCCGGTTTTCACTCCTCTGCAGAACTGGTCCTGTTGGCCCAGGTCTTTGCGGTGACCTGTGTCAGTTTAGGGTCCTTGGTTCTAGACCTGTTTGCATCCCCGGCCTCAGCAGAAGTTCCCCTCTTCTGCTCTCGGTTTCAGGTTGAGGGGATTGGGGGATGGACGCCCTCTCTGTACAGTGGCCTTGGGGTTTTCCTTTATGCCTTTCCGCCTATTCCCCTTCTGCCCCGGGTGGTTTGGTGCATCTGAGTGTCCAGGGTGACTGTGTTGTTGTTAGGTCTGTTCTGGTGCCGCTGGAGTTGGCTCCCCTCTCTGTTGGAGCTTCGTTCCTAGGAACCTTGGCTGATTCCGAGGTGGCCGTGTCCCCTTCAAGGGGATCTGCGGTTAGAATTCCACCGGATGCAATGGGCGGTGTGGCTATTGCTCAGTCTAGGTTGATATCTCAGGGGTTCTCAGATCCTGTAGTTGAGTCCAAATGGATGCTCTTAGACCCTCCACTCTGAAGGTGTTAGGCAGACATTGGGGCCATTTCCGAGACTGGTATGGGCAGTCTGAGATCCCTCCCCTGCGTTCTGGCCTCTGCTATCCTTCGGTTCCTCCAGGAGGGGTTTTGACAGGGGCCTGGCAGTTTTTCCAGGCTTCGCTTTCAGCGGGCCTCCATGAAATTCCTTTTGGGGGACTCTGACGGTCACTTGGATGGGGAGGTGTTGGTGGGGAAGTTGATCCAGGGTTTTTCTTCTTCCCTTCCTTGTGCTGATAAAGGGTTTTCCTTTTGGGATCTCCCTCTTGTATTACGGTTCCTTCACGGGCCTCCTTTTGAGCCCATTTCCGAGATTGATATCAAACATCTTACACTGAAATCTGCTTTTCTTATTGCCCTCACTTCTGCCCGTAGGCTTGGGGAGATTGGGGCTCTCTTATGTCACGCTCCTTTCTTGAGGGTGCTGCCAGACTCGGTGGTGCCGGGGTGTGGTCCGAAGTTTCTCCCTTCAGTTGTCTCTCGGGTTTCACACCTCTCAGGGTCTGGTTCTCCCTGACTTCTTTCATGATCCAAGAACGCCTGAGGAGGTGGCTCGGCTTAACATTGATGTCTGGCGGGACGCGTTGGAGTATTTGGCTTGGTTTGCCTTTTCCACCAATCTGATAGTCTTCTGATTGCTTGTGGTCTGGCTGGGGCTGGGCATAACACATCTGTGGTTTCCATTTTCTGGTGGTTCCGGGTTGTGATCTCTAGGGCCTATGTGGCTTCTGGCCTGCCTGTGCCTGCGCACAATCAGGGGCGGTCTACCAGGGGTTTCGCGGCTTCCTGGCCCGATGTAAGGAGGGTTTTTCTCTGCAAGAGATTTGTATGGCTGCCGCCTTGGCTGGTCTAGGCATTTTCATCAACCGCTATGGGTTGAGTTTCTCCCACTCGGGGGTTGGTTCCTTCGTGGTTGGAGTTTTTTGGCTGTGGGGATGTGATTTAAGAGTTATTGTGGGTGTGTTTTGCTGCACTGTTTTTGGCTCTGTCTCATTGGGACCTTTTCCCCGTTGATGCTTTGGTATACCTCATGAAGTAAGTACTGGGACGAGGAAGAGTGGACGTGGAGGTAATGCTCTGATTACTTACCGGTAATCTTCATTACTCCTAGTCCTACTCTTCCTCGTCACAGTACTGACGACCCTCCTCACCCTCCCTGCGGGGAAGGTCCCATGCTCCGGCTTGGTAATATGAAACTGAGTGACATGGATGTGGGGGAGGAGTTATAGGGATTTAAAGAAATAGAAGAAGGTCCTGTGTCGGAGGCGGGTGCCTCATGAAGTAAGTACTGTGACGAGGAAGAGTAGGACTAGGAGTAATGAAGATTACCGGTAAGTAATCAGAGCATTCCGAGTTAGGACTACACCATGGTTGGCATGGTGAATGGAGTAATTTCCGGTACATTCCAAGGTTGGATGGACCGGTAATTCCCCATTCACTATAGCCCTTCCCCAACCCCATTTCTGCCCCCATAGGGCTCAATGGGAATGGGGAAGGAGGTAATTACGGCACCGTAAATTACGGTGCCGTAATTTACTCCAAGGTCACTTTGCGGGTCCCGTAATTTACTCCTGCTAAAAGCAGGAGGTAAAGAGGGACCCGCAAAGGGAACTCGGAATACGGAGGTAAGGGATTACCGCCATCGGTGCCTTTACAGGCGCCGGTAATCCCTTACCTCCAACCTCGGAATGACCCCCACTGTATTTAGAGCTGGGCGTGGGAATAAACGTAGCAACGTTGCACTCCGGCACAGACGGCGGTGTTCTGTAATATTTGGTATTCCATACTGATCCGGTATCCCCTGTCTTCGTAGATCGCAGACCAAAGTAGGAGAGTTCTGAGCCTCAGTATGGGGTACCAAATTTTGCACAACACCGTCATAACCCCCGAGTTCTATATTGTCCAGTCAGGGGAGTATTCAGCATTGCCAGAGAGGCTGGGGGACAACCACAGTGAAACTCCTGCTACATTCCCCTCAAATGCAGTGCACGCATTTCCAGGTTGTCTCATTCGCGCCCACAAACCGCCCACCCCTGCCCCAATCTATTTTTTTAGTAACATTACTAGTGGCATCTCGCATTTTAACACAACAAAAAAAAAACTGTAGAATCATTACAAATGCAGGGAACTCATTTGTTAGAGATCTGTCCAGGCGCTCTGGGGCAAAATACATGCACGTCAACTAATTTGCATATGGATTGCACCAACAGACATCAATTCACAGAAAGCAAATCGCAAGGAGCATCATCAGTCTTTGATACTTGGAGGCAGAATGCAACTGACTTTAGAATAAGTTGTCATAAGTAAGCCAAGTGGCAAATAATTTTGTGGTGGAAAATACCTAAATTGCACTGTTATATATGGAGCAAGTCAGGCTTTTTTTTTTTTAAATAACAGCATCATATATTAACACATAAGCTTTGAGGTGAATCACTTACAGAGCTGCAGATAAGACACAGGCTGATTTCATGATCTGCCCAGGATCACACACTTTGGTTAATAGTGAAACCGGGATGGAGACAATTTAAGCAACTGAGCACATCTTCACAGTTTTAGTTTATTTAGATATTTAATAATGTTTCCCTTTGTATTTCATGTGCTTAAATAATACTTTATTTATATCAATGCCTTGGAAGCAAATCACATTATATAACAAACTTCCCTTTCATTATTAACTGTACACTATATATCATTATAGAAATATGTTGAGCAATAAGAGGATGGATTTGGTTTTATTCTCCCCTGCATGCAAAGTTACAATAGCATCATGCAGATTAATGTGAGCCTAACAAATCCCCCTTGGTAAAGCTATAGTCATTATTTCATAAAGCCTGCAGCATCATGCAACCTTCTAACACCTGATCACTCCCTGCCATGCACATTTCTAAAAGGGCAAAAGTCCCTGCTAATAGTCCACTCTCCCTCCCATCAGTGCCTAATGGCTCACATTGAAATGCTCTGTTGACACAGAGCAACTTGCGAGCCCCTCTGCTGCTGCCCTGAGCTCCTTGGAACATTGTCCTGCCATAGGTTTCGGAAAGGGTAAGGTGTCCTGCTGCCAGGACAATTACTGCGCTGAGCAGGAATTACTGAGCACACATTGTCCTGCCAGCGGGACACCTTTCTCGCTGGGCACCCTCAATGAGGTGCCAAACGGGAAGGGTGGCCCACTGATGAAAGTCCCGGTCAGGCTCTAAAAAGAGCGTGTGGGGTGGCAGCGTGCCCCCCCCAACCCCTGGCTCGGTACGTCACTGTTACTTGATCAGTCAGCTGAACTGCATTGAGTTAAATGAAACTTAGTTGGTTATATGGTTATTTGTAGCTTAAAAAAATCACAGCTGCCAACACTTGGTGGGTTATTTGGTTATTAGTATGCAAGATGCCAACAGTGATGGAAATGGGTACACAAACTACGCTTGGAAATTGAAAAAATACTCTGAAATACTACCTCCTTAGGGAAATTGACCCGATAGATGGGTTCACTGTAGAGGGTGTTGTGTAGCGGGGCAGTCATCATGGCAGGCACGTAAAACACATACAAATAATATTTCATTTTACAGGGTTGACATGAAATGCAGATAAATCACACAATAAACGAGACTGACAATATATATATATTACACATCTCATAGCATAGTGGGAGTATTTGTGGTGTTTCCCTTTTAAGAACATGTATTGCCCCTCTAAGGATGTCAAGAGAGGATAAGAGTCAAAACCTACCCTTGTTCTAGGCCTATGACTCTAATCCTCTCTTGACATTCCCCTCTACACCCTCTAGAGTCAGGCCCCCTCACAAAAAAGAGGGTCTCGCCCCATTTTCTCACACCCTCTAAGGATGTGTCATGACAGCCTCATACCTGACTGGAAGAAGGAGCCTCCGCATGCACGTGCAATACCACGGTGGTAGACTAAATGTAATGGTACTCTGTCTCTGTGTCTGACTGTGTAGGGCCTACAGGCCTACCCCTTGTGATCACAGGCCTGCGGCCCTGCGGCCCTGCTAGTCTGGGTGCAGTCTGGGTGCCCCAGACCAGCATGTGTAACGGGGTGCCTCCAGGCCACTGGCCCTCTGTGTGATCGCAGAGCAGCTGCTTGTCCGGGAGCCCACGGCAGCTGCGGTCTTGTTGTGTGACCACGACGATCAGGGTGATCCCTGCCACATTAATTTTGTGTTGGTGCCCCGAGCACCTGTTGGGCTGGCCCAGAGTCACAGTGCACAGAAATTATGTACTCCACTCCCCAATTCAAGGGATAGTTCAAGCAGAGCGTTGTTAAATGTTACCCCTCAAAAACAAGATATACCAAATATTACAACCCTATATTAGCCATTATATTTGGTATCCCCTTCAAAAAAAGGATGGGATGGCTTCCAGAAGCAGCTGTCACAGTGAAGGATTATGATGTACTGCCCTCCCCAGTGCAATGGATAATGCAAGCAGAGCGTTGTTAAATATTACCCCTCAAAATCCAAGGGGATACCAAATATTACAACACTATATTAGCTGTAATATTTGGTATCCCCTTAAAAAAAATGATGAGATTGCTTCCAGAAGCCGTCACAGTGTAGGCTTATGATGTAATCCCCTCCCCAATGCAAAGGATAGGTCAAGCAGTGCGTTGTTAAATGTTACTCCTCAAAATCAAGGGGATACCAAATATTACAACACTATATTGGCCATTATATTTGGTATCCCCTTCAAAAAATGGATGGGATAGCTTCCAGAAGCTGTCACAGTGTAGGCTTATGATGTACTCCCCTCCCCAATGCAAGGGATAGTTAAAGCACTGCTTTGTTAAATGTTGCCCCTCAACATCAAGGGGATACCAAATATTACAACCCTACATTACCCATTATATTTGGTATCCCCTTCAAAAAAAGGATGGGATGGCTTCCAAAAGCTGTCACAGTGAAGGTTTATGATGTGCTCCCCCCCCAATGCAAGGGATAGTTCAAGCAGTGCGTTGTTAAATGTTACCCCTCAAAATCAAGGGGATACCAAATATTACAACACTATATTAGCTGTAATATTTGGCATCCCCTTCAAAAAAGGATGATGTGGCTTCCAGAAGCTGTCACAGTGTAGGATTATGATGTACTTCCCTCCCCAACGCAAGGGATAGTTCAAGCAGTGCGTTGTTAAATGTTACCCCTCAAAATCAAGGGGATACCAAATATTATATTAGCTGTAATATTTGGTACCCCCTTCAAAAAAAGGATGGGATGGCTTCCAGAAACTGTCACAGTGTAGGCTTATGATGTACTTCCCTCCCCAACGCAAGGGATAGTTCAAGCAGTGCGTTGTTAAATGTTACCCCTCAAAATGAAGGGGATACCAAATATTACAACACTATATTAGCTGTAATATTTGGTATCCCCTTCAAAAAAAGGATGGGATGGCTTCCAGAAGCTGTCACAGTGTAGGCTTATAATGTACTCCCCTCCCCAACGCAAGGGATAGTTCAAGCAGTGCTTTGTTAAATGTTACCCCTCAAAATCAAGGGGATACCAAATATTACAACACTATATTAGCCATTATATTTGGTATCCCCTTCAAAAAAAGGATGGGATGGCTTCCAGAAGCTGTCACAGCGAAGGCTTATGATGTGCTCACCTCCCCAATGCAAGGGATAGTTCAAGCAGTGTGTTAAATGTTACCCCTCAAAATCAAGGGGATACCAAATATTACAACACTATATTAGCTATAATATTTGGTATCCCCTTCAAAAAAAGGATGAGATGGCTTCCAGAAGCTGTCACAGTGTAGGCTTATTATGTACTCCCCTCCCCAACGCAAGGGATAGTTCAAGCAGTGCTTTGTTAAATGTTACCCCTCAAAATCAAGGGGATACTAAATATTACAACACTATATTAGCTGTAATATTTTGGTATCCCCTTCAAAAAAAGGATCATATGGCTTCTAGAAGCTGTCACAGTGTAGGCTTATGATGTACTCCCCTCCCCAATGCAAGGGATAGTTCAAGCAGTGCTTTGTTAAATGTTACCCCTCAACATCAAGGGGATACCAAATATTACAACACTGTATTAACTATTATATTTGGTATCCCCTTCAAAAAAAGGATGAGATGGCTTCCAGAAGCTGTCGCAGTGTAGGCTTATGATGTACTGCCCTCCCCAATGCAAGGGATAGTTCAAGCAGTGCTTTGTTAAATGTTGCCCCTCAACATCAAGGGGATACCAAATATTACAACCCTATATTAGCCATTATATTTGGTATCCCCTAAAAAAAAAAAAAGATGTGATTGCTTCCAGAAGTCATTGCCTTCATTTGGCAGTGCTTCCATCTCCTGTTGTGGGAGCTCAGGTGGTGCTCTCTCTGGTCGTGGGTGACTCCTGTCGATGTCTTGCCTCCGATTCGGCCTCCAGTCACCCTCTAGGTTTCTTTCCACCCAGCTCCACGCTTCTCTGGGATCCGTGAAATGCACTGTCGTACCGTTGTGGTATATTTTCAGTTATGCTGGGTGAACAGAAATCCATATTTTATGTGAACAGCTTGAAGGCGTTTCTTGAGTGGGTCGAAGGAGTGCCTCGCTTTCTGAACCTCCCTGGTGAAGTCTGGGGAAAAGGCGATTCTGGAACCATTAAATGTTATGGAGCCCTTAGTTCTGGCCATCTGCAGTATGGCGTCCCGATCCCTATAGTTCATGAGATTTGCTATTACCGTGCGCGGGGGAGCTCCGGGTATTTGTCTGCCCGTTGGTGAGCACGTTCAACTGAGAAGAATTTTGATAGGGTCTTGGGAGTTAATAGATCCGCAAGCCATTGCTCTAGGAATAGCTCCATGCTCGGGCCTTCGGAGTTTTCAGGCAATCCAAGGATCCAGATGTTGTTCCATCTTGCTCTGCCCTCACCCTCTTCCAGTCATTCTTCCAGTGCCTTGAGACATGCCAACGCTCTGGTCATTTGGTGATTTACAGTCCTCAGGCTGTCCTCTGTTTCCGACATGCGGCCCTCTGCTTCCCCGGTACAAGCCGTGAATCTTTGCAGCTCATGGCGCAATAGCGACACCTCAGTACTTATGCCATCCATCTTTTTTTCCATAGAGGGCCTTGAGTTGGTGATAGCATTCATGATGTCTTTAAGGGATATATTGTTATCCTTCGGTCCCAATGCATCGCCAGAGTTGCCCTACTCCTGCGGGGGAACTTGGGTAGTGATTGTGTACTGCTCCATTTTGCTCTGCGTTGTCGCGTTCTTTGCCCTGTCTTTCCCCATGGTGGCCAAGCCAGTGTTGATTTGCAGTTGCTCCCTTCCCTCTCAGCCGATATTTGTGCAGCTGTTTAGGTCAGTGGGGTGCTCGCTTCGGGCGCAACGATTCGGCAAGGCACCATCCAGTTGTTGCTGTTGGTTCAGGATCTTGTGGATACTGGTCAAGTGGTTCACCAGAGACACTTGTTCCGCCTTCACAGGTGCACTGTCCAGCGTTTATTAGCAAATGGTGCTGTTCGTGACCACCCGGCTGCGGTATTCCGAAGACGGCAGAGCCACAAGCCTTGGCTTCTATCTCGCTCGGGAGGTGCCGTTGTAATCTCTAACACCTCTTCCCTCCTTTTGGCTTCTCTTATGGTTTATATGCACTGTCCACTTTGTGGTTTTCTTCCCAGAAGTCCGATGTGTTATCACCTATGCCCTCTCCCTCCTTTGTTTTGTGAGCCTGAGGATTGGCTTGGTCGGCACCCCATCTTTCGGGAAGGAGGTGCTTCTATTAGTCTCAGTTTAAACGTGTGTCTTAGACTCGTATAGTGCAGGATTAGGGGCCCTGTTGCCGCTTCACGCCACGGACAAGCGGGCCAGTGCTCCAGTTGCCTCCTTTCCTGGGAGACGTGCTCGTTTCAGTTTTCCTCAGTAGTAGTCTTTGATCGGGGCAGGTGATATCAGAATGTTGTTTTGCTCTCTCAAATCCTTGCAGCTTCTGAAGTGCGTGCTGCCACTCAGGTCGGCGCACCGGTTGTGTACAAGCTCGCCTCCCAGCAGGTGGTCGCTTTTGATAATGGTCTGGGCTCACAAGCGATTTTAAGTGTGTAAACCTCGTTTATTGCTGCGTGTTATGGAGGTTAGATGATGTATTCACAGGATATTAGTCTTATTGGGTTCACCAGGGACACTCAGCGCTCAGCCACTTCACTACTTTATTGGGAGCTCGGAGCGTTGTAGATTCAGTGCACAGTTTTCATTCACCTTATAACAGCCATGCCCTCAGCATAGGCAGCTTACCTTCCATTCTCGGTTGCTTTGTGGCACGTGTGTTGCAATCCACGTGTCGCGTTCCACTTTCAGGGTCCCACTGTGAGTGGTTGGGGTCCAGGGATAATTCTGCTGCGTATCGTTGTTGGTAGGCAGTTTAGCTTCTTCGCACTGTCTCTGGGTAGGAAACGTGTTTGATTTGCCCCGCTCACTCCTTGTCGGAGGCGCTGCTCGCTTCGCTGTCGGCCTGGCTCTCCTGCAACCAGAGCGCCTTCAGGCAGCCTTCCTCTGTTCGCCTGCTAGCTCGGGTCACGTCGTTCCCAGGGGCCCACAGCAGCTTCTTGCAGCCTCAGATGGGACCGCCCCATCGACCGCCGGGGCAGCAGGTAGGAGCCGAGCCGAGCTGGCACTTGGAGATTCCATCAGGGGGAGGACCCATAGCGCGGCTCACCTTGTTGCTGCAGTGATCAGGATCGTAACGTCGGCTGGTCCTCTCTGTCGTCCTCAAGCAGGGTTGCTCCACCTAGTATCGGAGCAGGGGATGCCAGTGCCCACTTGCTTTCATGGGCGCGCTCGCCGCCTACTCGCAGTGTTGTTTGGGGTCGGGATCAGTGTTTAGTGTTCCTGATTTCGGCCTCAGCGATGTGATGGTAGTTGCTGTCAGGGGCGCTTAGTTCAGTGGAGCCTTTAACGTAATGTGCACCTTCCTCTTAGCTCGCAGTCCCAGCGGCCATCTTGTCTGGCATACGCAGTCAGCCGCTTCTATATTCCACAGCACGTATCTCCGGAACCACACGTCGGTTCAGGTCCATAGTGCAGCGACCCGTTGCAGAAGGGTTCCGCCGCTTTTGGAAGCTATTTTCGTGAGTTTAACAACAAATTGTCAGGATAAAGGCAGGATCTAGCTGGCGGACTGGGAGCAGTGAGGATTCACGTTCTCATTGCCCGCTGGCTAGCCACACCCCCTCCAAACTTGGTGATTATTGAAGGTAAGGTTACCCGGTATATCGGGTGCTTTGCATCAGTTTACCACGCGCAGCCCCTATTCGATGAGCCATAAACACATTTGGAGACCCTTTGCACACACCCGTCCATATTTCATTGTGGGCAAGGGGATGTTCAGTGACCAGTCCTCCAGCAGATCTAACAGATCCTTTGGCAGACCTACACCCATTTTGAGGTTACAATCTCCACCCCATATGCATTGCTCATTAAGATTCCTCCTGTTTAGAAATAACTCATCAATAAACGCCTTGACTTTGGCTAACCTGTCTGCCTCAGCCTTATGGGGGCTGTTATAGAGGTTCAAAATGATTAACGGGTCCCCCCTAGAGGGTAAAATATGGAGCACCTGTAGGTAGTCCATGTTAGTCTCCACTACCCTAAACCTACAGGTTAGGGAGGCTTAAATCAAAATTGCCAGACCCCCATAACATCTTACTCTAGCATTTTTTTCGCTGAGTTTCCCTACGATGTTTAGCCATCTAGCAGTGTGGTCTCCAAGGCCCAGGTCTCTTTCGGGAGAATGACATTGTGTTTTTTTTATTTTATTTATTTTTATTGGTTTTATGAAACAACTGAGAACCTTCGGAGCAAACATGAAAGGGACTTGTGCTCCTATAAACCTTAAACAAACAATAAAATTGATAATTCCCTGGCGTATACACCCTTCCCTTCCTCCTCCCCCCACCCCCTTTCAAGGCACAGTCTCTGATCGCTGCTTTCACTTATACTGTTCAATCCGTTGTCGGCAGTCCCGACCGGGCACTAGATCGTTGGAAATGGCCCGATTCCTCTGAATTAAAGTCTGTGTTTTCCAAGTTAACTATTTGGTGGGGCCGAGCCACTGTTCTCCGGGAATTTCAACCAGTACTTTCCAGGTTACTAAAAGCACTAAAGAACCCAAGCCATTCAGTCTCTATGTGATCTTTTCCATAAGATAAATATCCCTGGCCACTGCCGCCCATTCTTTCTTCATGGGGAGGCAGGTCCTTTTCCAAGTTCTAGCTCGACAGGCTCTGGCTGCTAAAAGTAAACAATGTGACAGGTGTGGAAGCTTGTCCAACCGCTCATCCCTTCTTTCAAGTCCAAATAATACTAAGATTGGGTCTAGTGGGTGGGATCCTCCATCCGCCTCTTTGATCCAGCTCAACCCTTCTGTCCAATATGTGCGCACTTTGTGACATGTCCACCACATATGCCAATAATTGGCTTTTCCCCTGCATCCATGCCAGCAACGGGGAATCACCGCTGGAAACATCTTAGAGAGTACTACCCGGTCATATTTCCACCTGTGAAGCAGTTTTATGGCGTGCATCTTATATTGACACGAAATTGAGATCTTAAATGCCCTACTACAGAGTCGCACCCATAAACCGTCCCCAATTTCACAGCCCAAGTCCCTCTGCCATCTCGTTCTTAGACCCCTGATTACTCCTATACGGCGGGACAAAAGCGCCGTATACAGGAAGGAGATGAGACCTTTCATATCTACATGCGTGTCCAAGACCTTCTCTACTGGGGTGAGTGGCCTCTGTACATGCTGCTTCCATTTCCCTGCCATGAATACCCCCTTCAATCTTAGATAGAGGAGTGGGGACAGCCTGCCAATGCCCAATGCTTCCGCCAGTTCCTGGATGCTTATGAATATATTTTCTTTTACCAACTGACCCACCCTGCAAAGCCCCGCTTCAAACCAGGACTGATAATGTTCGTGGCCAGGGATCGCGTCCCTCACCGGTGGAGACCAAATGTGCCCACATTCACCTTCAATCCTGAAAAATGCCCGAACTCCTCTATCACCCGCAAGGCGGCTTGGACAGATTGGGCTGGCTGCCTCACGTGGAGCATTATATCATCTGCATAGAGACCAAGTTTAAAGGTTCTGTCTCCCACATCTATACCCATCACATCAGGGAACCCCCTCAGATATTCTGCCAAAATCTCCATGGTCATTGCAAACAACAGGGGCGAGAGGGGGCAGCCCTGTCGGGTCCCTCGCTGAAAATTAAATCAACATGATAGCCACCCATTTACCGTAACTCTGGCTGACGGTTCTGCGTACAGAGACTTGATCGCTCGTCGGGCACCCTCACCAAAACCAAATTTCTCTAGTACCCCATGTAGAAACTACCAGTTGACTCAGTCAAAGGCCTTTTCGGCATCTATGGCCACCAAGACTGGGTTGCCCCCCCTGAGTACTGCCTCCCTCATAAGATGGAGAGTCTTCCTGAGGGTGTCTGCTCCCTGCCTCCCCTGTATGAAGCCCACCTGATCAGATTGGATGAGCCCCGGAAGGAGGCCCTCTAGTCTTGTTGCAATTATTCTGGTGAACAGCTTTGCATCCACGTTCAGGAGGGAGATTGGTCTATAAGATTGGCAGTCTGCAGGGTCTTTTCCTTCTTTGGGGATGACCGTGATTAATGCTTTCCCAAATGACGGAGGGGTCCTCCCTGTGGACATAATATTCGTGAACAGATCCGCCAGGAATCCGCCAGTTGGCCTGCAAATGCCTTATAGAAGCCTGCCGTGAACCCGTCCTCTCCCAGGGCATTCCCCAGCTTCAAACCTGATATTGCCCGGAGGACTTCCTCATCTGTTATTGGGGCCTCTAGGGTGAAGACTTCTCCAGGTCTAAGGGTCGGGAGGGTCACTCCCTGCAAATAGGATTCTAATGTTTCCCCTCCCATAACTCCTTCCTTCTCGTACAATATCTCATAGAAACGGGCAAATTCTCCTGCTATCGCCTCTGGGTCCGATGTTTCCCTCTCTTTCCCATTCTTGATCTTTGCCACCTATCTATCTGGCCGCAGAGCTTCGCCACCAGCCTGGCACCCGCCTTATCCCCTTTTTCGTAATATTTCTGTCTCAGGTGTTGGAGGCCTGCTACAATTTTACCCATCTCCATTTCTCTAAGTTCCTGTCTCTTGGTTTTGGTGATCCCCAGGTCTCTCTCCTTCTCTTCCTCTTCCTTCCCCTCGACTCTCTCCAATAGGCGTATCTCAGATCTTAGTTTGTGGGCCAAGAGCGTTCTAGTTCTCTTCTTGGCCACCCCTTCACTAATCAATCTACCCCGCCATGTACCTTTAGCCGCCTCCCATGTCTCCAAGTGAACCTCACCAGTGTTGTTTAACTCAAAGTACTCTCCAATGGCTGAAAACATCATCTGCTCTCTAAAAACCACATCCCTCAATAGGAGGTTGTTGCACCTTCACAATGATTCCCTCGGTTTTAAACCCGATATAATGTCTGCCCAAACCAGGTCATGAACTGACCAGCTAACCCGGTGATGGTTACAAGCATCAGCTCATATGCTGGTGTTCAAGAAATATATAATCAATCCTGGTTCTGGAGCCATGGACTGCAGAGTAAAATGTATAGCCTTTCATAATTGGGTGAGTCTCCCTCCAAAGATCTACCAACCTGTGGTTCCACATTAAGTCCAAGAACCCTCTGTATGGCTGCCCCCCCCCACTACCTGTAGGGATCGGCTTCCCACTATGGTCCAATCCCCGGTCCGCCCACATGTTAAAATCGCCTCCCAAGAGGATGAGCCCCTCAGCCCTATCCAATACCTCCCTCAGTACCTCCTTGATGAATTGCATCTGACCCATATTTGGGCCATAAATGGCTGCTATGGTAATTCTGGAGTTTTCCAGGTTTCCCGAGACCACCACCGCTCTTCCATCTGCTCTGCCCCAAACTGACAACTCTAGCCTAAGGTTTCTGTGGAGTAGGATCCCAACACCTCCCTTTTTGGTGGGGCCCGATGCCCAGAATATCTGGCCCACATGTGAACCTGGAATGCGCCTTTCTTCCCCTTTCACTGTTCTAGTTTCTTGTACTAGGAGTAAACCCAGACCTGCATTCTTCATTTGCCTCCCCGCCCCCCCTCACAAAGCTCCCAGTCGACTGGGCTGGGCCAGTCAGCCGTACGTCAGTCCAGATCTTCACAGGAGGTTAGGGCCTCATACCGATTAGCTAGCTCAACCCCAATAGTATGCGCCTCTCTCTTCTGTGGGGTCAATCTTTCTAAATTAGGGTTGGACCTCCAACCCAAGACTAATCTGTGGCCAAGAGGTGGAAACAAAGGCCCCTGTGCATGGGGTAACTCTGTGCTTCCCTCCTCCTAACAAATTTGCTCAAGCGGTTCCCTGAATCAGCCACCCTCCCTGTACAACCGTAAAACAAATCCTGAGAGACCAGCCTACTATGGAGACTGTAGCTGTTTGGTTTTAGGCCTCTGGATAAATTAGAGTTGACCAAATAACAAACCATCGTTGCATCCGAGAAGGAAACTACTATGCAGTTCCCCTTCATACATTTGGGTTTTTGGCCTACCCTTCTTGCCATTAATATAAGGCTTGGGTCAATGCTCAGTCCAATCAGGTTGGCGTTGATCCAATAGGTGGTTTTATTCATTAGTGAAATAGTTAATTCAAATCCACACTTGGGGAGCCCCGGTACACCCCCATAATAATCCCCATAAGAGGGGCTGCTACAGGCAGTAAATTCAAAATGCTCTTCTACAGCCCTTCTATATGCATTTTAGCCCCAGTGTCCCCTATGAAAGTCCTAAAGCTTAAGTCGGACCTCCCACTACCCGTAACATTTGAATTAACAGTTACTGAGCTTAACTGTGTGGTTACTGCATTATCCTTTGCCGGCATCACAAGCCCGCCAGCCTCAATGATCGGGCCAGGACGCTCACCACTCAACCCCCTCTCCCCTGATAGTATCTTACCATTTGGCTTTGCCCCAACCCCAACCGTACTTATTTCTGCCACTCTTTTTGTTAGAACTCTGAGTCATCCAGGATAGCCAGTGTGTTCATTACCCCAGACTTAAACATCTGTAATGACTCTAGGATGGTGTAAAGGGGCTTGAGCTTTACATCTAGAAGTGATTCCAGCCAGAGCTTATCATCCTCCCCCCTGGCGGAGGAATTTAGATCCTGTCTCAGTTCCTTCTCCGGGCTCCCACCCATATGGCTATTCACGAATTGATCCGTTACTACACCCCCTCACTGTTAAGATACATAATGATGGATCCACACCGCGCAAAGTTATAATTAACTCTTTATTGAGTTAGTAACAGCAACGACCCCCAGCCAGGGGAATTCTTCTCAGCTGACCTAGTGGAATGTGGAGTCCCTCAGATGCTGGGACTCCACATTCCAGGAGGCGATGTCAGTGAACATATTATGACAACAGTAACCAAGTTATGAATAAGATGTATTGCACACACAAGCCCATCAATACATAGACATTTAAATATAATAACTTCTAATATGATAAACTGTAACCTCTGACACTCACCATCCAGTCCCCCATCCCTAGTCTCACCCCCTCCCCTTCAACTTCTACTTCCTTATCTGCCTCCATACCAGGGTGCAGAGGATCCTGAGGCATACACAACCCAAGCAACTTCTCCTGTAGAGCCATTACCTGAACCACTGTGCCCCCTAAGGCCCCCATCCCCTCAATACAACTATTTTTTTCAGTGGTGCTACCTTTGGGATTCCCTCCTGAACCTGAAATAGCATCCCATGTTGCTTTTCCAATAACAGTAATGCGATTCACTATTTTGCTGGCCATGTCTTCCAAATACGAATCAAGGGAGTGTTGCAAAAGATGGGGTTTAACCGTGGCAAGCTCCTGGGCCGTTTTAATTTGTTTTGTTTTTTTGCCCTTTCTGTCACCGCCCCCGGTCTCCGATCATCCCTTGCTTATGGTGGAAATGCACCTAAGAACAGTAAATTTGAGCCATTATAAAATTGGTTAAAAAGAGTAAACAGACCGCTAAAACGTCAATGTCTAAATGGTGACTATGCAGTGGGACCTTCTGGCATGCGCCATAGCATAAGAAACAAATGGTAATGGGTTGTTGGCCACAGAGGACCACAACCATCTGCGGGACAAATACAGCCACCCGCCACCCTGGATTGATCGGTTAGTAAGGACTGTTCGGCTCCAAAGGCAGCCACAACACCCACGGTCACAGATGGCCATCGGCAGCCAGTCCTCAGGAAAAGCTTCCAGAGACCCAGAGAGGGGGGACAGGGAACGCCCGATGGCTCAAGGAGCAGCCTTAGTCTGTCTGTCTCCCCCTAACCCCACTCTCATAAACACAAAACTTGAAACAGTCAGAGGCATTGGAGAGCGCTAGATTTCAGTGGCAAATCAATAGTCAACCAGTAGCACGGCTCACAGGAGGGATTCTAGCTTAGCACACTCCTCCTTATCCAATTGCCGGAATAAGTAAATAGCCACTCAGTTGGCTGGATGTAGATTAGCAGGCAAAAGTGGAGGGCAGTGCAAATATATTCACGTACAGTTTTTCAACAGTCCAGCTTTCACTTTCCCACTTTCGGGTTACAGGTTTTCCGCACTCTACTATCATGCGGAAGTACCAAAGTGCAGAGGGGTGAGGAAACTCGGTTACCAACGGAGGTCGGCCAATGACTTACTTGCAGACCTTGGTGACTGGAGTAACCCCCTCCATGTCGCTCCACCATGAACCACCAATAACCACTTGTGCCTCCACTTCACCTCTGTGCAGCACACCGCGCTCGTGTTAGGGTTAAATGCTCCACCTCCTCCACCTCACATGAGCATAGGCAGCAGATACAGACTGGAAAGGCTGGCAGTCCCGCACCCATAATCACTTGTGCCTTGACTTCACCTGCGTGCCACGCTCCGCCCTTGTGTTAGAGTTAAATGCTCCTCCTCCTCCACCTCACGTGAGCATAGGCAGCAATAACAGCAGTAAATGTGCTAATCATCTTCATACCCAGTTTATAAAGGCTAGAGATTTCAACACCATTTTAAGCACCTCCCTAGGTAGATCCAGCAGAGTTGCGAGAGCTCTTTCATTCTCTGCACAGGAAATTCACAAGGGCATGTATGATTTTGAGCTTTTAGACCTGTGGAGGGATAGGGAATATTCGTATTACTCTTCAGTCCATGAAATGCAGTCACGGATTGAATGTATCTTAATCGGGACGAGACTGTTAAATAGGCCTCGGGAGTGTATTCTGCTCCTCAGGACTCTATCAGAACACCCCCGCTTATTGTGGACATGTCTTCTTGAGGAGAATGTGATTGAGCAACTTCTCTGGCATTTTAAATTGCATGCAGTGTCTGACTAACACCTTTTTTAAAACTAATATCGACTTGGTCCCCCTGAATATTTACTATCTGGGACAAGGTCAAGGTTTATCTTCACGCTGCATAGGCATAGAGAATGGAGTCCATAAGGCCATAAGGAGGAGTTTGACGGAACTCGAGGTAGAGATCAGACAACTTGAGATTGGAATGGATCAGGTCCAGCAATAACATCCTGCTTCCATCCATAAAAGTTCAACTGGACCGATTCCGCTCATTGGCAGATCAGGAGGTGAAATTAGTTTCTGCCCAGACACAGACCCGAAATATGGAGAGGACCGAAGACCTGCCGCTTACTAGCCTTACTGTTGTGTTCTGAAAGAGCCATCACCTCTTTTGTTTTGCTGTAGTCACCCCGAGTGGAAGACAAAATAAAGGGGTAGACCTGCGCTATAGTTCCTGATCCTTCAGGTATTGTACAGCGCAAAACTATATATTGGATCAGTGAAACGGGTTGACTCTGGCAAAATTTAGAACATATCACATTAAATTTAAATTGCTTTATTCCAAAAATATGACTTTAATTATTTAGATACTTTTTTTAAAAAAAATTCAACAATTCATCAACTCATTCATTCCCTAATACAATCCCCATTCTAACATGTCTATCTAAAAAACACACACCAAATAGTGTCCTATACTCAGTACTTTAGCAAAGCATCAGTTGTTGTTTGTTTGGTGGCATATTTAACAATGACCCAGTCCATAACATCAAGTGTCGTTATATGGCTGATATGGTGTTTGACCAGATGTTATATTTGTAGAAAAAACGTCGACACGTGTTTCGGTCGGAGACCTTCTTCAGGACGTAGGGCAAGAGGACACTGCTCCGCCCTATTGTAAGCTTGTATGGGCCAGAATTCGATCTAAAAACAATAATACAAAAAGCCAGAATGTCAACCCTATTGCTTTTAAAAGGTGACACATTAATGTCACATTAATGTCAGAATTAAATGAAGACACTCGCCTTACTCACCCCCAAGTAACAATTCCTAGGATCGTGAGATAGTGCCAAAGGGATTAATCCTCCACTGGCCTCGGTATTTATATCGAGCCTGTGGAACCAACATACATGAAAAACAAAACCTTAGTACTTAATTCATAAGTCAAAATAAGACTTATAACTGTGCATATATCAAGCTCGAAGTGATATGAAAGCCACTTACATGTATCTGATAGCTCAGAAAGCAACTCGTGCGGAGCCTGCATGATTGTACGAGCGGGACATGCACTAATGTGCTGCAGTCGCTAGATCGTCACTGGACCCCTCAGTAACTGTAGCAAAATAAACATATACGGTTCGGGTTATCACCCATACCTCACAAGCTGTCACTGCATTCCCTAACGAAAATCCCCATTGTGCTGGACTCATCTATACCCTACATTGTACTCCAAGTGCCATTACCGTGCCCATCTTAGCCTAATAGTAATACACTATTCCACACCACACGTGTACATACAGCATGATTTCCGTGTTGTTTTAATTGCGTATGCCTTAACCGTGCTCCCGTATTCTCGATCGTGCCTGTTATATGTTCGTATCTTACCTGGGTCCAATAAATTGACAACCAGAAGGAAGAGAAACATTAATCCGGACGGCGTTCAATTCGCGCGTACCCGCCAACTCTGTCAAAAGCGAAAGACACAAACAGAGGACAATCCACATATCCTCATTCAAAGACACAAACAAGGGACTACATGCCGACGAACCACTGTCTGGCCCCTCCACAAGTTGAAAACGAACACAAGTGAAGGAAAGTGACGCTGCCGAAGTTTATATCTTATTTATAAGTAATAAATAATAAAGAATAAAGAATAAATACTAAGGCCACATGCATCCACTAATTTGGAAAAAATCACTCCGTGGTACTGCACATCCGATCACATACGCGGCTGCACCACAATAACAAATCAAAAATCAAACGAGCTCTAATATTCTAATGACGTGAAGAATACACGTGAAAATGTTTGGTATAAAATGCCCTTGTCCCTTAATCCAGTACAGCTTGATGTTAGGAACTGGGTGCTATGCTCAAATCATAACTTCCTACATCCAGCAACTCACATCTGTCTTATGCATAATTTCAGGATACAATACAAAACAAAACAAAACAAATTTAAAAATCATACATAGTCAGCGAACTACAATCATATAATGAGGCCACACAATCATTGCCTCCATTCCTTTTTTTTGGCATATGTCAACCAGCCATAGTCTAACATGTTTGTTCCTCTATGCTTACCAGAAGCCTTATTCAAAAATCAACTGTACAGAGAGGTTATCTATGCTACAAAAATTAGACTCAATACTCTTCATATGATGGACATGTGTTATTCATTGTCAGCAATGTATACATGAGTTGAAAAAATGTTAATTACTTGTAACACATGTTAATTGGAAAAAATGCAAAAGATGTTAATTACTTGTAATAAGAGTATTCCACTCTACTGAGACATTCAGACCTTCCTGAACAGTGTTCAAAGTATGAATCCATTTCTGTTCTATGCGATGTAATATTGTGCTGACATCACCCCCTCTCAAATTACACCTAATATGTTGGAGTACGAACCATCTCATTTCTGTGTCTTTGTGATTCATTTTCAGGAAATGTTCGACAAGCGGTTTATCTGTCACTCCATTCCTGATACAACTCCTGTGTTCTGATATTCGTTGTCGTACTTCACGTGTAGTCTTACCAACGTATAGGAGTTGACAGGGGCAGCTGATAATATAAATCACATTTTTTGTCAGGCAATTAGTGTGGCAATTCATCTTCCACACTTTTTCGCCATATTTGAATTCCTTTTTAGTTACTGTAAGAGGGCATGCTACACATTTGCCACATTTATAGTGGCCTAATATGGGGGGCAAACCCCACTGGCTATTGATGGTAATGGACCTCTTTGGTTCTGTATACGTGTGCACTAATCTCTGTCTTAGATTCTGATTACGTTTAAATGCATACATAGGTTTCTGTGATAGTGACCCTGGGTGCTTCACAAGGTTCCAGTGTTTGTTAATTATTCTCTTTATATCGGCACTCACTGGATTAAAGGTTGTAACACACACTAAGCGTTCATTCTTCTGTCTTTCTCTAGGGGTCAAACAGATTTCTCTATTTGTATTTTCCGCTCTTTTAAGTTGGTCTTTCACCAATCTTCTCGGATATCCCCTCTTATGTAGCCTTTCTTTTAGTTGTTCCGCATGGATCTTAAATTCGTCCTTTTCAGAGCAGTTTCTTTTAATACGCAAGAACTGGCCATACGGTAAGTTCTGCCGTAAGCTCGCTGGATGGAAACTATTAAAGTGCAGAAGGGTGTTTTTATCTGTGGGCTTTCTGAACAAGGTAGTCGTTAGATAATTCCCAGTTTTTTTTATCATAAGATCCAGGAAACTAACCTGTAAGTAACTGTATTCAATGGTAAATTTTATGTGTATATCACATTGATTCAACCATATATGGAATTCATTAAGGGATGCAACTGTCCCTTTCCAAATTAAAAAAACATCATCGATGTATCGATACCATATACTTAAATAGCCACTCAAAGTAGGATGGCTAGTGAGTAAATTGTGTCGCCCCAGAATGAACTTCTCTTCATAATCAGCCATATATAGATTGGCGACATCGGGGGCAAAAGTAGCCCCCATGCTCACACCTCTCTCTTGTTTGTAAAGTTGTTTCTTAAATAGGAAGAAATTCTCGGTCATAGCCAACCTAATACATTCCTGTATAAACTCAGTGGGGGGCAAATGAGGTCTCATTCTTTTATTCAAAACGTGACCTAGAACTTGTAGACAGTCTTGTTGTGGGATTGCCGTATACAGTGACTCAACGTCCATGGTCACCAGAATATCACCCTCTTCAATTTGGACATCTTTGATAATATTGATCATATGAGTTGAGTCTTTTACATATGACGGCATCGCCTGCACAAATGGTTTTAGAAATACTTCCGCATATACTGAAAGTGGCTCCAATAAGGAGTCTATAGCTGACACGATAGGTCTTCCGGGGGGATCCGTAGAGTTTTTATGAATTTTGGGTAGTGTGTAGAATGCGGCCTTTTTGGATCCAGTTTTATTAAGAAACCATCCTTCTTCCACACTAATCCACCGTTCATTTATTGCATGGTTGGTTAGACTCTTTATTTCTTCTTGCAGTCTTGCCGTGGGATCCCTCTCTAATTTTTTGTAGGAGTTTATATCTTCCAGTAATCGTGTACATTCTGCTTCATACATGTCTGTATCGAGTATGACGATCCCTCCCCCCTTATCAGCGGGTTTTATGGTAATCGATTCATCAGAGCATAATCTGTCTAGGCTCTGTCTTTCTTCTTTCGTTAAATTATCTGGTTTATGATTCTTGACTTTTATAGCATCTAGTACTTCGCGTGTCACCATATTCTCAAACGCTACAATCTCAGGTGCAACAGTGTGGGGAGGTGGAGTAAAATTAGATCTAGTTTTTAGCCCACTTACATTGGGTACCATGTCTGATTGCGATCCCTTTTCATATGGATGAGCCGGCAAGTACACCTCAAAGAAGTATTTCAATCGTACATTTCTGAAAAATCTGTGTAGCTCTAGTTCTGTATTGAAAACATCTGCTCTCATAGTTGGAACATAAGAGAGTCCCTTGGATAAAAGATCAAGATCTGATTGCTCCAGGGTATATTGTGATAAATTAAATATAGGCAACTGGTCAGTGGTACCTACTGCTACTGGTTGGAATACCACTGTCTGGTTCTCATGCCTTGCCCCTGTCCGTATTGGGGTTGTTGCTGTCTGGGCCTTCCTCGTTGTCCCCCTCTGAAAAAAACCCGCTGTGGGTTCTGTCCCCTTCCCCCAGTGCTCGTCCCTGTGGGTGTATTAGATTGCCCATTGGAAGCGGGATCCGACCCACTAGAGGATCCTGAAGTGTTGGAGAAGTTGGAATATCGGTTGTTCCTTCGATAATTATAACCCCCTTGCCCTACGTCCTGAAGAAGGTCTCCGACCGAAACACGTGTCGACGTTTTTTCTACAAATATAACATCTGGTCAAACACCATATCAGCCATATAACGACACTTGATGTTATGGACTGGGTCATTGTTAAATATGCCACCAAACAAACAACAACTGATGCTTTGCTAAAGTACTGAGTATAGGACACTATTTGGTGTGTGTTTCTTAGATAGACATGTTAGAATGGGGATTGTATTAGGGAATGAATGAGTTGATGAATTGTTGAATTTTTTTAAAAAAAAGTATCTAAATAATTAAAGTCATATTTTTGGAATAAAGCAATTTAAATTTAATGTGATATGTTCTAAATTTTGCCAGAGTCAACCCGTTTCACTGATCCAATATATAGTTTTGCGCTGTCACCCCGAGTGGGACGGGTATGCCCAGACATGGGTCCCGTGACTGCTGGGCAGAGAGACCCAAGTTACTCCTTACTGATGAGACCTAACAAGACCAAAACATGTTTGTGGATGCTTGTGGTCTCGTGCAGAAGGGATGTGACCTAGTAGTTCAGGTTAGACTGCTCCTTTTGGGGTGGGACCAAGCCTGATTTGCATATGGTCTTTCCCCTTTTGTAATGGCTTGGCAGGCAAAGAACAATGGCCTGAGGGTTGCCCAGAGCAATGCCAGTAGTTAAGATTAATTCTAAACCTTCCAGCCATCACCTCTTTTGTTTTGCATTCTGAAAGGGGGCCTACCAACATAGCGACCATATTGAACGATGAAGGGACACTTATGTCAGATCTGAGTGACAGTGTATATGTTTCATACTTCTAGCAAGACACTGTATGCTAGGAAGAATACACAATTCCCTATGGAACTCAAAGCAAACCTATGCGATATGCCAATGCGCATATTAAATCAGAGCCCCCTATATCCTTAAATGCCCCAATCACGGAAAAGGATGTAATGAATGCCATTGCAGCGCTACCCACCTCAAAAGTCCTGGTATCAGATGGTTTAACCACGTTATTTCTTTAACTAATTTAGTCCTAAAGTGTCCATGCACTTGTTGAAAGTCTGGCAAGAAGCTTTCCAGCAAGGCTCCCTACCTCCTTCTATGGTGAAGCCATGATTACGCTAATCCTGAAGCCCATGAAAGACCCCACTAATTGTGGCTCCTATAGACCCATAGCACTACGTGTGGTGACATATATCTAGTGGGCAGACATGAACTCTTGTCAGGAAGTTCTGTGGATGAGGGGGCAGATAGAAAAAGGGAGAAGGCGGTGTAAGGAACTCATGGTGGCAACAGTAAAGACAGACACAAGTGATCACAGTTCAAGGGTGTTTATTAAACTGTATGCAGGTTGGAAAAACGCCTAATCTAAACCTAAATCTAAGATAGGAACAAGCATCGACCATCAAACGAAAATAAGGCAGTCCTAGTGGCATTGGGCCTCATTCCGAGGCTGGCGCTATCCATGGAGTAAAGAGCACCATGGTAAGCAACCATGGAGCTATTTACTCCATGGAAATCCGGCATGGTGAATGGAGTAATTACCGGTCCATTCCAAGGTTGGAGGGACCGGTAATTCCCCATTCACCATACCGGTTCCCCATCCCCATTCCTGCCCCCATAGGGCTCAATGGGAATGGGGAAGGAGTAAATTACGGCACAGTAAATTACGGTGCCGTAATTTACTCCAAGGTCCCTTTGCGGGTTGGATTTTTAAAGCCTGCTAAAAGCAGGCGTTAAATGCCAATCCGCAAAAGGGAACTCGGAATATGGTGGTAAGTGTTAACGGTCACCGTTGCCATTAACGGTGACCGTTAACCCTTACCTCCAGCCTCGGAATGAGGCCCATTGTGTCAAATGAAAAAGGGCCTATACTAAGAAACCTATTGCCAAGCCTTCCAACTAATAGAAAAAGGGTGTGGGATAGTTTTCAAAAAAAGAAAGAAGTGTTCACAAATAATATGTCAGGATATGGTAGCCTGGGTCTTCCTTGCCCACGTTTTAAGCACGAGACGAGAGTTCTGTTTTAGCTTATCAGGAGCCTCGAAGGCCAAGTCTTTTTTATCTTCAAAAAGTCTCTTGTCTTCTAGGGTGAGTAAAATAACAAACACAAAGTTCCTTTTCAGGTCCCAATCGCTTTCCACAAATCATATATACAGTCCCCTTTCAGTGGGTCTTGGGTGATGACTTCCACCCCGGGAACCCACTCTTCTGGGCTTGGATCCTAAAACAGTTCCTATCGATATCAAGGCCTTCAGTGGTTGAGTCTCCTGTTTCCGAGGGCCTGATAGGTTTACAAAAATGACTAACAAACGCAAAGTTCTGTTCTACGCATTCCTCAGGGGATTGTTAGGCAGAATCCTCTGCAGTGCCCTTAGGGACCACTACACACAATTAAGACTACAGAAGGTGATACAAGTTTTACCTTTGGTACAAGCCTGTACTACTATGTCATAGTGGTAGCAGTGGCGGAGCAGCCAGGCTTATCTCAAGAGTATTTGAGCAGTAGCAGAGATTACACAAAGGGACCCCAATTACTGTGACTCAAGCAAACACTGACTCAAGGTTTCAGGTAGAAAAATATAAGTACATATATTTTTAAACCATTTGTTATAAACACAACACTTCTATGAAACTTCAATAAAAACCACACGTTAAATATACTACAACTAACCAATTCACTTTGTACAGTAAGTCTCAAGGTAAGTACCCTGTGTTGGAATGAACCGGTGTTAGGCACAAAACACGTTACCGCGAATACGATTGTGATCACTTTTTGACAGTTCGGGCTACTAAACAAACACGTATCCGTGACATGAAATGCTACCGGTTCAAAAACATACTTAGCACCTGAGATACCCAGAGGGAGTTGGAGGCAAAAATCACAGGCAATATTTTGGTTAGGCAGGCAGAATAAAGAAACACTCAGAGACAGGAGTTCAAAAATAAAAGGGCCGGAGCCAGGGTAGAAAGACGCCGGGGCCAGTTGCCGAAGATCACACGGTCAGACAGTTCACGATTCAACGCAGCCAAAAGTACTTCAATATTGTCAATGTTCGGAAGCAAAAGTTATAAGAAGGAGGGAAGACAAGGGCAAGCCTTGAAAATGAAGAAAAGGGATTCACCCAGTTTCCTCAACAGAACACAGTACCTTGTTCCAATGGTGCCCTGGCAGTTGTTCCTGTTGGTTTCCAGCAGACCCACGATTCCTGGAGCTTCGTCGAGAAGGAAGGACGTCTGAAGGGGGTCTGCACCACACAGGGATGAGGCCGGCAGCAGCGACACGGAATAAAAGGTGCGCTCCTTGAAAACAGGAGAGGCTCTTCAGGTGGCTATCCGGACCACTACAGCAGTGTGCAGCGATTTCGACCATGGAAGAGGATCCTCTGGCTGAAGAAGATGAGCTGGTTATCCCCACCAAGCTCAAGGGAAGAAGACTCCGGACTGGATCTTCTCCGAGTCGTTGAAGGGCAGATAGCTCAGCACTGCAGCAGGGCTTCACCGGGACGGGGTAGTTGCAGCAGCCATCGTTCGCTCCGCTTCTCTTCGGTTCCTTCTAGTTCCAGTGGCGACTCTCTGATTTCTAGCCCAAGAGACCTGCCTTTTATGCGAAAAACCCCCATTCATGCAGCCTGGCTGTCAATCATCCAGCAGGGGGGTTGTCCAGCCCGGACAACTACTCTGGCCAATCATGACAAAGTGCAACTTGGGTTTCCTAGGATACCCTGTGCAGGGGGTGACTACACCCCTCCCTCACATTCAGCCCACCCAGACACCCAGGCACCTTGAGGAGGGCTTCTGAGCAGAAGCCCGCCAAAAGACAGTGAACAAAGAAGGTAAATCTGGTTTGCCGCGCAAAGTAAAACACAAGAAGGACTTTAACAAAAAGAAATGGCGAATAAACCCAACCGGAGCAATAAGAAAGACGATTTGGTCAAGTGGGTTTATGTTCAAGGCTAATATAATAGCCAAGAACAGTACCACGTTTATCTAATATAATCGCGGTACAAAAGTTAGGGTAGATACCACTGCCACCAGCCAAGTCCAAATGTTAAAAGAGCAAAACAATGCTCTAGGAGGTACAGATAAAAAGGGATACGAGTTAACCCTTTCCAGTACTCCATGGAAGATGGGGTGTACTGGATCTGTGGTAGATTGACTAAGTAAAGTTAATGGTAACTTTACCCTTTTCTGGGGGACAGTAGTCGCCTCAGAAATGGAGTCGAGGGAAGTCTCAAAGACAACCCTGTGCCACGGCACTGAAGGTGCTGTGTGACACACACAAAGAAGGGGGCTACCGAAGTGGTGTACTTCAGAGTCCACACTCACAAAAACAGATGGAAACACATAGCAAAACACAGGTAAGAGTGGGGGAAAAGCTCTCACTCTTACCAAGTGGAGAAAAATAAACTCCAGAAGTCCAGCAAAGCTGCTGGGGGACTCACTAGGTGAGGGAATTAGCCATAATTGAGAATTTTCCTTAACAGGGATGGCTTCACCCCTGGGACCCCTCTTCCGGGCACAGACCCCTCTTTGCTTTCAGCCTCCCTCCAACGGGTTCAATATGGCTTTCTCTTGGTCCCCAAATCTTAATGTCTGTTCTAACAGTTCATAGTGGACATCCCTCTACCAGGTTCACGTTTGTCAAAGCACTGTTTTTTGGGACTTTGGACTTTGTCCCCTCTTAGTCAGCATCACTCTTCCGGGTTCACTCTGGCCAACTTCACATTCACATTTACTTTCAATGTTTGCAGGATTTCTCCAGCATGGGGTCTGGCATGGATTCAGATGCTCATGAATATTCCCCGTCGTCAGGCTGGGAATCTTCGGTAAAGAAAAAATCAGTTTCAATTTCGTTTCTGAACTGTCTTTCTACTAGTAACCAATCACTGATCTCGGGGTCATACTGCCCCCAACCAATGACTGCCCTCTCCCTAAGCCCCTCCTCTGGCAGCCATCTTCAGATTTTTAGCGCACGTTCAAGAGTCCCCGTGCTATAGCTCTCGAGCTTTTACTTTATTTTGCGATTTTTCGAAGAGTTTACTTCTGATCAACGGGGACCCGTTTCAGAATTTCCTACGCCCCTCAAGGGTGAATTTTCATCGAGTTTTCACTTCTCTGGGAATTCCGGAAGACCTTTGAGGCCTACACCGCGTGGGCATGGCCCAGGACAAGGTAAACACAACTCCAGGACCCAAGCTGTTCAGAAGCTGCCCTGGATGCGGACTACAGAATTTCTTCAAGGAAGATGAGCACTCCCGGTGTCTCTACTGCCTTCACAATGACAAATCACATGTGGAGAAGGAATGTGCGTTTTGTAAGAACATGTCGGAACGGACAATAAGGGATCGTCGTACCCAACTTGCCAACTGGCTGGAGGGGAAAGCCCCGGTCGATCCCGACGGCGACAGCTGAGGGGGAGCGAGGCAGCGACCCTCCCCACAAGGTTTTAGTTTTTTTGACCAATTTATAGTCCCACGCACCCAGCTGCTGTGTGCAATTTGTGATTGTGTCGCAGTGGGTGTGGGGCAAAAAGGGGACACCAGACCCCGACCCCTCGAAGACACAGTAGACAATAATGCTCCACACTTTAGGAACTGCGCCACACTAGGTTCTGGTGAAAACGGTGTGTATTTAATAAATTGCCCTTTCCAATAACACGTGTTTCGACACACAGGTGTCTTTTTCAAATCAGGGCTAGTCAAAAAGCTAACTTCCGCATCTATGTTGTCAGTTCACAGGAGCACACAAAAATCACGGGATAAATCCCCCTAAGTTACTTGCAAAGGTCACTTGCCGTCTGTAGCTACAGGCGGCAAGTTACTCGCAAAGGTCACTTTGAAAAAGACACCTGTGTGTCAAAACACGTGTTATCGGAAAGGGCAATTTATTAAATACACACCTTTTTCACCAGAACCTAGTGTGGCGCAGTTCCTAAAGTGTGGAGCATTATTGTCTACTACCTCCCCACAAGGTGAAGGCATCAGGCACGCCCAAAGTCGAAAAGGCTCTGATCCACCTGGCTAAGTCGTCGATCAAAGGAGTCGTGGTGGCCCTGGCAAAGCCTGTTGAGGCTAACCCAGTAGAGACGACATCCGGGCCTAGAGTTTCCCTGCCACCCCGGAGGGAATCCTGTTTTCAGCCTATCAATAAGACCCCCGTGAAACCCCAGGCGGAGAAAGAGAGGGGCATGGTAGCCATAACAGACACAGATACCACCTTTGAAGATGAGCTGGCTGGCGTCGCAAAGATCCTGGACAAGAGGTTTGAGGAAGTACTCTCCTACGGGAGGGATCCCGACGAGCCAGGCGTAAAAAAGCGACGGTGGAGCCGACAAGGAGCCGTGGACCGTGGAGGAGACGAAGGACCCTACTACCCAGCCGTTGCTCCCGTTGCAACTGGTGTCTATGCCACAGGACAACTCGGGAGCAATCTTGATGGCTATCCAGGCCCTGTGTACGGAGATAAGGACAAGATTGCCCTTAATCCCAGCGGATGATCCAGCAGCGCCTGGACCGTCGGGAAGCCCACTGAACAAGCGGAGGTGAATCCATCCTCCCCCTCCTTTCCAGCCTTCACCTCCTTCCCCTCCACCGAGGGATGAGACTGGAACGGAGACAGTGACGACGGGGACGGACGACGGCGGTGGTGACAACGGGATGGATCTCCCATCACCTCCTGCCCGGGCCTCCCCGCCCGACGAAATTGGCTCTTTCCACACCATGATCGCCAAGGCTTCGGGGCTCTTCCAACTTTGTACCGAAGAACAGAAGAAGGTGGGCTTCCTCTACCAGCGATGGGAGGCCAAGAGGAAGACCGTCCTCTTAGTACCGCTACTAGAGGACATCTGGGACGAAGGACTGTCGCTACTCAAGAACCCATCCACGGCTCCTGCGAAGAGGGACCGTTATGAGAAGAAGTACTGGGTCCCAGATTCCGCCCGATGTGCCTCAGAGCTCAGCCGTCCCCGGATTCGGTGGTCTGCGCAGCGGCCAAAAAGAAATCGGCAGGGGCGACAGGATCAGCTTCCACTGCCCCACCGGACGGCGAGGGGAAGAAGCTGGACGCCATGGGGTGACCAGTCATCTCGTCGGCGGCGACGACCATCAAAGTGGCCAACGCCCTCGTGATCATGGCGTGCTACGACAGGGAGATGTGGTTCAAGATCGCTCCCCTCCTGGACGTCCTCCCAGACGACAAGAGGGCAGAAGCCCTTGAAATCCTGCAAAAAGGTGAGGTGGCTTCAGACCATGCCATCACGGTGGCCACGGACATCGCCGACACCGGCTTTCGCCAGATGGGCAACAGCGTTTGCCTTCGTCGGCGCGGTTGGCTTAAGGCCACCGATTTCCGACAGGACGTGCAGACCAGGGTACTGGACATGCCCTTCGAAGGGAACAACCTGTTCGGCAAGGTAGTGGACGAGTCACTGCAGGCCATCAAGGCAGACACCGAGACGGCCCGGGCCTTGGGTTCTATCAAACAACGACGGTCGCCCTTTCGGACCTCCGGAGGCAAGTCTCAAGGTGCGTCCAAAGGATTTGGTGGCGGTTCCTCGTTTTACAGCCAAGCGGCCCATTCATCGTCACAGGAGGCCTACAGAGGCCGCGGCAAGGCCGGAGGACGTCGTCGTCGCCAGGGAGGCCAAGGCGCCAAGGCCTCAGCGAAGCAGGATTGAACCGACCACGGCATTGGGCCCCCACCGAAGCACCCCGGTGGGAGGCCAGCTGGTGAAATTCGTCAGTGTGTGGAAGTCCATCTCCACCAACCGTTGGGTGCTGGACGCGCTGGGCCACAGGCACACTCTGGAATTCCAAAGAAAGTGTCCCTGTCTACCATCTGTAGCCAGGAAGGAAAACCACGTCCCACAGCTACTTCGGAGGTAAGAGCAATGCTGAAAAAGGGCGCGATAGAACTCGTCCCGAAGAGGCTTCGGGGCTCCAGAGTGTACTCGCGGTACTTCCTCATCCGAAAGAAGACCAGCGGTTGGCGACCCATCCTGGACCTTTGTCTTCTAAACAAATACATCAAGTCCCAGAAATTCCGGATGGTCACCCTCCAGTACGTGCTGGGACAGCTGGAGGAAGGCGACTTCCTTTTGTCGCTGGACTTGGAGGATGCCTACTTCCACATCCCCATTCTCAAAGGACATCGAAAGTTCCTACGATTCATGGTCCAAGGACGACACTATCAGTTCAAGGCCCTTCCGTTCGGATTGAAGTCAGCACCCAGGGTCTTCACCAAGTGCCTGGCTGCGCATGTAGGAGATCCACGTTTACCCCTAGCTGGACGATTGGCTCATCCGAAGCAAAGTCAAGGAAACTCGCCGTCAATCACACAGCGAAGACCGTCCAACTGCTCACGGATCTGGGATTCTCGATCAACTTCGTAAAACCCCACTTGGTACCGTCGCAAGATGCCCTGTTCCTGGGAGTCAGACTCGAAACAGTGGCACAATTGGCTTTGCGGTCAGAGGAAAGGATGAAGGCCATCTTGGGCAAGGTACAATGGCTGTTGACCATGGACGGGGCTAGGGTGAGGTCCATCAAGTCCCTACTCATCATGATGTCATTGTGCATTTACTGTGTGCGCCTATGCAGGTTGCAGATGCGACCACTGCAGGAGTTCCTCGACGCCTGTTGGATGCAAGTGGCGGGCAGCTTCAAAGACAGGATCTCACTCAGCAAGACTTTCCGCCAAGCGATCCAGTGGTGGGGCACCCGCGCGCATCTAGCGGCGGGCATGGACTTCCAGACCCTGGCACATCAGGAAACGGTGACGACGGACGGCTCCCGGGAAGGATGGGGAGCGCACACCAGAGATCTCCACGCAAGAGGCCTTTAGCTCCCAGAGGAGAGGTCACTAAAAATCAAGTCCTGGAGCTCCGAGCCCTGTTCTGGGTCCTCAGGTCGTTCCTCCGTCCCTCAAGGGCAAGGTGGTAAGGGTCTTCACCGACAACACCACCACAATGTTCTACATCAGGAAGCAGGATCTGTGGCACTGGGCCGTTGCCCAAGGGATGTTCCTGGTACCTTTCCATCTGGCAGGAATAAAGAAAACCATCGCCGACTCACTCAGCATGGAGCTGCGCTCGTTCCACGAGTGGGAGCTTCGGCAGGATCAAGTGGATCTCCTATTCCGACGATGGGGCAATCCCCAGATCAACCTATTTGCGACGGCGACGAATGCCAAGTGCCGGAGGTTCGCCAGCAGGTTTCCCCAGCCGGGGAGCATGGCCGATGCCTTCTCATTCCCCTGAGATGGCCTGTTCCTGTATGCGTTCCCTCCGTTGCCGTTGCTGCTGCGACTCAGTCAACTCAGACGGTCCCGGTGCAGGATGATCCTCGTCGCGCCGGCGTGGCCGAGGCAGATCTGGTTCCCGGATCTTCTGGACATGTCAGCATCCCCCTGGTCAAACTACCGACGGACGCGGATCTTCTCGCCAGGGAAGGAGGCGCCATCCTCCATCACGACCCAGGATCGCTGAACCTGCAGGCCTGGCTCCTGAAGCACTAGAGTTCGAACGGTACAATAACCCTGCGGACTGCAAGGAGGTGCTTGCTTGCAAAGGCCAGGGCGTCCTCGACTCTCAAGTGCTATGGACACAAATGGAAGAGGTTCTCTGTCTGGTGCCGTGCACAGAAGATTAACCCTCTGCGGATTACGGCCCCTCCAGTGCTGCCGTACTTGCTATCGCTGGCCAAGGCGGGGCTGGCACATGCCTCCATCAAGATCCATCTGGCGGCTATCTCCCGCTACACCAGAACTCTGAGACGGTCATCTCTGTGGTCTCATCGCCTAGTGAAGGAGTTCATAAAAGGACTGTTCCAGTCATTCCTACCGGTGAAGGCCCCGGCGTGGAAGCTCAACGTGGTGCTGACCAGGCTCATGGGGCCGCCATTCGAGCCTCTGCATTCGGCACCGTTGAAGTTCCTGTCATGGATGACAGTATTTCTTGTGGCCATCACCTCTGCACGACAAGTGGGAGAGATCCAGGCCCTCTCCTGTAAGCCTCCATACCTGACATTCCACGAGAATAGGGTAGTGCTGAGGATGCACCCCTCCTTCATGCACAAGGTGCCGTCGGACTTCCATCTCAACGAGCCTTTGGTGTTACCTGTTTTCTTCTAGTCACCTTCGTCGCCGGCTGAGAGGACTTTGCACTCGCTGGATGTGGCTAGACCGCTCAAGTTCTACGTGGGCCGCACAAAGAGTCTTCGGAAGACATCACAGCTGTTTGAGAACTTTGGACCTGTTTGTGAACTTTGGACCTGTGAACCAAGGGAAGGCTCTCTCGAAGGCTTCCATTTCCAGATGGCTTCCGGTTGCATCATGCACTGCATCATGCACTGTCACCGGTTGGCAAACTGACCATTGCCCGGCCGTCCAAGAGCCCATTCAACCAGAGCAATCGCTGCTACCATGGCGTTCCTGTCTGGTGTTCCACTGTTGGACATCTGCAGGGCTGCTACGTGGAGGTCGACGCACACCTTCACAAGATTCTACTGCGTTGGCCTGGGATTCCAGGGAGGAGTCCAGAGTCGGCCAGGCAGTGCTGTGCAACCTGTTCGCCTGAAGGTGAGCCTGGTGAGGAGGTAAGAGATGCTTAATGTTGAGCCTTGCCACCTCCCGTGTTTGTGCATGTGTGTACTGCTATGTATTCTTGTATTCATGAGCATGTGAATCCATGCCAGACCCCATGCTGGAGAAGGAACAAGTTACTTACCTGTAATTGTTGTTCTCCAGCATGGGTCTGGCATGATTTCACATGTGAATCCTCCCTCCAACCCCTCTGCTGCTCTTCTCTTGGTCCTACTGCCACTTTACGTGCTATCAAATCTGAAGATGGCTGCCAGAGGAGGGGCTTAGGTTGAGCGCAGTCATTGGTTGGGGGCGGTATGACCCAGAGACCAGTGATTGGTTACTAGTAGAAAGACAGTGCAGAAACGAAACTGAAACTGATTATTTCTTTACCGAGGATTCCCAGCCCGACGGCGGGGAATATTCATGAGCATGTGAATCTATCCCAGACCCATGCTGGAGAACAACAGTTACAGGTAAGTAACTTGTTCCTTACTTCCCTTGCTTTCTTATAGTTCTTAGGTCAAAGGCTTTCGACTGTACAGGGATTTTGCTTGACCTCCTGTATGACCACTTTGAGCTATCTCGACGGCTCTCCTACGGCCTTCTGGTATCTGTAGTTTCACTCGGGGATCAATCAGAGTCGACCAGAGTTTCTCGAAGCAGCACCCATGTGTTGCTGGTCCCCTTCTGCAGCTGTTCTCCCCTTTACAATTTTTCTTTGAACTTCTTTTACTTTGCCACTTTGCAACTTTCATTCCCCACAGCCCAGTTTTTATCAGTTTTCCCTTCGACTCACTGGCTGTGATGAACCGCTTGCTTTTCTTCGCAACTGGAGTCATGGCCGGTACCATGGTAGCAGGAGTCTCCCTCGATCCAGCTTATCAGCGTCAATACGCTCGGTGTGCCTTTGACATCTGCTGCAGGAGACTTGGGCTGTTGTCCTCGGTCTTATGATTCCTTTTGCAGAGGTTCCGCTGGGTTTTGTCAAGAAGGGCTAGGTTGTGTCTCTCCTCGTCTGCCTCTCGATGTGTGTCGCCTTTCTCCTCCTCTTGAACTGCCTGGTCTTGATAGCTGTCTCATTGTGCGGTTTGCCTTGCTCGTACTGTGCTCTATATGCTCTCTTGTTCCCCTTTTTATCCCTCTGGGGAAGGGAAAGGGACGTCAGGTGTGTGCGATTCTGATAAATTGCCTGACTTTTGCCTGACCCTGGTATTGGGACAAGTCAGGAAAAACAGCTATGGTGTTAGTCCATTGTCTTTCATGTTGTGCGAAAGTGTTCGTGTCGGAAAAGGGGGGGGCAGTGTTTTTGAATGTCCTACGGAAGAGGATGGGGAAAAGGTGTTGAAGGAAGGGGGATGCCACGTCTCGCCCGTCAGTGTCCCACTCCCACTCCCCAAGGACACCCCATCCAGGTGATCCTCCCTCACTAGTTCACCCACAGGATCCAATAGCGATGGCCATGTCCTGGCCACCTGGACGACAGGTCTCTGGGATTTAGCCAGGGTGACACCTTCAGGTTTCTCACAGCGGTTAAACAGGCATAGGGTGCAAGCTTTAATCGGCCACTGAGTGACTACTGTATATTTTTTATGTTGAAGGGAAAGTGTGAAAGGGAATTGTATCTGGGCAATCACAAACAATGGAGGCTCTGCCAAAACTAGGGTGAGTTGGCAGTTAGTTGACAAGTTGTCCCACTGAGCTTCACCATAAACCTTGGGAGTGGCTTCCTCTGAGGGTTTGACAACTGAGAACTAGGTCTGCCTCCCATCACAGACTTCAGCTACAACCCAAACAGACTCGTTTTTGGGACACTGAGAATGCTAGGATCCATCACTGATTGTTTCAATGTGTCCCTCCTCAGCACACGAGGGAAGCGGCTACATCCCCCATGCACAGCCCCCACCCACTCACACAAATACTAGAGCAGCGTCTTCTGATTCTAGAATAGGTCTCTGAAGTACAGGCAAGTCCCAGTTCGGGCCAGAACCTTTCTACGACCCACCTCAGCAAGCTCTACCCCATGAGGCAGACGGGCGGCTGTAAACCCGGTCTACCGCAGGGTGTCCCTCTGTATCTGGTGGGTGATAGGGCACCGCTGCCACACTAGCTCAGGGAAGCCTTTCAGAAGCTACCCTGGACTGGTGTAGCAGCAACGTCCTATTTAAATGAAAGGCTCCAAGCTGCTGTGTACAAGCAGAGAGCTTATCACTTAAATAGTGCGCTGCTGCCACACCAGCATGGGCAGTCTTTCAAAGGCTGTCCCATTCTGGTGTAGCAGCAGTGCCCTATTGAAATGAAAAAAGTCCTGCTCCCGTGCTGGAGCACCCAGAAGAAGGGACATTTGTTTTTATGAGGAGCAAATCGTAATATATTTTTCAGGGGTGGGCTGCAGGGGCCACAGCTCTTCCATTGTTTGGAATGGTAGGTATGTGCAGTGCATGTAACAGACAAATCAGAGCAGGCATATTAAGCCTTTGTGCAATCTAACTGGGAAGGGGAAATTAGGACCCGTAGGATTCAAGTATATCTCTGTAACAGAGACATTAACACCCCTGGCTATATTACAGGGACTCAAACTTACTGTTATCTCTTATTTGATTAATTTTTTATTTGACTTTTTATTTTAGTAGAATTATTTGAGTACTGATTACATTTGAATTTTTAAGTTTTGGCTCCATGAGGTGGTGGTTTTGTTCCCCTCTGTATGTGAGCCAAAATGAATGCCCTAAATGATGACTAGGAGATAAGGCGTCAGGTTCATTCCTTACCTCTTTGCTTCTGGACTCCTTTGCTGGGAAGAGGTAAGGCCTGTCCTTTCAGGTAGCCACCATGTAACCCGATTACAGGATAACAGGTAAGTACTACGGCTACCCCGAGAGCCAGGTCCCGGGGGGAAAAAACCTTTAGGGGGGAAAAAGACAAGGTGCTGAGAAGACGTTCCAGGTACATTTGTTATTCTTGAAATTTGTCTTTACAGGAACCATGAACAAGTAGAAAACACGAGGTTGGAAGGCAAACTAGCGTTCCGCAATACAAAACAATTGCAATGCGAGAAGCCTTCTGAATTACCTCTATTTATTTCCGGGTATCAGATGTTGCCGAGCACGTGACCGCGATGTCCCCGCGTGGCAAGAGCGTCTGGTAGCCATCTTGGATCGGGACACAATTTGAAAGCATTTCCAAAATGAAACCTGATCAGATAAGCGACAAGTAGGCGAAAGCATGACATAAGGGTTGGCAGAGGCAGATATAGAGTCTGGCTTTTGTTTGGCTGAACAGTCTTTTGTCTTGGTTATCTGCAGTTAAAAGGTTTTGCATTTTGCATTATTAATATTACCAAACGTTTTTTAGGATCAGACAGCAGGCGACCATTGACAAACACAGTTGGCCATTTCTGACTTTCGCCAGCATCCAAACCAACCACAGTTGCCTATCCCCAAGTCAATCATTGCCAACCATGGCCCAACATCCCCAATCATAGCTAACCATTGCCAAGCATGGCCAATCATGGGCAAGTCTTGCCGATCATGGACAGCGATTGTGGACCATGGCCGACTATAGCCATCTGTTGAGACAGTAAGGTTGTTCTGTGGGTTGAGTCCCCACCACAGAGATCTGAGGAACACCTCTAGAGACTGCACCTTTTATACTTTCAGGGTCTATCAAAGACCTTGAAATGATATGAGGTTAATGGTCAAGGTGTATTATTGAAGTGGCAAGAGTGTATTTAGTTTATGAAGGGTGTTTTGTCAAAGATTGTGTGAGAGAGACAGGTGGAGAGAGATAAAGACAAACACTTAACATTCCAGCACCCAATATGGCATCCAGAAAATCATCATGGAAGGGATAAACACATGTTATAAATATAATCCCCACCAATGGAACACCACCAATCACTGGGGCACCCTTGAACGGCATTAATAAGCATGACAATTAATCTGTTTTTACATACTGCCTGCGCCTGCTGTATGCATCTCCTTCTTAACAAATGTATGATATACACAGCCTATAAGATAGGTAGACTGGTAATATTGCTATGGAGAGGATTAATACACTTGCTACTGTGATCTCCATGTGAGCAGGAGTAGGTACAATTTTTATTTTATTTATTTAAAATATTTTCATGGTGAAACATATTCTAATGAGGCCTCACAGCGTTGACAGCATTGGCAGCTTCCACTGTCGCCAGGTTGATGAAATAGGAACAGTTCCACTTTCTAAGAGCATCATCTGGTATGGAAGACTTTGCTAAACCAGGGGATTACACCAAGAACTGCACTAGAAGCAGCGAACATGCTTTAACAAGCTCGTGGCAGTGGGGTTTGAAAGGTAAGGCTGTATCAACCCTACTCGCTGACAAATAATCTGGCAGGGCTTCTGTATTGATCTGCACAAAAGAGGAATACATCAGTACAGTACTCCACTCATGTACATCTTATGAACTAAGGACGTGAGACCAAGGGACATGCAGGAGAGAAGAGGTGGCACTTTGCAGCAGCACAACATCTCACTTATCTCCTGACTCAGGGTCTGAGCCCAGGCCATTGTAAAAGGGAGACAACATAATGCGTGCCTGCTGCACCCATGCACCAAAGCAGTATCCCACTTGTGTTCGGAATTGAGGGCTTCTTACCTGCGGATGCTGTAAGGGGTGAGAAGCACAACCATGTATGCCTACTGTGTTGATGTTTCTGCACAGCATACTGTGTTGCCCGCATCGCTCTGCCCCACGCCACAAGGGCACGCCGTTCGTGGTCGAGGAGGCATGTGAGGGTCTCGCAGGGCGCTGCACAGAAAAGCACAGAACGGCAGGCAGAGAGGTTGCTCCCATGGGGCTCTCCTGCTTGTGGAGTGAACTACACTATGCACACCAGCCGGGTGTGATAGCAGCATAGGTACTTTATTAAGAATAATACTGTATCTTGTTAACAATAACAAGACTATGGGCCTCATTACGGGTCTGGCAGTAACCCTGCCAGTATAACGGCGGGTTGCCGCCAGACCCGACAAAAACTACCAGCACCTGATTTCCCGGTAACACGAAGGTATTACAACCCCGGTGGCCGGGAAGTCAGGCGCCGGTAATTCTGTTTGTCCCCATTCCCATTGAGTCCAACAGGACTCAATGGGAATGGGGACAAATGAACAATGAAGCAACGTCACCGTTAATAAAGGTTTTGGTGCTTCCGTGAAACTCAGCGGGCGGGACGGCACCTGCCCGCAGAGTCATACTGTGCCGGTCCGGTAACAACAGTGCCGGTAGGCTTACCGGCACCGCTGTTACGGCACAGTCGTAAGTCAACTTTATGTGTAGAAATGCTCATTTCTACACATATCTCTCAGGCATATTACCTCCATGTTCCTCTTCCTTGTCCCAGTACCTACTTTTAAGGTATCAGCCTCTTTGATAGAAACCCTTCAGGTGTCGGCACATGAGGAGGGTCACACAGCTTGCAGGCTTAATTGCTGCTGTAAACATGCTACTGGTGTAATAAAAATGCTGAAGCCAGGTCTGCATTCAGCCACTTAATTTATAAGCACTCTGTTTATTTCATTGAAGTGCTGTTAAGCACAAGCATTGGCAAAGCCAACAGTTTTGGCTTGTGTATAATATTAGGAACTTGCCGGGCACTGCTTAGATGCCCAGGTACTGCCACCATTTTGCACCTGCAACTACCAATGGGCAGTTAATACCAATATGTCTGTACCTGACGAGTGCCTTTGCCATGCCTACAAAAAAGCCCAAACTGTTCGCATTGCTAATGCTGGTTGTATCAGTGTGCTCCATCTTGTCGATGTTCCTGTTGCTGTCTGTCACAAACACACCTTGTACCCACTGTCTTTCCTAATGTATTGCTGTTTGTGGTTGTTTTTATTAGTGTCTCTTTGATGGAAAATTGTATTTGAAAGGTTGCATTTCTTGATTTATGTAAGGAATCTGGTATATGATGAGTATGTATCACTTTGTTGAAATTACTGTTCACGCTCTTTCTTGAATATAACATTTTGACAATAAAAGTGTAGAACCTAATGGAGAAAGTCTTATGTGGTGTGTTAAAGCCCTTCAATTAGTAGGATGGGTGAAATGCACGTGGGTGGGTCATGAACTCATAGATGTGGCACCAGGACTGTAAAGCTTCATATCTTGATCGGCTGGAGAACACATGGACACAGTGGCGTATCGAGCAGGGGCTGGGGGGCACACTGCCACCCCACAGGCTTTTTTGAGAGCCTGACTGGGACTTTCGTCAGTGGGCCACCCTTCCCGTTCGGCACCTCAATTAAGGTGCCCAAACGGGAAAGGTGTCCCCCTGGCAGGACAATGTGTGCTGAGTAATTCCTGCTCAGCACGGGCATTGTCCTGGCAGCAGGACACCTTACCCTTTCCGAAACCTCTGCCAGGACAATGTCCCAAGGAGCTCCTGGCAGCAGCAGAGGGGCTCGCAAGTTGCTCTGTGTCAACAGAGCATTTCAAGGTGAGCCATTAGGCACTGATGGGAGGGAGGGAGGGTGGACTATTAGCAGGGACTTTTGTCCTTTTAGAAATGTGCATGGGAGGGAGTGATCAGGTGTGAGACTGTTGCATAATGCTGCAGGCTTTATGAAATAATGAGTATTGCTTTACCCAAGGGGGTTTGTTAGGCTCACATTAATCTGCATGATGCTATTGTGACTTTGCATGCAGGATGGGGACAATAAAACTAAATCCATCCTTTTATTGCTCAACATATTTCTATAATGATGTATAGTTAAAGTTAATAATGAAAGGGTAGTTTCTTATGTAATGTGCTTTGCTTCCAAGACATTGCTATAAATAAAGTATTATTTAAGCAGATGAAATGCAAAGGGAAACATTAATATCTATATAAACTAAAACTGTGAAGATGTGCTCAATTGCTTAAATTGTCCACATCCCAGTTTCACCATTTAACCAAAGTGTTTGATCCTGGGCAGACCATGTAATCAGACTGCGTCTTATCTGCAGCTCTGTAATTGATTCACTTCAAAGCTTTAATATATCAAGCTGTTATTTTAAAAAAAAAGCCAGACTTGCTTCATATATAACAGTGCAATTTAGGTATTTTGCACCACAAAATTATTTGCCACTTGGCTTACTTATGACAACTTATTCTAAAGTCAGTTGCATGGCGCCTCCAAGTATCAAAGACTGATGATGCTCCTTGCGATTTGCTTTCTGTGAATTAATGTTTGTTGGTGCAATCCATATGCAAATTAGTTCATGTGTATGTATTTTGCCCCAGAGCGCCTGGACAGAGCTCTAATAGATGAGTTCCCTGCATCTCTAATGATTCTGCTGTTTTTTTTTGTTGTGTTAAAATGCGAGATGCCACTAGTAAAGTTACCAAAAAAATAGATTGGGGCAGGGGTGGGCGGTTTGTGGGCGCGAATGAGACAACCTGGAATTGCGTGCACTGTATTTGAGGGGAAAGTAGTAGGCGTTTCACCGTGGTTGCCCCCTCACCACATCTTGCAATGCTGAATACTCCACTTACAGGATAATATAGGGAGGCTTTTCATAAGTTGTAATTGTCTTGTTATTACCACAAAGCACCGCTCAACATTTCATGAACTGTAACGAGCCATTAATGGCTTCAGTCGAAGCCTCGTATTTTAATGACAAGTTAAAGTTTATGCAATGCCGAGCTTCGTTCCGTTGTGGGTATAGATTAATCACTGTTTAGTATTCTGAGAGAAAGCTTTACATCAGCGGCTTCCTCAAAGACAGCCTCTCTTTTTAATGCAAAGTTTTCTCTCAGAATGAACAGTGTTCTATCTATTACAGCAACGGAGGCCGCTCGCGGGTGCTCTGCTGCTTATGTCTGTGACAGCTCAGAAGAGGGGCCGCTGCTCAGGCTTAATGCAGCCAATCAGCAATGAGCCGAAGACAGCCGAAGACCAGGGGATACCGGATCGGTATGGGTTACCGAATATTACCGAACAGCAGCAGTCACGAGTGAACAACCAAGCTGGCTGGAGTCTCATATGCCTAGCACGCATGTCGGTGTTTCCCTGTTCCAGGCCCTCAAACATCCACCGGGCAGGAACGCTCATGTCTATGCATGAAGTGTGCCTCATAACACTGGCAACGAGGGTGGAAAAGGTCTAGGCGGCAGGGCACACCAAGGGGAGCAATGTCCCCTGCATGATGCAGAGCCTGAGAAGCAAGGGGAAAAAAGGGACAGGCAAGTGCATCCATCGGATGGCGGCCAGCTGAACACTTCATCACAGAATACGGTGAGTGCACACACCAAAGCGTTTGATGATGGCAGCCACGCCAGGCCCATCCACCCCTGCCAGAATGGCACTCACCTTCTGCCCCACCCCCGAACACCTGCACAGGGCGGTTCGGGCATGGCAATCGTCCCATTTGACCCATACTCTGAACCATCATCGGATGGGCCCAGAAGGGCCCTGTGGATAGAGAAATTCGAGATGGCCATGGATTGCAGGGATGCCGCCACGCCAAGGAAAATGCCATCTCAATGCTAAACGTGGGGGATGGCACGCTGTACATTTTCAACTTACTACCAAGGACGGTAGACAATGACGAATATAAGGCAGCCAAAGACGCTCTGACCAATCACTTTATGCCCCAACTCGAGCCGGATTAGGAGCTATTTAACTTCTGCATGACTGCATAAAACCTAAATGGATTAACATGGCCAACACTGCATGCGGATTCAATCCAAAGTGGAAAGAACATAGCCTGTCCACAGGTTAAAAGAGCGCCTAAAAATCGCACATCTTTGTTTATGAGCCTGTACATACCACAAGTATAGATAGTTATGGCAGGCTCTTAAGAAGAGACTTTGAAGTACAATTGTCTCATGATAAAAATGAGATCCCAAGTGGCCTCGTAAGAAGTTTACAAGAGAACAGCCTGTGGACTGGACTTGATGGTCCCATGCGCATGCAAAACACAATGGCACCGTAATATGCATTGTATTCAAGTGTGCTGGAGAGGTAGATTAGATGCATTACATTAGAGAAAAAGGATATGGCATGTGCAAATATTTTTTTTACTTTTTATTGAAAGTTGTTTTAATCAAGATAACTTGATTTTTCAACATAAGTAACAATAACTTTACAAAATTAAAACATCATTTAAAAAAAGAAAAGAATAATATGTAAAAACAAAAGAGTGATAAAAGCGAGCATTTGTAAAACAATATACAATTTCTTCTTCGAACATGATGCTTGTCAGTTTTTTGTCTACTACAAATGACTCATAATGGTTGGCTTTTCCAATAAACCCAAACTATATAAAAAATTGAGTATGGCATAGCTGATGATTTTTAGATTAGCATGAAATAACTAGTTCCAGCATCGATTATTGTTTACAATCCTGTATCCAGTAAACAGATGTGCAAAATGTACAGTTTGCTTTGATAATAACTTAGGGCATTCAACACATAGATGCATCATGGTTTCTGGTGCAATTTGACAAAATCGACAATGTAGCTCGGTAATTGGTACGATTCTCCGGGCACACAAAACTTCCTTATTAGGCCAAATGTTAAGGCGAAACCGCAGATAATCATTTCGCTGATGTGAAATGGGAAACATGATTAAGTAACTCTCTGTTTCCCCATATCATTTTAAGGCAAATGGGTTGTTCTGGAATTACTGATATAGAAAGCATGCTGACCTTGTTTTAATCCAGTCATCTTCCCACACACGCTTTTTGGCCTTATTTGGATTTTTGATCAACAAGGCAAGGGAAATATCTGTGTTGGTAATAATTTTTTGGGCCAAATCTCTTCACTTCACTAAAAATGCATCTGTAGATCTTAGGAGATATGCCGATATAGTGCCCAATAATCCTGGTTGATTAATATTCAGCACACATTTGCGATACAATGAGCATAATTTCTATTTATAGAATGCATTAAGAGATAAAAGACCAAGCTCATATCTGAGGATACATATAGGTTACGACAATGGAAGATTTAAGGCTTGCTTCCAATAGCACCCTTCTATTATTGACCAATATTGATAAGATTTAACATGAAAGGCCTCTGTACCATATAGAATTACAGGAGTGAATTTTTGTTTATAATACACCATCATGGGGGCGATCGAAAATGTACAATATTTGACTTTAATTAGTCGAGTTTGAGAGATCATAGACATTAATTTCTGCTTTACGTATTGATGATTAGCGTTCCGTTGAGGGCAATTGGTTATATTTTTTTTAACACTTTGTTTTATTAGTGGTCCAAGAGATACACAACACACTCATAGTTACATTTTACAGATAGAGATAGCCTTGACAAAATAGAAAATCGGCATATACAACATACATCCTATCGAGGTGGTAAGTTTACATAGCTTCATCATCATCGGAGATCACATCACACAAAAACATCCTTAAGGGCCCCCAAATATCTTTAGGTCTGCTCGCCGCTGGGCGGGTGAGGACAAACTGTTCTTCAGCCTCATTTACATATGTCAGTTCCCGAAGGAATTGCTTCACAGTAGGTGGCGAAGCATTCTTCCACTGTTGTAGAATGCATTTCTTGGCAACTGCGCATGAAACATTAAACAGTCTTCTGATCTTTTCAGAGCACTTGCCTATATCCCCGAATAAGTATTTCTGCAGGGTTAATGTCAGGGGAATCTGTGTAATTTCTTCAAGGATATCTGCTACTTCCCCCCTGAACCCAGCCACCATCGGACAACTCCAGTACATGTGGAACGAACCGGCCCAATCTGCCTTGCGTTTGGGACAGTTACCTGGGCTATCTGGGGCAAACTTGGCTATTTTGGCCGCGGTGTAAAGTAATCTGTTTATAATTTTAAACTGTATTAGCCTTAGACCAGCTTTGAAGGAAACCCTTTTGGTAAGGGAACAGTACCTTTCCCAGGTCTTGTCATCTATAGGGGTTTGAAGATCCTTTTCCCATTTATCTTTGACCAGGTTAGTCATGGGTGTGTGTGCTTGTATTGCGGTGTACAGACTGGACACTCCCAAACGGTCGCCAGCCGTTATCATCTGCACGCAGGGATGGGCAGGGGATTCATCAGGGAAAGACGCCCAGCATTTCTGGAAGGCTGATCTCATGCGATGATATTGCAGTGTTTGAAGTGGGCCACTGCCAAATGCCCCCGTGATCACTTGAAGGGTCGCAAACTTCCCATCAACAAACATATCTCGCAGTTTCATCTCTCCATTGGGATCCCAGGCCTCACGCGGGTTGGGGTCATGTGTTGGTGGCATGTCAGGGTAATTCCAAATGGAAACCTCGGGATTATAGGGGTCCAGTATTCCTAGTCTCTTGAATATAGCTTTCTATGCACTTATCGTACAGCTCAACGGGTTGAAGTCGCATGTGTCCCTGTAGTGTGTGTCGAAGATTACAGACTGTATATTTGTGGGGGAAGTGGAGAGCTCCTCTATCTCCACATGGGGGGGGGGGCCCTCGTCTTGGGAATACCAATATTTCGAAAATTGGGCTTGGGGGACATAGTAATATAGTTCAAAGTTAGGCGCCGCTAAGCCGCCCGAGGAGTATGGTTCAGTCAGTTTTTCCCACCCCATTCTCGGAGTCTTCCCATTCCAAAGAAAGTTTGTCGCCATTGACCTGAGTTTATGGAAGAAGGGTCTTCCCGGCCATATTGGGATATTCACGAACAGATATAATAGCTTGGCCAGGACTACCATTTTGAGGACTGCTATTCTACCATGTAATGATATCGGCAGACGGTCCAATAACAGCAATTTAGCCTGTAAGGCCTGTAGTGTGGCGTCGTAATTGTCTGTGTATAGCGTATGTTTCCCACCGGAGACAAGTATCCCCAGATAACGGACGGATTCCCCAGACCACTTTAGACCACATAGGGAGTCGGGGCAGCTGGCTGCCGGAGTGAGGGGGAAAACCTCTGACTTGTCCCTGTTTATGGAGTACCCAGAGTGTGCGGTGAATTCTTGGATCCCCGCCATAACAGGTGCTAGGTTGTTTTCTGGTTCACGGATATATAAGAGCGTATCATCCGCATACAAAGAGATTAGCTGAGTAGCCCCTTTAAGGTTGATACCCCTGTTGGTGTTGGAGTGTCGCAGACGGACCACTATAGCCATCGGCTCTATTGTCAAGGCAAATATGGGCGAGAATGGGCAGCCTTGCCTCGTGCCTCTTCCCAATAGAAACAGATCCGAGATTGACCGGTTGGTCAATACCCGCGCCCCAGGCTCCGTGTAGAGCAGTTCCACATATCTAATGAAGTTCAAGCCTACACCAAATGCCTCCAGCACTGCTACCAAGTAGGCCCACGACACAGAATCAAAGGCCTTCTCAGCGTCTAATGATATGGCTACCGCGTTTCTACCCGGGTCTATTTGAGCCATAATACCAAAGAGCCTACGAAGATTAAGGGTCGTAGATCTGGTGGGAATAAACCCATTCTGGTCAGGATGAACAAGTGTAGGGACTGCCGGTAGAAGCCTATTGGCCAGTACTTTGGCAAATATTTTAGTATCAGTGTTAATTAGAGATAGTGGCCTATAGGACGAAATGTCCTGGGGTGGGCGGCGCGGCTTGGGCAGAACAGTTACCAGGGCTTCTTTCATGGACGGGGGTAGTATCTTACATTGGAGGGATTCTTCCCAGACCTGCAGTAGCAATGGGACGAGTTCCGCACTGAACTCCTTGTAAAACTCTGCACCCAGGCCGTCCAGTCCACGGGGCTTTATTGGATGCCAAGTCCTTGATCGCCTCAGCAAGCTCATCGGCAGTGAGAGGTTGGTCTAGTGCTAGGCGGGTCTCCTCAGGGAGTATTGGCATTGTCAGCGCCTCCAGGTAAGCCCTGGTTTCCCCAATCGTCTTAGTGTCTCTATTGCTATGCAGATGTTGATAAAACTTAGCAAATTCGGCATTGATCTCACTCACGTTTAATAAAACATCACCAGCAGAGGTTTGTATGCTAGTAATTCGAATAGGGTGTCTGTCTTGTTTCAGTAGATTAGAAAGTGTCCTTCCCGCTTTGTTGCCCTCACCATATTTACGGGCTTGGATCGGGGCAGCAATATACTGCACTTCACTAGCAGCTAACCTGTTAAATTCCTGAAGATGTTGTTGTATCCCAGCCAGTATAGCCTTATCATGTGTACAAGCGTAATCGTCCTCCATTTTTCTCAGTTCATTCTCAGTTTGGGACAGTTCAGCTGTAACTCTCTTTAGGCGACCAACAGATTTGGATAGCAGTGTCCCCCTAACCCAGATCTTAAAGGATTCCCATACCGTGGAGAATGTACCCACCGAGCCCATGTTAATTTCAAGGAACTCTGCGATTTCAGTATGCAGCCCTTCCACCAATCCAGGATCCCTCAGCAACCCCCCGGGCATCCTTCATCTCCTGGGAGATCTAGGGTAGTTGTGGAATGTAACCTCAAGCATTATCGGGGAGTGGTCAGATAGTGTACGTGGCAGCATCTCACATGACTTCGTTACAGCAAGCACAGCAGGGGAGACAAACCAATAATCGATTCTGGACTCGGAATCGTGGACGGAAGAATAGTACGTGTAGGCCCTTCCATTTGGGTGCATTACTCGCCAGGCATCTTCGAGGGAGAGCTGAGAAAGGATATGTCACAATGTAATAACAGCCCTGCTCGGTGGCCTGACAACCGTGCTGGATCTATCCAGTCTAGGGTCCATAGCAATGGTTGCCAGCAATTGGTACACATTTGTATAAAATGCAGGGTCATCAATGTTCGGGCCATATGTGTTGACCAGTAGCACCCGCTGTCCTGCAATCAGGCCCCAAACCAGGGCATATCTACCAGGGTGATCTAATTTGTGGCCATCGAGCTGGAAGCCCAGATTTGGGTGTATGAGTGTGGCCACACCCCTGGACCGAGAAGAGTAGTTCGTACAGAACCTGGATTTGCCCCAACTGGGTAGTATGCCCTCAGTATTAGTATCAACAGTGTGCGTCTCCTGCAACATCACAATTTGAGCACCATGTATGACAATGTAATTTCCAACCTTCTTGGTCTTTAGCCGATTATTCAGTCCCCTTACATTCCATGACAGTAGTTTAACCATCAACGCGTGGACCAAGTCTTACATAATGATGCTCGAGTAGCACTTCTAACCTCATGGATGTATCTATCAAATATCATGAATC